>NC_041334.1:30792504-31145004 GCF_004354835.1 Perca flavescens | reverse complement strand
TTTCAGTGAGTTGTAGCAACATAAATTTGGCCAACATCAAAAGTTGAGAGAAGTAAAACACACCAAACCCTTGGATTACTGATTACCTCATCTTAACTTCGGACCAAAAGAGAATTTGATTTGAACAACCACTTCCTGACGGTGGCACAGTGCAACAGTGTTTAGAGCGGCATCATACAGTAAAGACTAGAACTTCTACCCTAAATAATGATGTGACACTTTATGGATCCCAACTGAGAAATTCACTTTATGCTCTCTCCTTCCAGGTGGTTCAGAGCAGAGGGTCAGCTACAGTTCAGTACCACTACAGCTGGTTAATACCCAGTGGGTGTTACTCATTTGTTAAACTGTTCTTGTTGTCAAGGTTTTACAAGGTGAAAGTATTAAGGTCTGTTTCTGAACTGTAAGCTAAACTGTATTGTCATTCATATTGGTTGAGCATTTACTAGCACTGCTAGCTAAAGGATGAATCCAATTGACTTTGGTAATCTCCTGGCTTTAGATCTTTACATTATCACCAGGTCAAACGTTTAGTAGGTTTGGTTTATCACCAAATACCTGAAAAACTAATATTTTTCTAATCAGCCTTAGCTGCAGGACTGTGTTTAGTCGGATTTGCAAATGTTAGCATGCTAACATGATCAATTTAGATGGTGAATATTGTGAAGATTATATGTATGCTGATGTTAATATTTAGCTGAAAGCACTGCTGTCTTAGTCTTAGTCTTGTTTCAATTCATTACATGTAAGAAGTTTATCCTTCTCCCCAACTAACTTTACTACATACTATATCTGTTTACAGCATGTGGGATATATATTTATTATAAGAGTTTTGCACATGGTCACATCAGCACTAGCATCACTCGTAATTACGTCTATGAAATTTTTCATGCTACCTGTGTTGCAGAGTTGGTGATCATAAAACCACAGTCTGTTACACTGCCCACAGTTGTCAAGTTGTTGTGGCATTTATTTCTACAACTCTGCCTTCGTTTTTAGTGATTTTACACAGCAAAAGTGTTACATTTCACCAATGTGGTTCTACCGTTGTACTGTACATATCCTACCAGATACACTGATGTCCTCTATCTGCAGCTGAAGTACAAAAGTGCCCATCTCCAGTACAACAAAACATCTGCATCCGTCTTCCTTGTTTATGTCGGCCTTAAGCACTTGGATGCAAGGCCAGTCATAATTATGACTTTCAAAGTCGCAAGTTTACGAGGAGCCCATGAAGGCATGACCTGCGTTTCATATGCTGAGCTGACAGTGACAGACCGCTTCTGCTGGACATAAATTGTGACAGCCTAACAAATTAACACATGCTCCCTTCAGTTGCCTATTGGAAACAAAAGAATTACAAGTTATGGGGTAAATAAGATGAGGATCTGGATTTTGTACGAGCTCACAATCAAGGGCATAGCACAAAATTCTGGACCCTGTACACAGGCATCCTCTATGGGCCCCTCCCCCCATCCACAGCTATTCATTCAAGTATCTTTGTGGGCCCCTCTTCTGCCACATGAGGGCCCTGTATACTCAGTCCCCGTTAACCTCCAGTCCTACTCCCCTGCTCACAATCACCAGTTTAAAATAAATCTTTGATTGTCAGCAGGGGCGTGCTAGGTGGGTATCTGTGGACTGGTTGCAATGGATGAAATTCCCAGTGCTATTGTTTTTAAATCCAAGACTGCATTTATGTAGTGTAAATAGGATATGCATTATATACATTTTAGTAAGTTTAGTAAGCAGGTTTAGTAAGAAACTCTGTCATTATTTGAACATACCTTAGAGGTCAACAACTTGACCAAAGCCTAAAGGGGCTAAGTACAGGCCCACTTTTAAATTCATAGTGAGGATGCAGGTTGGGTTTGGTCTTAAATTCTAAAAATCACTATTAAAAAATGTTGCTACATAAAGAGTAACAAATCCCCATTGTAAAATTTGCTTTTGAAAGTTTCCAATTACAACCTCAACATAGAAGTACAGTACAGTCTATATAATTTCAGAATACTATACAGTTATAGTACACATTCACACATAGTATATGTTGTTTTTGCTTTACTACAATAAATCAGCCTTCTAAACTGAAAAAATAAATAAATAAATTGTGATGGCTACAGTTACACCATGTGTCCATTGGCTGCTGCATAGTGAAATTAGCAAAAAATCAGTAGCTGCAGTCCTCCATCAGTTTTTGCAGTGCATCACAATTGCTTTGATAGAACCCACATCCAGCTAGTATGGAATATATAGTACAGTCCACGTAAACGTTGGAAGAAAATAAGTGTCTAATATAGATTTAAAGACACTTGTGGTGACAATTTTAGTGCTTCAATCAGAGTTTGCGAACTTATCTGTTATAGTGACAGAGGACAAACAATTACAGGTTCAAATGGCTGAAAACAGGTTTAATATCCTGTGTTGCTGTCGTGGATGCTATGCACCTGGAACCCAGTCAAGGAAAGGGTTAACAGAAACGTAGTGTTGGCCAATCAGAGGTGGTTGTGCCAGACTCCCGCCTTTGGCTGAGTCTCTATCTGATTTGTCAGAGGGAGAGCAGGAGTGCGGTTGTGAAGTTTAACATTGGTAGTCCCCAGAGAAGAAGTTGGTAATTTCATGGCGCAGATTTGAACCCAAATTGAAACGTAAGCAACTAAAATTGCTGAATGTTAGAACATTGTGTCAAATTGGTCGTTATTACTGTGACTTATAAAGTGTCAGGTTTAGTTCCATCATAGTGTCAAAAAACGTTAGCTGACGTTGTTGTTCAGTGGCTAGAAATTACTGATTTATCAGGGGGGTTAACACTTTTGCAAGGCACTCTATCACATTCTCATTAGGGGCTGAGGCCCCCTAAAGGTCTGATCCTAGAATTGCCCCTGGTTTACATGATCAAGGGAAAAATGTCCTGAAACTTGGCCTATATTGTTGCTTGCTTTAACACACTGTTTCCATTTAATGTAAAACACAAGCCCTGAGTGAGTAGGGAATCACAGGACACAAAAGCTATGATCTTTAGAAATTCTGGTTTTTCCCTACAATTCATTACCACATACAGTTCACATTAAATACCCGATATACACTGATTTGTATCAAACACATTTTATCTCTTTCTTTCTATGGTGCATTTGCTCAACATACCATGTAGTGAAAGGATTTTCATTGTGACTGCTGCAAAAAAGCCTTCTGAACACCTGTTGCATTAGTTATTGTACATTTGCAAATATAGCAGCCCATATATCAACTAAAGTCATGCATTAGTGTTTAAAGGTGCTCTAAGCGATGTTACGTGTTTTTTAGGCTACAACATTTTTTGTCACATACAGCAAACATTTCCTCACTATCTGCGAGCTGCCTGTCCCCTAAACACACTGTAAAAAATACGTGGTCTCTGTAGACAGCCCAGGCTCCACAAACGGCAATAAAAATAAACTGTGCCAACCTGCACCACGAAACATAACAGTCTTCCAGCGTTCCAGCCAATAACCGACAAGAAGATCGAACATTTAGATTTAACATTTAGATTTAGATTGAATATTTAGATTTAGATTTAGATTTAGATTTAACATTTAACATTTAGGTGTAACATTTAATATTTGGATTTAACTATTTAAAATATCTCTAAGTTGACAAATATTGTTGTAAATGTGCATTTTTTAAACATTGTTTGAAGCTAAATATGACAAAATGTTGCTGTTATTTTCAGCGTGAGCCGCTTTACAAACGGCACCGCATACTACTGTCCCAGGTAACACTAACTGAACCTCTACTTAAGACACTTTGACCTAGCATTTTATGCAGTACTTACTGTAGGTGTGACCAAAGGCATTCATCTTTGGCTAAAAATCATCCTGGCCCTTCCAGTCTGAAAAATGAGGCTTTGTCTAATCCCCTACCTTCTAACGCTTCCCCTTGTTTCCTCTGCGCTTGGTCTATCTCTTCTTAGTCTATATCATGGACATTCCACTGACGGGATTGTTCCGTTGCCAATGGAAATTCCGCCGGATTTCACTCATTTAGGCCAAATATCCGTTGCCTTGGGTTTCCTTTGTGTTGGCATTTTAAACTCTGGTGGATTTATGAGGACTATGGTTAACCTTTTCTCAGATTTCTGCAGGGTAAATCCAGACAGCTAGCTAGACTATCTGTCCAGTGTGAGTTTTCTGTTGCATGACTAAAACAACTTTTGAAAGAAACAAACAAGTTCCTTCCTGAGGCTCTTTTGCAGTGGCACCGCAGCTTTTCCAGGTGCCTAGCACAGCTCAAGACGATTGTGATTGGTTTAAAGAAATGCCAATAAACCAGAGCACGCTTTTCTCCCATCCCAGAATGCTGTGTGGACTAGCCAGACCCTCCTCCGCAGCGTCGCGGTGGAGGAAGGCCTGGCAAAGCGAGACTAATCTCTTCTCACAGACAGCGGCCACCTTTTTTTACAGGGCTAAATATCTGCTGAGTAACTTCTCTCCCCCTTCTTCTTACTTCCTCCTCACCCCTTCCACACACACACACACACACACCTACACCCACTGGGCACCTGCAGAAAGTGATGGGAGGAAAAAGGGAGGAGAAGGTGAAGGGGGGTTGCTGCTGCTGCTGACGTTACGCTGCTCACAGGACTTGCCCGTAAATGAACTCATTTTTCATCCTGCCTCTCTCCCTCCTCCCCCTCCTGTTAATGACTGGCACTTTCCTCATACGGAGCGCCGGCCCTCTGAAGAGCCCGGCGAGTGACAGAGCACCATTCATCTCCTCATGACGGAGGACGGGGGGGTAAGGTGAGAGCGGGAGGTAGGGCTGGCAGACGGACATGCGGACAGATGCAGGGGAAGAAAGAGACAGAGACAGGTTGCAAGCAAGGCTAGATTAAGGAACACTTCTAACAGTGGGAGCAGGTAGGAGATAAAAGAGTATAGAAATGACGAACTGGCTGCCACAGATGGGACAGGCACATTTCCCCTACTATTTTTTGATGTGCCAAACAACTCAAATGCCAGATGAACCATCAAGTAAACCAATAATCAGTATGTTTTCATATAGATTTTTTACCACTTTGATCAAAACAGCAGTCATCCAGCCTTTACCCAGCTAATGAAAGCCTTTATGTTTGTTGTTCTATACCCATAGGACTTTTCTAAGAAAAACCATAGGGGATGAAGAAGTTTATGTTTACATAAAAAGAGCAACGGCAGCTTGTCTGGAATAAATATGATGCTGCTGTCAGGTTAAAAATCAGCGATGATTTCAGATTGACACAGTGTGTATAAACGATTACAATGGAAACAATGTTTTTTAGATTCTCACATGACAACGGTGGTAAGAACGGGGCGTAGAATATCCAGTAATCAGAATTTCTTTTAAATAGAAGGCTGTTAACCACTCAGAGGAAAATAAGCATGCCGCAAATGAAAGCAATCACCTATAATGGTCTTCAGTCAAATGAGCCTGAGTAATTTTAAAACCCCAAAAATACACGCATATAAATAACAAAACATTGGCAGTGATTGCAGAGGGAATTCAATAGTGTTGTGTTGTGTGTCTGATTGACCGTTGAGACAAAGTCCAATCCAAACCACAGCCTACTTAAATTACAGTTTGTCTCCAACCAACACAGTATACTGTATTTCCTGCATCAAAGACCTTCCCCCCACTGTGGGCTTAAAAGATAGGTGGTGAAAGTTCGAAGTTTCCTTCTTCAGAACATGTGGTGAGCTTGAGTTAATGTCAATTACAATGTTTAATGTGGAAAAAGTATAAAAACATCCATAGAAACTTTTGAAACCAACCATGCAAACCATATAATCCACTTGTCCATCATTTGCTCAGTGTGTTCCGTTCACAGTCAGTGAAATGCTCCCTTTCTCTAAATGTTTTTTTGTGGTGAAGGTGCAGCCATTGCATCCCGCTGCTCATGTAAGTGGTGTCACGGGCAGCAACTGCAGTGTGAGGCACTGCCCCATGATGTCACTAACTAATTACTAGTTTTCTATCATTATCACTGCATCATGGTATACAGCCACACTAGCAGCTCTGTGAGGCTGTCCGTCAGTGCTTTGAGCTAAAATGTTTACAGTGGCACATCTAAGCGTGCAATCTTTTCTTGGTTCACATCTTGATTTATCCTGTTAGCGTGCTCATTTTAAAGGATTGCTAATTAGCACTAATAAAACTGAAGCTTTGACCTGATTATGGTGCTAAATTAAATCTCAGAAGATCACCAAAGTCATAAGTTTGTTGTCTGGGAACCATGCATTTTGTGCCAATCATGTAAGATGTACAGCTATTGCGCTGAATAAATGGAAACTGTTTGACTAAACTGCCTCTGTTTATTCCAGTTCCAGTAGATGTTTCAGTTTGCTTATGGCAGTTTCATGTCAGCTCTTCTAGTATTCTCTCTGTTGTAAACAATATTCAAGCAATTATACAGTGGGCTCGATTTTTGAGACATTCAGCCAATTCCAAGCAAGCTAGAGGCTGTGGTCATTTAGCATTTAATTAAAACATCACAAACCGTGATTGTGCACAATTTCATGCAACAGTCGTTTTTTTTTCAAGGCATTAGGCCATTAAAAATAATTGTCATAAAAATATACATACAGCAACGGAACTTAATATAAAACTGGAGCTTCATTATATGTATAAAGTAACCTGTAAGGAATTGGAGCAGTTACTCCCACATAAGCCCCAAGTCTACATCTCAAATATCAAATTACCATAAGCGCTTGGAAGATGTCTGCCTTTGGTAGACTAGAAAATCATCCCGAGCTCTTGATTAAGAGCACTGTGCAGATCAAATACACCCTCTCATTACATATAATTAAATAAAGTATAAATATGCATGAGCCAGTGATGAGCATCTCCATCTCTTGATCACTTTTAGAGGTCGACCTTTTGCTCTTTTGCAGACTCTGGAACACTGCGTCAAGGCAGGTGTTTGCCAAAATAGAACTGTTATTAAAAATTCAATAATGCATTGGAGAAAAACACGCCCCACTGTTCAACACAAATCTAATTGTGCTGCCTGTTTCCTCTACTATCATATTACCTGTTGGTGGGATGACGGATCGCTGAGCCTAAACAATGCTATTAGGATAGGATGCATGCGACTCTGATCCCAGGTTCGGTTTTGCGAGTAAACAACATTATTGTGATACTGGAGAGCATGATTAATTATGATTATACAATTATGATTATAAAACAGGCAACGCTAGTTCAATGCCTCAGAGAACGTGTGGTATCTTGAATCTAAATGATGAAAAGATGATCTAAAGATTTATTTGAGTTTAGAACTTTTTCTTACAAGTTTAATAAAGGTGACAGATGGATATGTAGCTGCAGGGGCAATTCTAGGATCTGACCTTTGGGGGGGCTCAGCCTCTAATTAAAAGTTGATAGCAGTTAATCTAGGGGGGTCCGGGGGCAAGATTTTTTTTTAAACCCTTAAATCATGACTTCTTGTGAGTTTTGGGGAAAGAAATAGACAGATTGAGACATGCAATTATGACAAACTATCAACAGATTCAAGGCATCTGCTGTGAAAAAAGATTGAAACTACAAAGCATGATTATTGCAGCACTCATACCCAGGGGTGTCGGACTGGGGGGAAAAAGGGGACTGAGTACCCAGGGCCCTCATGTGAGGAGGGCCCAGAAAGAATGAATAGCTGTGGATGCAGGGAGGGGCCCATAGAAAATGCCTTTCTACAGGACCCAGAATTTTCAGAACATATTTTTAGACTAGATTATTCATGTTTTTCATTTACATCATTGATAGAAACTGATATGGTTATACAGCTAAATGATGAATCTAATCTAATAATGCCTCTGAACCAGATGGGGGAAATCCAACATCTCTTTTTCTTAAGAGCCTAGTCCTCCATGAAATGCATATGTAAATATAATGTGAATGGAATATTTTAAGTGTTTTTGCCCGTATAATATATGTCCACTTTCTCACCTGGTTCTTCCAGGTCCATCTCTTTGTCCACTCTCTCTCCATCCTTCTCTCTCTCTCTCTCTCCATCCTCCTGTCTCCCTCTATCTCCCTCCCTCCGTCATATCACTGACAATCACAGACAAAAACATTTTCTAATCAACTAGAAAATAATCTTTAAATAAAAGAGAAAAGAAAACACAGTAGTCCTACTATATATATATATATATATATATATATATATATATATATATATATATATATATATATATAAAATCAGGTTTGCAAAGGTAATAAGGTTTGAGCACTAAACGATTTCACAAAATCACAATGATAAGGACTTTATTTTTCAGGGGTGCTAAGATGATTAGCCTAGCGCCGCCTATGTGTAGCTGGTTAACCAAGAATGGTTTTTGGTCAAAATAGATCAACTACCAACCACACAACAAAGAGTGATATGTGATAAAATGTCTGGATATTGCAGAATTAACCGTTAAAGGAAAATAAATTGAACAAAGTGACACAGAAAGACAATGAATGACAAAAGAGGACCAAACTTAAAATCCTACTGCATCTATGTTTGAAAAAAAATAAAAGTTTTAGAGTGACAATCTAAATCAGAGTGATTGTGTATTTCTGTGTTCATATGCGAAGGCACATGCTGTGATATGATGAAAAAATTATAGCAAACCTTATAATGCACATAATCTACTGTGAGTTCATCAATATTTCTATGTATTTGTGCATCTGCACATGCTGTGAAAAGCACGTTGTTTGTTTTTTTTAGCCTGCTGAGTGTGGCAGATGGAGTCAGGCTCAAAGTGACACAGCTATAAAGAAACACCTGGTGGAGATGGGCTGGTCACTGCTACATCTGTGGCCATCAGGACTGAGTGTGTATATGGGTGCGCTTGTGCATGTGTGTGTGTGTCCTGCGGCCAGCAGACGTGTTGGCACACCATGGCCAGTGTGGGTGCTGGTGCCAGCCTGATGTCTCTGTAAGACGCGCCAAAAAAGCCGGAAAACACATCAGCTTGAAGATGCAAAAGAAGAAAAGAAATTCAGGCAGCTGTGGAAATATTTGCTGTCTGCACTGCCAGATTTGACTCTATTTCAAAAAGTTTTTTTTTATTTCCCTCTATTTTGTCAAATCAAATCAAGTTTACTGTAGTTATATAACACGTTTTAAAACAACGGGAGTGCTGTAAATGTTAATGTGAATGGCACAACAATAGCGAGTAAAATAACATTAACAAAAACAACAATAAATGGCAATGGATAAATACACACAATATGTTAATATGTGCACAAAACTAAAACAAATCAAACTTGGAAGATCAATTTCAAAAGTAAAAGATTATAAAATACTAAAATATTAAAAACCACTAAGAGCGACCAAAGGCCACTGAAAACATGTAGGTCTTAGTTGTGTCAAATGTATGGTGTATAGAATCTAAAAGCAGTCTTTCTCAGATCAGCAGTACAAAATGTCTTATTAACTTCTAAAAATTAGAAAAAGTTATTGGCTGGCCCATGTGTTGTGATAACTGACACTGCAGAGAAATAAACCTTGTTCGTGTATGACGTCTTCCTGCCTGCACTTATCAGGCTTACTAATGCTGAAGCTATGCGTGATTGGCACAGACTGGGGCGACAGCCAGCCATGTTCAACTGACTAGTTAAGGTGCAATATGTAACATTTCTGCAATAAAATGTCTAAAAACGACTATACCTATGTTATATATTTTGTTGAGTTGTGTACTTACACTATCCTAAATGTTTCCAACAACGTTCAAACCCAGAGAAATCTGTTATTTAATTTTAATGACACGGGACATTTCATTTAGTCGCCTGTCAGTGTCGTCATAAAACCTTTGACCCCTCTAAACACGGGCACCCAGATGATATGTTCGAGAGTAATCGTAAATCATACAATGTCACAGAAAGAATAATACTCAGTAACCGTAATACAGCTTGCTTTCTGCCACACAGCATCATTTTGTCATTGATTACATGCCACTTACAACACAGTAATACAGCAGAGATCTTATTTATTGATACATTTCAATATTGACTGATCCAGCTTAACATTCTATGTTGACAAGTAACGTTAGCGTTAGCTCATGCTAATGCTCGGTGGGGAACATTAACGTTATAAGGTTGCAACATTGTTCAACACGTTCATGAAGTTATTTTTAGTAGGCCTATAATTGTTTCGATCAAGGTAACGGTAACGCTAAATAGCCCTGGGCTAACCCACGAATATGTTCACCAGATTGTCTTCAGATAGAAGACAAATATAATGCTAATTTAGCCAGCTATCCCACCCTGTTTTTTCTGCCTCACTCCCCGCCACTAAGGGACTTCAGTCAGGAAAAAAGCAGACAACAGCCCCGGGGACACGATACATCCACAGTTAGCCAGCAGCCAGCCACTATTATTAACTTAAAGCAATCCGAACCCAGCCAGCACAAATTCCAGTGCCGGGCGATAACGATGCTAACAGCCGTAACAGAAAGTGTAATGTTCCTTCAGGGAAACTGACCATATCGACCCAGGCAATGGTGTTTCTTCCCCCTTTAGCGTTTAGCAGTCTTCTTTACAGCCCCGAAGATACTTGGCGGCCAGCCCCCGCAATGGAGTGGCTAAGTCTCTCAGCAGGGTTGAGTAACAAACCCTTTTACCCCCGGTGCTGAAAACATCCAACAAGTGACACTGACGTGAAATATATTGTGATATTGTGGTTTTAGCTGCTGGCTAATGTTAGCTTGCTTGCTCGCTAACTGGTCAACTAGCTAGCTAACGTTAGCTGCCAATACAAATCAAATCAAGCAAATGTAATTATGTGGGGAAAACTGCAGCTATTTTATCAGAATGACATGAATAAACGTTACTAAATGTAATGTGGATAAAACTGTAATGGATAAACCTAGCCGAGAACAGATATATTTTAATCGGCAATTGTGGCTACTACAAGCCACTACAACTTCCATAATGCCACTACACAGCGTCATCAAAAGTCCGTATTTAGATCCATTGTTTTGATTGAGAGACCCCTAGCGGCGGAAAATTACATATTGTACGTTTAACTGACCTCTAGGTCTTTCCTTTTGTCACAGTTAGGGAGGGGAGAGGGAATTCAGCTGAACCAAATCTTCAAATCAAAGACATGTCCACAAAAATCATCTGTATTAATGCATGGTAAATAATCTACCACGCTGCTCATATACACTCATAACATCCAAAGGAATTATAATCTTTGACAAAAATATACAGTATGTGCATTAACTAGGGCAGGGGTCGGCAACCTTTTTGATATGAAGTGCCCTTTTCAAAATTTCTTGTTTATTAGTGTGCCGTCAACATTAAGTTTAATTATGACATCACATCAAAATGTAATATCCAGGGAATCTGTAATTTTATTCCATAGCAACATTTGATAACATTTATTTCTCATAATCAGGACCGTGTAATTATTATTATTGTATATTATTATGATTATGGAAACATGGTTTTAGTATGCAGCGTCCTAATTGGTGGAAAATGGGCTGACAAAAATATCACTTTCAAAGAACCTGAAGCGAAAAGTTGTGGAAAAGCCCAGCTTTAATGATGAATGGTATAACCATGGGAATAAGCAGGGCTTGTATGCCTCATTTTCAATGAAACGATGCTATGGCAAAAATAATAATAACACAACCAGCATCATTATCAAGAATGAAACACACAAACATAACGATTGCGTCATTCATGTGCATATTAAGTAGCCACATCTATTTGTTTTGGTATTATAATGCATCCATATTTACCGCTCCAGCGTAGAGGATGGTTTCTTAAGCCAGCTTAAGTTTATAAGAATTTGTCCAAATTTCAAGATTCCCTGCAAACTAAGATAAACTGTTGGACTACAAACCGACAGCTTTTGTTTTAGCTTGTTTTGTAAAAATTTGCTATTTGCAGAGTAGAGCTGTGTTTGCGTAAAACAGCGCGGTGGACAAGAGTGAACTGAGCAGACAGAGCAGATTGAAATATCGCTTTCTACATGTTTATGCCGGTCTACACAGGTGAGTGCATTGATAAGTATTGGCTTTTAACTCACTAAGGGTTTAATGTAGCCTACTTACAGTTAATGAGACTAGCGTTAGTTCATCTGCCTCAGCGGCCGTTGGTAATCCTCTTTGTATTGTTCCCAGTCAGAGATATGAGTTAATCAAACTACCGTAAATAACAGGTCGCGCAACTGTGAACGTTGTAATTTGGCATGCGGATGATTTCAATACATCAATGACTCTCTTGCACACATATTGCCAGCGTGCCATTGGTTAAGGTCCCGCGTGCCCATGGTGGCACTCGAGCCTAAGGTTGCCGACGCCTAAACTAGGGCATTAACGAATAGTGTAGTTTAGTATTCATCAACTACTCCCCAATAGTCGATGAATAGTCGAAAATTCGCAGGACATATGAATGTCCACAGATTTCATGAAGTTTATGAATTTTACTTGTTTATTGAAAAACACCAATAGTGTCTGACACATGGAATGAGCTGTCATAATGACACGGATTTTCTTCAAATAGCAAGAGTAAACAGTAAATAGGCTATAAAAAGTGCAAATAGAAATTTTAAAACTTAGCCTACTCACCACAATGAAACGGCATAATGAAAGTGCTAAAATAGAAAATATCCAACATCTGTGTGTCCCTGATATCAGATGAGTTACTCGCTGTCGCTACAGTCCTAATTTATTATTCTCATTTTGCACTCCTGGTTAGCGTTCAAGAAAATGTCCGCTCCATGTCTGCTGCTTTACTGCCTTGCACTGCAAAACCACCATGACTTGTTTACCCACACCGCTCCCTGTTGCATAGCTGATGTAATTACATGCATAACTTATACATTGCCACTACTTCTTTATTGCACTACGTTAAAACCACAAATGAACAAATATTCAACAATAATGCGCTGCGTCGATTAGCCGTTTTGATGTTTGAATATCTGAATAGTCAACTATTCTGTGAAACCCCTAGCATTAACACAAATGATTTGCTGAGTAAAGTTCCTTTGAGTTTTCTCAAGAAGTGAGTCCAGCTTCCTCTGCTCCGTCACCCACAGAGTGTTTCCCCACCTGCCTCTGTCTATACCTTGCTCCACAGTTAGCCATTCGGAGCCTTTTCTTGTCCCAGCAGCCCAAAGCCCAGCCAGTCAGAAGTCATTACACCCGCTATTAACTCCTGCTCAGCTTCATTAGGCATGCAAATTGAGGAGGGACAAAGACTTGAAAAACTTTACTCTGTCTGACGCCCTCCTCCCTCTCTTTCTTTCTCCCTACTGCTAAACTGTCACCTGTGTTCAATTAAGCCTAGTTTTGCATTGAATAGTCTGATGTGAGAATTTGTGTCGCGTCTCCAAGCATGGAGATCTAATCTAATTGACAAAATACATGAAGACTGCAGGCACAGTAGCATGACCTTAAAGTCTTAGAACAAAAACTTCTGTGATTGCCGTCACATCCAGCTGTATCATCAGTTGACAGCGTACATGAATTCATTTTAATTCTTCTCACACTACAGTTTTACTGCATGTCACCATCCTTTCAAAGATTCCTCAATTCATTTCATTTTAGACTGGTAGATGCCGCTTGGCAGATACTACAAGTAGCTTCTTCAAATGAAGTTCACTCTGTTAACACAATCAGTGGTTCACATTTCATTGGCTTATTTTGTACTGGATGCTCACGCAGGCCTGAAAATGAACATGGAGATCCACAATTTATCAACTGCATTGGCGTGTCATAATTTTAAGTGGAGCAGGTTTCTCTTTTCACACCCTGACCTCCATCCCTCTTTAGTAACCCTCTCTTTGTCCCTGCTGTCTAAAGCCACCAACATCAGAGGCAAGGCCAACATGGGTCAGGGCCAATCCCTTGCTCTGACGGAGCATAAATGTGTTACCAGCGGGCTGAATTACCAAGGGATAACACGGTGTGTCGCACTATGCCACTGTGCATCACATAACAGTTCAAACAGGTGGAAAATGTATTCAGAGAAGAGGAATGAAATGAGCCTGTGTCAGTTTGCACAATAAACACACCTTTAACATGTTAACTAAGTGTACTGTGAGACAAGCTCTGAAGATTGGTTTAAGATTAGGACCAAATTCATTTCACCTGTCAAATAATAACAGTTATTGATTTGATGAGCAGTAATTCATGATACAATGAAGTCTAAACATTTTTGAAGACTGTTACTGGGTTCGAGTCATTTTACAAATGAGGGTCATTAAATTTGTCAAATGTTAATATTTTTATGCATTAATACCATGGTGATAGTACCAAAAACCAATGAGTCCATTCATATTTGTCATCTGAGCATGGATGTTCAGCAGTCCGTTCACAGAGCTGTAGAGCAGGTATTCTGCAGTAAACAGTGCCTTCCGCTGATTCATAAAAGAACTACACTGACAGGACTGTCATCTAAAACTGAATGAACTCCACAGATGTTACTGAAATCATCGATACGCTGTGAAGTTTTTTTTATTATTATTATTTATATTCTACAAAATCATGACTCTAACATTGGATTTTTTGGAGAGATAATGTGTAAATAAATAGAACAACTGATCAATTATTTGATTTAAACATGACATTACATTTCTTTACCTGTTCACACATAGGTGTCAAACCATAAATCCATTAAATCATTTTTAAGACCTTCTTTCCATCAGGTCCACAGTGATGAAGCATGTCTCAGTGAAAATCATGCCAGTGCTAAATGGTGCCGTGACGCGGGCGGCCCAGAGGCCAAGGGCCAGCCGGAGGACAGGTGGCAAGCTAATCATGTAGAAAATGAGAGCCTGGAAGGCAAGTGTAGGGGTGGGGACGGGGGTTGATGAGGAGTGTCCACCTTGTGCTCACGGGTCCTGGCCCGACTGGGAACAAAACCAAGGCCGTGGTCCTCTATTCTGTCTGCCAGCTTGCCCCCTTTCCACCCGACATTCCCACAACTCTATTTTCCATCCAGTGTTTCTCACACTACCTCCTGAAGGCCAACCTGTTGCTCCACCAGTTTTTTTTCTCATCCTCATTAAACAAATTCAGAAGACACTAGCTCATTAGGTCATTATACTGAAATAAAGAGGATGAATGACATTTTAACCAACCTGTTTGGCCAATGTACTAATATAGTATTCTCCATTTGTTCATTATGTAAAACAAATTAACAAGTCATTATACAAAGCCCACACAGTTAAATGACAGACTGATCTGCACTGATGCTTAACCCTCACAATGCAGCTAATTGTTACTGACCTGTTTGATTAGAGCTTTGTCACTGTCTAATAGAGAGGTTTTGTGCTAGCACTGATGTTAAAGTGAAACAGTGTAACATTTATCAGCAGCCACTAGTAATAATTAGCAATATTTAATAATAATAATAATAATAAATTTAATTTATATAGCGCTTTTCATGGACTCAAAGTCGCTTTACAGGGCAGGGTAGATTATAAAAACATAACAAAACAAAACGAACAAACTAAAACAAAACAAGTAGAACAAAACAAGATTCAGATGAAAAAGGGAGGGGGGGCAGGGGGGCTATGGGTAGGCAGAGTTGAAGAGATGGGTCTTGAGGCGGTGAGAAGGCTCTGTCCCCAAAACTGCGGAGTTTGGACTTTTGGATGGAGAGGAGACCGGCTGAGGTGGATCTGAGGGACCGTGAGGGTTGGTAGGGGGAGAGGAGGACAGTGAGGTATGAGGGGGCCAGATCGTGGAGGGCTTTGTAGGTGAGGACCAGGATTTTGTAGGTGATCCGGTGGGAAATAGGAAGCCAGTGGAGTTGTTTCAGGACTGGAGTGATGTGGTGCCAGGATTTGGAGCGGGTAATGAGGCGGGCGGCTGAGTTCTGGACCAGTTGGAGTCAGTTGATGTTGGTAGAGCTGATGCCAAGGAGAAGTGAGTTGCAGTAGTCCAGTCAGGAGGAGATGAAGGCGTGAATGAATCTTTCAGCAGCGGGGGGTGTGAGAGAGGGTCTGATTTTGGCGATGTTGCGGAGGTGAAAGAAGGAGGTTTTAATGACTTGACGGATGTGAGGCTCAAGGGAGAGGGTGGAATCAAAGATAACGCCAAGGTTGCAGGCCTGGGGAGACAATGGTGCCATCGATGGTGAGAGTGGGGTTATTGGTTTTGCTAAGTGTGGATTTGTAGCCGATCAGAAGGAATTCTGTTTTGTCGCTGTTGAGTTTGAGGAAGTTGTGTTGTATCCAGGTTTTAATAGCTGACAGACAGGAGTTGATGTGGGAGAGGGGAGGATTGTGGGGGGATTTGGTGCTGAGGTAGATCTGGGTGTCATCAGCATAGCAGTGGAAATCCAGGTTGAAGTGGCGGAGTATCTGACCAAGAGGGAGGATGTAGATGATGAAGAGGAGGGGGTCAAGTACGGAACCTTGGGGAACACCTTGAGTGACTGTGGCTGTGGCAGAGGTGTGGTTGTGGAGAGAGATGAAATGGGATCTGTTGGCTAGGTAGGAGTGGAGCCAGCTGAGTGCAGTACCTTAGATACGGAGGTCTTTGACTCTGGTGAGCAGGATGTTATGGCTCACAGTATCGAAGGCTGCACTCAGGTCGAGGAGGATGAGGATGTTGAGGGAACCGGCGTCAGCAGAGGTGAGGAGGTCATTGAGGACTTTGAGGAGAGCGGTTTCTGTGCTGTGGAGGGGGTGAAAACCAGATTGGAGAGGTTCGAATAGGTTATTGGCATGAAGATGGGTTTGTAGTTGTGAGGCGACTATGCGTTCCAGGGTTTTAGACAGAAAGTGGAGGTTGGATATTGGGCGGTAGTTGTTGAGAGAGGAGGGATGCAGACCAGGTTTTTTAAGGATTGGGGTGACAGCAGCAGTTTTGAAAGCAGAGGGGACAGTTCCAAGGGACAGTGAGGAGTTGAAGAGGTTAGTGAGGTAGGGGCATAGGACCGGGAGGCAGGACTTCAGGAGTGGAGTAAGGAGGGGGTCAAGGGAGCAGGTAGTGGGTTTGGAAGAGCTGATGAGTTTGGAGATTTCAAGAGGAGTGACTGGGTCAAACTGGGAGAGGAGGCAGTGTGGAGGAGGGGTCGGGAGGTCTGGAGGGATGGGGAGAGGAGGGTCCAAGGTAGGTGCTGGAGTAGATCCTGGGAGGTCAGATACAGGGGATAGAGATTTGTAAATGAGATTGATTTTGTCAGTGAAAAAGTGGAGGAATGAGTTGCAGAGATCCGGAATAGAGGTAAGGAGGCTGTTGGTACGAGGCTTGATGAGGTTGTTCATTGTGGAGAAGAGGGTTCTGGGGTTTTGGCAGGGGTCGGTGAGGATGGTGGAGAGGTAGGCAGATTTGGCAGCAATGAGGGCATCTTTGTAGGCGGTGAGATGGGATTTATAGGCTTCATGATGGACTGTGAGGGATGATTTCTTTGTCAGACGTTCAAGTTGGCGGCCAGTTTGTTTCATTTTCCGGAGTGCAGGTGTGTACCAGGGTGAAGAGGTGTTAAAAGTGACAGTTTTTGTTTTGAGGGGGGCCAGGGTGTTGAGGGAGGTAGACAAGGTGGAGTTGAGGTGGTCTGTGAGGTCATCAGGTGAGGTGAGGGTTGAGTCCAGGTGGAGAGTGGTGGAGAGCAGGTCAGAGAGATGGTGGGGATTGATAGATTTGAGGTTGCGGAAGGTGATTTCTATGAGGAGGGGTTGGAGAAGGGATGGTGAACCGTATCAGTTTGTGATCAGAGAGGGGAAAGAGGCATGGATGGAGGTCGAGCACTGGTTGGTTGGTGGAGCAGACCAGGTCGAGGATGTGTTCATTTTCATGGGTGGGGAATGTGACATGTTGGGTGAGAGAGAAGTTATCCAGTAAAATGTTGAATTCTGATGAGAGCTTGCAGGTGGGGGAGTCCATGTGGATGTTTAAGTCGCCGAGTAGCAGCAGACGTGGAGAGAGAGATGAGGCTAGTGTGAGGAGTTCAGTAAAATCAGAGAGGAAGGAGGGATTTGGTTTAGGTGGCCGGTAAATGAGGATGACTGTTATGGAGGAAAGCGCTTTGAAGGCGAGATATTCAAACGATGATACTGAGGGGAGGGTGAGTTCTGTGATCCGGAAGTTCTGATTGAAAATGACGGCGAGGCCACCTCCACGGCAGGAGGGGCGGGGTTTGCCGATGTAGTTGTAGCCGGGGGGGATGCTTGGTTGAGGGAGAAGAAGTCGTTGGGTTGTTGCCAGGTTTCGGTGAGCAGAAGGAAGTCCAGAGTGTTGTCGAGGATTAGTTCATGGAGGGCAGGGGCTTTATTGTTGAGCGATCGGGTGTTGAGGAGGGCAAAGTTGGCATGGTGAGAGGGTGGTGGGATGGGGGCAGGCTGGAGAGATCTGAGGTTGTCCCGGTTAGCAGTGCGTGTGGTCGGTGGGGTGGAATGCTAACATTAGCCACTATTTCACACCAGACCAATAATGTAGCAGCCAAACGTGTTGCATTGAGTAGGTGGTGGTAGGGGTTAAAATTCTGCTGTTTAAAAAAAAAAGGTGCTAAACGCCACATAGGTTTTTTGTCAAGAGGCCTATGACCTCTTTAAAAATTGATAAAACATTAACAGCCAGGTTTTTTTTTATTGGGAGGAGAGCAGTTAAAAACCAGTGATGCTTAAAATGACTGGAACTCATACTGAAAAGGAATAACAATGTTTATATTTAAAACTAGGATAAAATAAAATTAAAACAGTGTCTTCCTTAAAAAGAAAAAACTACAAAGCACTCACTACTCGAGACAGTCGAAACACAGTTAAAACAAATCTATATTTATTAAAATAAGGCAGCAACAAAGTAAAAACGACAAGGCTTCTCGGCTGGCCTCCTCCGCCCAGAATCATTGCTCCCTCCGGCCAAACCTGCAGAGATAAAACTCATACGTTAGCCTACAGTTACACAGAACAAACACCGGAGGGACTTATGCAGAAGGGAGAGGTATTATTCTCTACAACTTTTTGCCGCTAGCGGTCTGTGTTTGTCTGTGTTTTTTGGCGTCGCTTCACAGTGCCTCGTGTTGGTACTGTTGCTATTGGCTCTGCTGCTTGTGTCTGCTGTGGGTTCCT
This sequence comes from Perca flavescens, assembly GCF_004354835.1. Taxonomy (NCBI): domain Eukaryota; kingdom Metazoa; phylum Chordata; class Actinopteri; order Perciformes; family Percidae; genus Perca; species Perca flavescens. Next base: position 31,125,977 of record NC_041334.1, on the reverse strand, counting down.
CGTGCTCTCTCCATTCAGTCACACACTGGATGACGGGCCACTGGCGTGAGATGGGGCAGTTCCGCTAACGGGAACTGGGGAGAGTTACATAGCCTGCGGTATCCAGGGTGTGGTCCCAACTGAGCCTCACTCTCCCCTTTCCCTGTATAATCCGTCACGGTGCGCACCAAGGTACGCCATGGGAATTAGGCTCACACATTAGACGTAGTCTCTCCACACATTCACCTAGACCGCAGGCGGCATCTCTTTGCTCACCAGACCCATCATCCCCTCCTATGGTCCCCTCATGCCACCGTCTCTGCGACCCTCTCTGTCACTGTCCTTTCCTGTTCTCCTTCTCTTTGTTCAGATTGCAGGGGTGAGGCAAGGTCAAGTTAAACTAAACTAAACTAACAAACTACACAAATCAAACACTACAAAATAAATGCATGCAAGAGCCCAAAACAACACAATAAAACTGCAAAAAGAGGATAACTACAAAACAAAATTTGCAAACAAAATAAATAATTAAGGTAACTGCAAAACACAGTTCAAACATGCAAACACAAGATAATTGCCTCATTTGACCTGCTCACACTCACTTTAAACTTACGCAGGCAGCACGGTGGCTCAGTGGTTAGCACTTCTGCCTCACAGCAAGTTGGCACTGCAGAGTTCAATCATTGGTCCGGGTGGAGTTTGATCCCTGTGTGGAGTTTCCACGTTCTCCTCGTGTTTGCGTGGGGTTCCTCTGGGTGCTCCGGTTTCCTCCCACCATAAAGACATGCATGCTAGGTACAATACGGCGCATTTACAGGAATGTTGATTTGATTAATGTGCATTGTCCTAATCAAATAAAGCAGCACCTGCATGTGGTAATTGGACGTGTCAGTGTGGTTTACTTTTTACTAAGTTTGAAAGAGTAAAACAGTTGTGCATTACAGTTAGATTAAGAAATATGAATTACTATTAAAAAGGACTTAAATGACTCCCTGTTATACGTCTACTGTCGCCACTGAGAATCAACACCACGCTTTGCTGCCATTTCTCTGGTTCACTGTGGGTAGTCACTTGCAGCCTCCAAGTACTGATGGACAACACCACATATTTTGGTTTTGATCCAAACAGTGATGATGCCAATACTTTTCAATAATGAGGATATAAGGCAGGAGCGTTATGCCACTGGTTTAGACATGTGAATGACACGTGTGGGGGAAAAAGAACCTTCAAGGTAGTGGCTGTAACCAAACACATCACTCAGTGAATGATAGCATCAATTTAACATTAGAGAACATGTCAGAGAGCATTTCTACACCGTGTTGTCTCCCTGAAAACGGGGGAGTCTTGAAATTGAGCACAATTCACACCATCCACTTGATAAATTAGGTGTAACTCCAACCTTGCACCACCAAGCAGAAACAAACACTGACTCTAACGGCTCTCATATGACGACTACGTGAGCTAACGATGATCATGTAACCTCAGCAACTTGACATCAAAGTGCAAATGAAGCACATATGTTTGGCAACCATTAGTGAATGTATCACTGAGGCTTCTTCCTCCTTGTTTTTCTTGTATGGTCAATCTCCAGATTCATTCTGATGTGTTCAAACTATATTTTGGTATTACCACTACCTCTGAACACTGGGATTGTGTTGATTCAGTAAGTGGAAAACAATTTGGTAAAGCAGGACATCATGGGCATCGTTAGGCTATCGGGCAGCCCTGAATTTTTTATAAATAACCTGGCTGGATCTCTCTCTCTCGCTGGATCTCTCTCTCTCGCTCTCTCTTTTTTTTTTACAAAAATAAGAATAATAGAATAAAAAAGCCCTGAAATGGGCTGAAATACGTATTTTAACTATTGTTCTGCACCAGACTACAAATTTTTCTCCCGGGGGTGGCATACCACCTGACGCCCCTAGATGACTTTTCTGGCCTGGGCTAAGTCCCCAATGTTTCAAGATCCTAACAGCTCCTCTGACAACAGCTAATCTCTTCTTTGACCATAGGTGCTTGTAATTATGTTATTCTGTAGCGATTTAGCAGTAAATGGAAAAAGAAATGGGATCAGTGTTTTTGTACAATATAAAGGAGGGAGACAGCATTTTTTATATTGATCATGTATGATCCCACTCTTCTTCACTCAATCAATAGTTTGCTAAATGACACAGGTATTATAGGATCAATACTTTTGGTATTGATCTGTTTCAAGCTCACATAAGCCATTTGTACACATATCGAAAGGGCGGTAGCCAAAGTAAACAAATGTCTGAAAAAGGTAGAACATATACATTTCCCTTATAATCTTCATAACAAAGATGCAAGAAGAAGTGTTTGAGTGCTCACTATATCTTACTTGCATCCCTTGAAACTTCGCTCGTCTGGTAGTATTCTAAACGGCTTTTAATATAAAGGTAATGAGCAGAGCCTGTTCCTTTCTTCATTTAAAGGTGCAGTAGGTAAGCCTTATAAAACTAACTTTCTGTCATATTTGCTGAAACTGACCCTATGTTCCAGTAGAACTACATTAAGCAGGTAATAAAAAAAAGAAATCTGGCTCCTCTGGCACCACCTACAGCTTGTAGTGCGATTTGCAAAAACCCACAGCTCCCTGTTCAGATGCACCAATCATGGCCAGGGGGGTGTCTAACTGTGTGTCAATCACTGCTCATGCACACGCATTCATTCTCCCTTGTGGGGGGAGGGGGCTTAGGAGACCGTTTTGGGCTTTAGGGGAAAGGGGGGAGGGACTGTTGGGAATTGTTTGGCTAAGTCCTGGATCTTCACAATCCTTCCTACAGCCCCTTTAAAACATTTAGCCAAGTAAAGATACAATTTTCCTGGATTTGGTGGACCAGATCAGAGATAGAGGGAGTGAATATTACAATTACTGTAGCCTACATTTAAAGGCGGTGACAAATAAAATGACATTTATTTATTTATTTATTTCAGGTTTATTTAACAGGGACAATGCACACTAATAATACATAAAAAAATGTACAGTGTGCCAGAATTAGCCAAAAAGCTATACATGAGTACCGGTGTTATTAATAACATTAATGATTGCAGCATTCAGTGTATTAGTTCATTGGCATGGCTTAGCCTACTTGTTTCCACTGTATAGTACAGCTCGTCTCAACTCGACTCAATATTTTGATACCAGAACTTTTCTCTTTTTGTTTCCCGCTGTGCATAGTAGGCTACCCCCTCAGTGTAGGTGGGGAGGGAATGCTGCACCCTGTCAATTTTTTTAAAATCAAGGTAGAGTGAATAAAACAAAATTGTGGTCGCTATTGACGGTAGCTTGCCGATTAAAACATTGCAGGTTTGTGCAGGATGTCCCGTGTTGTGCTAGTGACAATTAGCTCTGATCGATCAGTGGTCTGCAGTGTTTTAATTCCACCTTTTAACTACCAGGTACTTTCCAAAACTTGTATTAATGGAAACGCAAAAATAACCGCTCTAATGTGTGCATACTGAACAGGACTAAACTGCACTGGACTGCTTGGTGGAAACGTGAACCGGTCTTAAAATGGAGCAGAGTCATCATTAATGTTATTTGCTTCAGCTGTGTTTTTCCAGCTACAATAAGTCAAATTGTCTGCTGTTACCACCTTCATATTGGGAGTGTTTCAGTGTCTATGTGGGGGAAAAGTTGATTAATGCAGCTTTATACCTGAAATAATTGTTTGGGTTCTTTTGACCTCTAGGGCAGCACAACAAGCTGTAAACACAACTCTGAAATATTATCACCTTAAATGTTTGATATGGCAAAGGTGTAAGCAAAATGTCGCCTATTTACACATCCAGACAGACCTGAAGCAGACGTGATGAATGTAAGTCTAATATTTTCTCTTTCCACCGACTTTTTAGTTCCTAAATGTTCCACTTTGTTCAGCAGCTATATACTACACTAACTTTGTCTGCGTGGTATTTGTGGAGGTTGATGAAAGCGTTGAGAGGGAATCAAAAAAGTAAAGTTGAGCGCCATGAAATCAAAACAATCAGCTCAAAAAAAAAGCTCCATACAGCTAAGGCGAGCTGGGGAGTCCGGTGATAATCATCTGTGGATTTGTCGCTACGAGCTTTCACATTTAGTGTAGAAAATGTTCCCATTTCCATAAAACATACTGATTAGTGCAGTATTCCACCATTTACACCAGTACAGAGTATCATTATTCATCACTATGCATGAGATGCTGTATAACATTTTTCTTACTTTCAGCAGTGAGCCTTGGGGTGCAGCAACACTTATGTTACTGAATGGACAGAAATTGTGAGTGACATTTTTTAGTGTCGGTATTGATTTTCTTTTGAATACCTCTGATGCATTTTCTGTTTGCATTGCAAAATGATGATTACTATAATGATGATTCCAGAAGTTCCCAAAGATCTTAAGTTCACAAAAAGTAATGCAAGGGCGCACAAACAAGTTCAGATGAAACATCCACACAGATTGTCCCACGTTTCCTTTAAAACTCTCTTAAATGTCAACAATACAGAATGAATTGCAAAAGTGTGAGAAGGCTTTAAAGAAATTGTGACAGAGAGCTATGGTGTTAGAGCCAGAAAAGCCAGAAAACCTGCATAGAGCAGAGTGCCACAACAATGTCGGTCTCCTGGGTTACCCATTCTTTGAGAAAATAAGAAGGCCTGCAGGGCAAGAAAAACGGGTCAATATCACAGTGTTTTTCAGGAAGGCATATTGCTGTATATGTGTTTGAATAACATCCTGAGGGGATTTATTGATCAACACTAGAGCATGAAAGAGAAAGGTCCCGCAATGGCTTCAAATTGTTCCTAAATTGCTGTCAAATGAATGCCACTCACATTAGGTTAGCTGCATTTCGAGGGAGGAAGAGAGAGCCCAAGGTGTTGCATTTCCAAATAATTTTAAGTATTACTTTTAGGTTGCATAGGAGTACCAGTATTCAGATTGTTAAAATATTAAATCAAATGCTTTTCTGTATCTGTGACTTTCTTGCATTTGTTATATAGTCCCTATAAATCTAAACTAAGAAATACTCTGCTCTGATCACATATGCATAATTTAGCTCCCAACCAAAAATAAAATATAGTCCTAATTCATTAACCAGGTCATGTTAGTGAGAAAGTTACTGTAGCTTCATTACTGTCATTATGTTATGAGCATGGCTAATTGTGTCACCACTGATGTGATCGCGGACAACAGCAGCTCTATCTCATCTGCTCCCCACAGAAAAAAAAACAACAACACACAACCAACCCTGGTATGATGACATGAATTGTAATTTAGAAGTAGCTTTCTTGAGAAACCAGAGGAAAATTAAACCCTGTAACTCAGGGTTTCTTTTTCAGTGCAGAACCCAAATTAGAAATTTTGTCTCTCATCCTAGGATACAGGCTCATTAATATTTATTGGTACTTTTACTTTGTGGGAAGACACTAAAAGTAGAGCCATGACCCACCTTGGGTCTGATCCATAGTTTAAGAATACATATTATGCTCAAATTCAGATGCAGCAAAATATCCTATTAATAAACTGTAAAAAAAAAAAAAAAAAGAAAAGAAGAAGAAATCTCAATGATTTAGTGTTAGTGGACACGGCAAGCAGAATATGAAAGTCAGGTGAGTGTGAGATGGCAGGGAGACTGATAAACAAAAAAAACGAAAATGTGTTATCAAACTTGCCAGAAGGGGAATCAAATCCCCTGTCCCTATCCATATGTTACTAAGGTGATGTTCCATGACATCCATCTTGACTCAGACATCTGCCAGCCGGAGGTTCTAGCACTTTTCCCCTGCACGTCCGTCTGGACCAACACTACCAAAACAAGACAGGAAGAAGAGGTAAAAGTAAAGACTGTTCACTAGGAAAACTACTGTACCAGTTGAATCTTTTTATATTTGGGAGTTCAACAATATTGTTATAGCTATCTAAATCGGGAGCTATGTGTTTTTTTTTATTTTTTTATTCATTCATTCTAGCCGGAATAGAGTGTTTGGCTGTACTCTAAGCAGCTCCCTGTCTGTTAAAGATAGATCAGCAGGCAAGACAAGGAGAGAAATAACAGAGGAAACAGAGGAAGAAAAAGAAAAGCCGTTTTGTCCCTGTCGCCCTATTAATTTGAGGAGAACTAGGAAATGCCAGCAGGATTAAATGTGCTACTCCCACGGCTTTTTTCCCCTTTCTTATTCTCTCTCGCTCCGAGTTCAAATTAAAGGATGGGGTGGAGGGGGTTGGGTGGGGCAAGGAGGAGGGTGGAAAAAGAGAAGAAAGGTGTTAATTGCTTGCCAATCGATAATTCTATAATTACTTTGTGACAAATGGCTGGCTTGCGGTGCTAGGGTAGGTTCAGAGGAGGGTGGGGAGGGTGGTCAGTGGGTGGGGATGGTAAAAGGGATTGGCCATGATCAGGAACGGAAATATTTGCTTTTGTCCTTACAAGCCTGGCTGCCCCAGGGATTTGTGACAGGGAATTTATGTCAGTTTTAAACGTGATGCTGAGCCTCCCTGGGGGTTGGGGGGACATTGCAAGATGGAGCACGCGTCCACACATGTGCATAATGACACTCAAGCTACACACAGTATTTTTTGCCTCAGCATACCTGACGTTTCTCCTCAGGTTGAATAAGTTACAAATCCCTTTATTCTGCAGTACACGAAAAAATAGCCATACAGAAGCGTTTTAAAGATAGGCTGGCAGATTATCATTTTTGCACCATTAAATTGTCAGACCCATTCAAGAGAAAAGCGAGCTATAAAAGGAAACCTGGAGCGAGTGGTTTGAATTTGGTTTGAAGACTTTGAGTCTACTACTGCCTGTCACAGTTCACTATCTCCCAATCACAGTTTCATTATGCCAGCCAAGCGTGAAGTGATGGGAGTCTCTTCTAGCCGTAGGGGGAGCTTTAGGCAGACAGCAGGTGGGCTATCTGAGACCTGTACAGGTCAGGGCACCATGACACCTGGCGCCCCCTAGCTGCTACAGCTGGGCGGGGGAGGGTCACAGGGGCCAACAGGAGATGGATGGCCCACCTTCACTCATGTCAAATCACCTGTCAGCACGCCCCTGGCATTGAATCCATTTTGTTCCAGGCCACCATTAACCTTGGACCAGTTGGATTCATTCCCCCTCTCCATGGACCAGGCCCCAGCAACCTTTGTCTACTACAGCTGCCAAACTAGTTACTGGGCTCAACTTTTATCATGTTCACTGAGCTTCAATCAACACGGCCGACTTTTAAACAGTAAACAGGAAATAGTTGAGTTGTGTTTTCTCACCCAAGTCTTTTGGGCACACCAATACTGCACATGATTATTGGGAAACACGTGTCATCCATTTTGGCTTTATTGATCCAAAGTATTTGGTGAGCCTTAAAAAGCCCACTGATTCTCAAGGCTATGCTTATACCATTGAATCTGCCGCTGTACACACTTTTGAGTAAATGTACTGTATTGTTGTTGTTACATCCTGTTGTGCAGCATGATATCATCAGAATTTGATATTGTATGTTTGATCCATCTATATATGAAGTATGGTTATGAGCAGATGTTTGATCATTTCAAAGGCCTATAAAAGGGCGATTGGGCTGCCAGTGGCCGCTGTAATATTGATTGATGGTGGGCAGGTGGGGGCCACAGTGCTGCCCTCAGACAGACTCTGTTTATTTATACAGTCTGCCGTCTGCCCACCTTACCCACCACAGGGCTACATTCACTGAATTTACAGTCGTCAGGAGAGAAAAAATATGCTAATGATGCCGCGTAGCCCTGAGGAGAAACAAAAAACATTTTCAATCCAAACTTTCCACATACGCATCAGTTATATCAGGCGGGATCCAGTGCACATTCACCACCAATTTGCTGCGTACAGTATCTCAACCATTATTTGCTACTCTGTCCCCCGGGGCATACATAAATTGGATCCAGTAATGAGAGACAGTAATGATTTTCTTTGAATATTTGGTCTTGATTTTCAATTATATAGAGCTGATATTATCGTCGATGCTGTGCGTTGTGGTATTAAATTGAACTTCTCCGTAAAAAATGTTTTGATTCAGTGTCTTATTGAACGTGCAAAGGAAGCATTGTTTTCAGGAAAGGTTTTATTATCGCCAACCGTCCAACATGCTTATTCAACTGCGTGTACATTTGGATCATCTTCAAAGTGCCACTATTACTTTTGCTCCTTACCTTAATCAGATACTGAATGCACTGTAAAATCTTGATAAAGTCACGCAATACAGACATCAGTATCAGTGTATATATTTCATTGCTGTGACACACACAGATACCAAAAGAGAGAGGGGAGACAGTCCTATCCACACCATTAGGGATGCTGAATAGTTAAGTCCTTGTTCCATTCCAATTTTCTAAGCTTTGAAGGAGTGAGTGGTTGGATGTGGGCTGCCTCGCAGAGCGTGTCTTCTGTTCCACTGAGCACACAGTAGCTTAGGGATCAGCCTGTGTCCCCGACAGGAATGTGTGCCACTGAGTGTTGGCCTGTCCACTGAACAGAGTTGCGAGCCTCAGATCAGTGGCATTGGCTGGCCTACGGGTTGCTCTTTATGGCTGTGTCGCTGAGTGGCTGGCTCTTCGCTGTGCACACGGCAGCCCTCCAGATGGATGCTGGGACAGCGGAGGCCACAGGGCTGAAAATCCCATCAAGCAGCAGTTCCAGGCCCTTGCACTGAGAAGATGAAGCGCACCAGCACGCCAGGGGACACGGGCCAAACCCTTCTGCACCTCCACTCCACCCCTCCCCAACCCCAACCCAAATCCCTTCATGTCCCTCTTTCCTTCCTCCCTTCATTCCTCTTTTCCCTTTTTTTCCTTTTACAGGAGAAGACTGCGAGCCCAACCAGCCAGAATATAGAGTGTGGCCCTTCGGGGTCTGTGGCCCTCGCTTGTTAAATAAAGGAGCTGACTGGCTGATTGATAGACCCTCAGCAGTCCCTGCACCTCACATGTTTTCCGGTTCGCTGCCTTATATACGAATCCTTTGTTGGCCATGCCTGCGTTAGCGTTTGTTAAATGCAGTGTTTGATGGATGGCACCAATTTTCCTCCAAAACCCAGATGAGCCACCTAAGCACCTTTCCTCCTCCCCTGGTTTCTCCCCAGGTAAACCCCATGAGCATGAAAGGACAGGAGTGTTCTAAAATGGTATCAATCAAACTACCTTGTGCAAGGCTGCAGCAGCAACGCAATGTTTCAATTATGCATCTGTTCCTCAGTGGCTGACATTTCGTTCAACCTCTTACCCCCACCAAGGCACAGGGGAAGTGCCCTGCCTGTTGTCCTCACCTAAGTCCTTAATTTTACTGTTTAAGCATATCTGTCGCCGTTTTCCTTAACTCTATTTATACTATCTGCATACACTCAAGATTCAAGAGAGCTTTATTATCATTATCTGCAACAACAAAATGACAGTTGCAGTCAGGTGCAAAGTCTAGGGCTACAACTAGCGATCCCTAAAATTAATGATTTTTTTTATCCATTTTTGGTTTAGTGTTTGGTTTAGAAAAGAAAAAGGAAAAAAAAAATCTCCACATTTACTCGCTGGACTATGGATCTATTATCAAAATATTTGCCCTTTCTTTCTGTCAATCGACTAATCAATTTATCGACCAATCGTTTTAGCTCTATAAGACATAAGAAGAGCACCAAAAGAGAAATAGCAAAAGAATGCAAAAAAAAAAACATTGTGTCACCGTGAAGATAGAGATATCAAGAGTCAATAATAAAAAAGTTGAATTGGACTTACACACTAAACTATATATGTGAGAAAATTTTAACAAAATTTTCTACCAGCCAACACCTACTATCTCTGTCCCTGTAATGGCAAAGGCGTGCTCTGAAATCCACAAAGGCTGCAGAGCAGTGTAAGCCTGATGCAGTGCAGCGAACCGACAGGTAAAAAAGATAAACAGATGCGAGACAAGTCTCTGGGGTGTTGGGTTCATTTGTTACCTAGCGAGGACAGACATATTCCTGTCAGACAAGCCATGGCAGCACCAGATGCGAGGTCATTCTTGTTACAGAGTGAAAATCTTGGGTTAAGGACAAAGATTCTCATTTCACACAAGAGACAGCCGTGGGGTTTTATTTCCCCTGTGGTCTTCCACAATAAACGTTAGTTCCACACTTAGCTTCAAGAAGCTGGAAAGCTTTTTTAATGAAAACTGAAGCTTATTCATCATTGTTTGTCTCTTGTTTATTTTGCTTTATAATTGTATCAATCAACAATTTTGACGATGGATTCAGTGGTTTTAATGTTCATCTTTATTCTAGTGATCATGTTTAATATGTTGTTTGCAGTATATAGTATTCATTAATTATTTGTGGTCAAGCTGAACTTAGCTGTAACACAAATTGAGGTAATGTCAAATCTCTGGCATTTTAAGCCACAGTGACATACACTACTGTGATTAAATAATTAAACTTGATCATGGTCATTATTTCTTCATTAAGTATTGTCAGATATTCCTAAAATCTGAGGACATTAACTGTAGTTCTGATTAGAAAAGCAAGTTGGAAATTGCAAAAGATGCATCTATTTTTAATGCTGTTATGGTTGTTGTTCCGAGCACTACTTCGCTCTCTCTCTCTGTAATATATATGCCTTACTGGGGAGGACAGACAGCAGACAGGCTCATGGAAGGAGGATATGGGAAGGTACTTGAGACACACTGGCTCCTAACCAGAACAACTGGCGTCTCTCCTCTGCATATGGACACACAGGTGGGCTCGCAGGTGGAGAAGGAAGGGGGGAAGTGCTCTGCCAGCTTTGTGTCCTGCTTTGAGTGTGTGTGTGTGTGTGTGTGTGTGGGTGTGTGCGTGCGTGCGTGCGTGCGTGCGTGCGTGCGTGCACATAACATCTGGACCATGGTCCACTGACATGTCAGGGAGAGATTTTATCAACGAAGCTACACTGCACCCTTCTGGACGTCTGCAGCACCACATGGCCAAAACACCCATTATGTCTTTGTTTAGTTTTCAATATGTGTTAAATGCTTTTTCAAAAATAACCTGTTAAACTTTTTTTATTTTAAATACTCTGTATCATAGTGTCATGCTTTAACCTCCACTCTTACTGCTATCAACACAGGTAGATATGCATTATCTCCTTCATTTAAATTAACAAATTCATAAAATAGTGAAAACAATAATGTTCCTCAACACAGCGAATTAAGCAAAAAGCACACAATTAATCAGACCTATTGTTTTGGCATAAAATGGTCCTTTTTCTAAACATCTCTTTTTCAACCCTCGTCCTAAAAATCTCCAAGCCCCCCTTTAAGCTCATTTATAAATGACTTGTCCAGCAATCCAGAAAGATGGGAAGAACCAAACAATATGATTGCAGAAAGCAAACCGACAAATAATATTGATCCCTGCTACAAACGGACAGCTAATCAATGAATGTATGTCCTACCCGCACCGGCTGCAAGTCCAGATCAATTTTGAAGAAAGATGAGGCATTGGCAAATAAAGTAAAGTAGTTCTGAAGCATATCCCGCTGTTTTGAAATGAAATAAATTCCCCAAACATATGAAAGAGTGACTATAGCTGTAAGAAATACTCCTGTCAGGCTGCTTGAACTCAGACAGAACAATCATGCTTATGGCTATAATTCTAATAAGTATTGCTTCTATTATCTCCTACTGGTCTTTATCTTTTTTATTCTTGGTGTCTGGTCATTTCATATCACATGCTCTTTGGCCTCACATTATGAACCATCAGATGCTTTATTGATCTGAACACAGCCTCCAAATAACCTGCACAATTGTTTCATCACCTTGTCATTATCGCCCTGTGATAAGCCAGGTGCCAAAAGTTGGAAAAGTCCCTCAAGGGTGTCTCCTTCCATATTGAAGTAGATAGATACATTAGTATTCATGTATTGCAGACTCATAAGAGGTCACTGGTTGTTTTTGGTTCACTGGTAGAGGAACCCTGGGTGCAGGGAATGATGAGAACTGGAGGTGAATGAGGTGGAGGGTGGCATCAATTTTGCCCGAAATGAAAACTGACAGCAGCAGAGAGTAGAACAGATTTAGAGTTTGAATGCAATAACGCAATAGCTCATAGATATTGTGTCAAATCTGGTTGTAAACGCCCACATTCAGCTGATGACAATGCAGCTGATTAGGTCGGGAAAGAGAGAAATGTGAAGCATAGTAGTCTTCCTGAAAGAATTTAAGATGAGCTTCATGTGTAGGTGTGTGTAAATAAGTAAAGGTTGGGCATATAGTGATCATTCTTAGAGAATGTACAATCAGTCATCTGGTAGTGGTAGTCATAGTAGCAAAATGTAGCATTTGTGCTTTATGTTCTATGTGATATTTACTTTTAAAACAAAAATGAATGTCTGCAAATTAAGCACAAGGCAAAAGTCCAACTTGATTTATTTTAATACATTTATAGAAAATGACATAAAATAAGCACTCTTGACAAATTAGTGCCACGTTCAGTTACAATAACTTTAAGCAGACAGCACACACTGTGTCAAAAGTGCCAAAAGCAAAGAAACATTCAGTCCAAGACATACAGCCTCTCAGTCTCGCCATAAGGGAAGAGAGTCTGAGACAGAAATAGCCTCCAAGGGTGGCCTGGCCCAGATGCTGAGTGAGAACTGCTTTAAATAGTGAGTGTTGTTATGATGAAACTATGTCAAAAGACACAAATAAAACCCACTAAGGTCAACTTGTAAGCCACATACGACAGCGTTAAACAAAAATAAAGAAGTATCGCCAAATAACACTACATCTCATTTAGCTGATGCTTTTATCAAAAGCGACTTACAATTGCTATAAATCAGAGGTTGCACACCTCTGGAGAAACTAGGGGTTAAGTGTCTTGCTTAGGTACACATTGGTTGATGTATCACAGTGGGAACTGAACCCAGATCTCCCACACCAAAGGCATGTGTCATAGCCACTGTACCATCACCACCACCAATAAGAACATTTCACCATAAGAATGTAGACTTTTCGTTTACGTTACTTCACAATAACACCTTTTTTTTTATTGCAGCTTTAAAGCTCATCAGAATCCACCTCAACATTGTTTTTAAAAGCTAACAAATATTATTGGTTTGACTTTGGAAAAAGTCACGTCCTGCCTTACCCCGGGTTTGATGAGACAATCAATATGTGATTTGATCTAAAACTATGGAAAATTAATGGTTTTTTTTAGTTTGCAACTACATAATGGAAAATGTTGTTTTGTTGCATTTGTGGTACACTCTGTTGATCACGTGATTGCACATAAAAGGCTTAACTCCTCCCATAAAGGCTTAAATTAACAATAATAATACATACAATAAAAAATGTATAGCATAACAACAAATTACATATAGTATGTGGCAGTAATTATTAACACATGGCACTCTGAGATATCACTGCAGTTACAAAATATTCACATTAACAAAAGACAAAGTGAGAAAATACACTGTACCACTTAAATTGATAATTAAATGCTGCTAAAATCATTGCATCTGTCGGCTTTCACATACTGTAAGTATAAAGTAACCAGACCATTATCACTTAAGTTACTGTGTTCAATGTATATACACTATAGCCTCTTTCCGACCAAGTAGTTACAGGAACGTAGTTATAGGAACAGTCCACTTCTAAACAGTTCTACTAACTACTCTCCCCCAAAACCGTTTTTCCCATTTGCATTCACACTGGCTAAGTGGCCATAGGAACTGACCTTTTGTTATTATAACACAGCCATCTAACCACCACTATGCGGAAAAGGGAAAAGATCCTGCCCTGAAGTAGGAGTGGAAAGAGTTACAGGAACTGTGGCCAAAGGAATTTAATAATCCACAAATTGGTCCAGTCGGAACACAATAAAAAAAGGGTTCTAGGAACATTATGTTCTAGGAACTGCAAAAAATCCCTCCGGTCGGAAAGAGGCTTATGTTATGACTAGCTGAATTCAGACAGACACACCCCAAACACTTCAAAACACACACTACAGCCAGAAAAAGCTGTTACCTGAGGAAGAACATAAAATATTTAGTGCCTAATAAAAGGCATCTTCCTCTGGGCTAAGAGTAGTTACATGACAATGTATTCCACAAATGAGAGCACATTCGGTTTGTAATGATGAAACTTCAAACATTCATCCTGATAAGTGAAGCATTAAACCTGACTTCCTGAAAAGTATCTTGGAGCAGAAGAGTCATTAGTGTCATAGGAAAGAAGGATATCTCAGTCAAACTGAAATTTTATAGTTCGGTTTTATGTAACCTACTGTCTGCTTAATGACGATAATGACACCCCTTCAATTGTCCTCCCATGATACAATCTGTTTGGCTTAAATTTAACATTATGGCATACAATGCTTTACTTTATTCACAGTTTAAATATTCCCTTTTTGACAAATGTTACATGTTCCCTTTTCGACAAATGTTATTTACGTGACTTGCTGTGTACCTGGCGTTACTGATTGAGTCTGCTTGTTGACTTGTATGACTCTTCTCTACTTGTGCTACTGTTATATTACATAGATTATTACCCCATAATTGTCACTCATGGCTACAGTGGCTGCTACTCAGAAAAAGTTAAACAGTCTCTCTTTATAGGTGTCACTACCCGGTGTGAGTCGAGTGCTGATGTGAGTTGCGCATGTGTCACTTTGCGAAAAAGACCAGATTTCACGCAGATCTGTTTTGCTGTTAGCCACAGAATAATGAGATAGCTACATTACATAACAGTAATTTATTATTTAGCGTAAAGCATCACATTTTCACGGCATGATCCTTGATGTCAGTTCTAGATTAGAGGCTGAAGTAGCCTACAAGAACCTGCCAACGAGAGACTTCTGTAATGTCAATACAATAAAAATCGACCTACATAACGAAGTTCGTTCACTGCTGGCTATAAGTTAGCAATCAAATACAACAAAGGCAGTCACTTGAATGGCGTTTTGAGCTAACGTCAAACAATCATAGATAACTAAAACGTTTGCCGGATCCCTTGGCATTATGCCATAAACCGTTTAAATCTGAGCATGCGCAACTCACATCTGCACTCGTAGTGACAACAGATGCTGTACTCAAAATACTGAAAAAGTGAACTGGGATTGCCTCCCCACAGCTCTCACAGACCGTTTCCCACCTCATCAAAAACTGATGCTTTGTCACGGCCATCGGCGTCCGATACCGACGCAAAAAGCACTCACATAAACTTAACATGCAGCCGGACCGGCTATCAAAACAAAGAACAGAGATGCTCAGATCACAACACACACAGAGGGAGTGTGACTTCATTCGCAAATAGTTGTTTACTGCTATATTAATGTTCTGAATGTCAAGTACAGAACCTTTAAAGGACACTACCTAGCTATCTTTGCAATACAACATGAAAAATGCAACAACAAAAAATATGAATAATACATTCATTAAAATGAAATTAAAAATTAAGATGAGGTTTAGAGGATGTTTTACATTTGCGATGCAACGTAGTGTTGTAATTTAAAAAGTATTCCTATTTCGTTGCACAAAAGCTTTTCCATAACAAACAACCTTTTTATATAAGCATAAAAGTCAAGCATAAAAGCTAAATTCGTGAAGCTTTTCTTACGAGAAAATTGCAGCAAAGGCTAATCAAGATTCCCTTCTTGCTACACCCAAACAAAGTAAGCAATTTCATCCAGGTCTACAGGATAGTCTGTGAGATGCAGTGGCTCCTTGATATCAAATCTCTCTCCCTTGTAGCTTCTCCAACGGCCGGCAGGGAGGTAGATGTCACGCTCTTGCTTTCCAGGCTCTAAAACTGGGGCTACCATGAGGTCATCCCCAATCAAGAACTGGGAGTCGATTTTATAGGCTGTCTCATCACCTGTGGCAATCCACCACAGGGGTCGTATGATTGGGTCCCCGGTGTTCAGCACCTCCCCAGCCAGCTCCAGGACCCGTGGCGCCACAATACTTTCATGGAGGGCTGTGTATTTCCGAGCAATTTCAACCACCTCGTTGTCGTATTCCCATGGCGGAATAGAAAACTGCATGGAGGGCATGAAGGCCGACAGCTCCAGCCAGCGGATATAGAGTTCTCGGTCGGGTAATACACTATTTCCATCTGTGCGGTTTAGATATGCATTCCCTCCGATCATGTCAGGTAGAATGAACTGATAGCCAAGAATGCTGATGGTGAGCACTGTGGGGATAAGAGATTTGAGACCCAACTCATAGCCCCAAACAGAGTCTCTGTCAACTGGTCCGAAGAAGCAGGATATGTTCTGGGACTGGTAGCCACTGCGCAGCTCAGCTCGATCATTGTAGGGAATAGCCATTTCTGTGTAACGTCTTGTGAAAAAACTCGGGTCCCGAATGGGAGTTCTGGTACTAAATTTCCATGGTAAGTAGTTGGTCTCCCCAGCGTCAAATTTAAAAGAGGACACCCCATACCTCGAGCGCAGTGAACGTAGCTGGGAGGAAAACCAATCACGGGCTTCTGGATTTGTGAAGTCCAAAATGCCGCCAATACCATTCCACCAGCGCACCAAGGCTGGCAGCCGGCCTGTAGGCTCCCGGACAAACAGCCCCCTCTCTACGCAAGTATGGAAGTTTTCTGAGTCATAGTTAACAAAAGGGTGAATCCAGAGTGACA
The DNA here is from genome assembly GCF_004354835.1 of Perca flavescens. NCBI lineage: Eukaryota > Metazoa > Chordata > Actinopteri > Perciformes > Percidae > Perca > Perca flavescens. The sequence continues at coordinate 31,109,385 of NC_041334.1, read as the reverse complement.
CCAGAAATCCATTTGATTTCAGCTTTTGGAACATGGCCGAGGCATTGGGAAACTTTGTTGGGTCAAACTCAAATTCTCCGTAGCGGCTGGTGTAGCGATCATCTATTTCCAGGTGGCTACAGTTAAACTTATACTTGCGGATGTTGGCAGCATACGTCAAGACTTTCTCTTGGTCAATGTCAGTCTTATGTAGCGCCCAGGTCGACCATATAGGATGGCGAAACATGACTTTGGCAGGCACTTTGTTTGGTTTGTTGAAGTATCTGCGGACCATGTACTTGTGTATGGATGTCACGTCCAAGCCCACGCATATTCTGTAGCTAAGTTCAGCACATGGTGCCTCCCCTGGGATTGGCTTAAAGGGACTGTCATTGTATCGCGCCTGGAAGGACATGGTCTTCTCTGTGTCATTCCAGCCCAGGTGGAAAGGCACGGAATTATTTATCTTAATGGCCGTGGCATTGGATGAAAGCCAATAACTCTCCAAAATTCCACCAAATTCATTCCGGTTTGAGTAGATGTCACTAGTAACAAATGGTTTGGGAGCCTGTTGGCCAGAAATAGAAATCGGCCAGTGTTGAATTGCTGACACTGCACCCCCATACCAGTGTGCAAACTTGTACGTCATAGCATGCTCAACAGGAATGTCAGGAACCAGTTCCTCCCAACGCACACGGTAGCATTGTACCGGGTCCTTGGGTCGCACTGTCTCAATGAAGAAGTTTAGTTTTCTATCAGTGGTGCGTTCACAGCTCAGCATTTCCCCTTCTTTGGAGCATGAATCCAAATCCAGCGTACCTGACCTGCCAAGGTTTAAATATAATTACATTTACAAGAAATCTCTCTCAACACATACCTCACAGTTCTGTTGTAACAGTTAAATATCTTCAATGACATGCATACATTTACATTACACATACATGTTCTGATGTATCTGAAATGTGCATTGTTACACAAACATAAAAATTCAAAGACCATTGAAAAATACCAACCTGAAATCCATTCTGAAAACAATAGACCCTCCCTGGTTACGGATAATGTAGCCATCTTTATTCAGATCCAGGAGCTGAGTCTTAAGCAGCTCAGCTTTGCGTAGAGAGGCTATGTAATAACACCATGCGGTCACTGCGGCAATTAGCAGCACCAGGCCGATTACTCCAGCTCCAACTAAGGGTTGAGTGTCCTTGCTGTGTTTCTGCTTGGGGATAACATCTGTAATTGTGCCTCCCGCTCCTCCAGGTACAACTTGGTACATGACTTGTGCCGTTCAGTGGGCAAATCTGAGAGTTGCTATTCTAAAGATCATAGAAAGGTTTTCCAAGGAAGCTCATTTGCTGCACTCTTGGCACGTTGTCACGCCTGTTTGCTTGCCTGTCATGAGAGAAAGATAACAAGCTTTGAAAAGTCAGTGTCTAGGCCTTTATGCAATATTTCCTCTTCTTATATCAACACTGTTTTTTTGGGGAAATATTTGTTCAAAATAAAACAAAAAGATTGGGGCCTGTGTACATAACATTCACCCTAACATTGATTACCAGTTCTGATTAGTCAAGAAATACTTTAAAATCACTTCACTATTAGAGACATCCAGTCGATCTTGTTTCATTGTCAGTTTAAAGCCTCCATTACATTTCTAGGATGGTCTTACATTCTCTGCATTGCTACTCCAAGGTGATTCCACAGCACTTAGAGGTATTACGCTGTCAGGATGTAAACTTTAAAGATGTGTCTGAGATTTAACAAAACAAATCTACTGCCAATTACATATAAGAGGATAAAGTGGATGTTCCTAGCAGTAATTCTAACATATGAGTTCAATTGAAAGAATACTCATTGGTATGTAAGGAAGTAGAGAAGCAGAAAAGGGGATTTGGGCCTTAAAACTCTGCCAATGCCGGGAAGGAGAGGGAAGAATACTAAACTGTGTGCTCCCTCAAGCCAGACCAACCAAAACTAGCAACTACCTAGTTCATTCAAGCCCAAAAAAAGACATTTTGACATAAGTGTAAATTTCAATTGCATTTAACCCTGACCATCATTACCTGCAGGGATACAGCAAAAACTCTTGGGGGTAATAAACTAATTGATGTTAGGTATTGTTGCTTTAGCTAATCAGAAAAGATTAGATTAAGGTGCACAGCCGACTAAAGGGAGTTCAGTCCTCTCCAGATTCCCTGTTAGCTGACTAGTCCTAACTGCAATTGACCCTCATGGTCTGCCCTGGCAGGGAGGGTCGATAATAAAAAAAAAAAAATGCTTGCTATTAATTAGCAATCTAATTGACTAATTCTGTGTTCAACCACCCTTAGTATAGATTTTCCCCCAACAATAGGAGTGATAACATGAGCCCATCATTAATTAACAGAGAACTAACTATAGGTTCTTTGAAGATCCACTCAGGCTGCTGGAACTGAACAGGGAAGATTTACTGTATTTATTTATTTAGGCTATGCCTTTTTCTTTCTTTTCTTAAATGGAAAAGTGCAAAGACAGATGTAAGAACTTAACCTATGACAATCTATGATTTTACGTTTATCATATCAGACTGCAACCAACAATTGTTTTCATAATTAATCAATAGGATGATTATTTTCTCAATTCAAATATAATAATCTTACAAATTCAAATATCCACAATTTGCAGAGCCCAAGGGGATGTTTTCAAGTTGCTTCAATTGAACCATTCAACCCACAGTTGTTTTTGTTTTTTTATCGATAAATCTGCGCATTATTTCTATTGATTAATCGATTAATTGTTTTGCTTGTCTGTCAATTAAATAATCGAATAATCATTGCAGCTCTACAGTAAATAATTGCAAACATTTGGAACCAGAGAGGAAGCTGGATACAGGAAATGTTTTGCTAAAAATTACTTAAATGATGATATCTTTTTTTTATGATGCTTTTATATACAATACATAATCAATAACCCAACATTGCCTAATACAATGTCCCACTGTAGGCCTATATTTAATATAGACAAAAAAGTGTATCTATCAAAATTGTTGCAGGTTACTTTTCTGTCTGAGTAATCGTAATTCCTTCACACAAATACATGTTACACGCATATAGTGGGTTTTCTGAACAAAAATATTGAACTCAAACGTGTTTTTCTCATTGATTGATTGTGTGAAAACGCAGCAAATGTTCAGACTGGCGCTTTTCTTTGTTTATGGTGTGATCCGGAGGGTTCATATCTGCCATTTCAGCAAATTCACTATCTATCCTGACGTTGAAAAAATAAACACAGAAGTGCTAATACAGTCGGAACAAGTCGCTCGCTCGCGCGTGCGTAGAGTGAATGTGTATGAGGTGATCCAGTGCGCTTCGTTACAGTGATATTGCCTATTATTAAGAGGCAATATATAGTGTCATATTCTGCTAATAAACTTGAATATGGGCTATAAATACACGGCAGCACTCTACAGAGCACCGAAAGCAGAGTGGGGATCTTTACTTTACTAATGTGTCTGTTTTGGAACGAATCTTAACGTTAAGAGTTGAACTTTCTACTTGTAGCTATTATGCAAAAAACATTTCATGTAATGGGCTAAATACGTCCAATAGACCTACAAACAAACATAATGTAATAGTCGTAACGTAAGCTACAGAAAATAATGTCTTCTTTGCTAACATAGCCTACCCACAACTTCTATAGTCCGATGCATAAAAAGCCGTGTTGTTGTTGTGCGCGGTGGTGGTTGGTGCAAGAAAGTTAACGGAGGGTTAAATAACCCGTAATCCATGTAAGTAAAGTGGCATAATCTAATATCGTGTATGCTTGCCCTGTTTTACTTTTGAATGTTCATTAGAAATAGTGTTTGCCTACCGATTAGCAGCAGCCCCCTCAGCAGCTCCAAGCACAACTTGTTTGCCACAGTTCACAGAAAAAGACCCGAGGCATCAAGCATGTTGATGCGTATCCGCCTTGTCTACGCCCACCCTAGCATGGGAAATGTAGTCCATTCGGTGGGAGCAGAGAATTGTTTATTATATAATGAGAAATCATTATATACAGATTACACAGTTTTACATGTTTTGAGCATGTCACTCTAGTTGGAAAAACTTCACATAACACACTGGATGTACAGCAAGAGGCAAGTGTGCAATTTGCAAAGTTAGAAGAAAAGAAAACACATTTCTATGGAGACTTGAGGTCTATATGTTCTGTGCAGTATAATTTGTCTACTATAGTATCACTAGAAATAACCTATAATAATCACCATAATAAGTCTGGAACTGTAAAGTTCATTGTTTGCAGTACTAAAACTGAAAACCCTCCAAACATTGCAATAAAGAATTCCTATATCAAATGTAGAAAAGTATCTCTCTAGTATAGGATAAAATTATAATGCCACATACAGATACACTTTAGGGCCACAGTGCCTCATTCGGTTTAATCACCACAAGCCCCTTATGGGAAGATCTTTGCTGCTGATTTAGTACAGAATGTAAAAGTAACCACGCTGTTATGTAGGGAGATAGTAATGGTGAGAGTGCTGCCTACAGTTAGATTATTCATTATTACACCTTGTTTCGCTGGGTTAATTAGTGGAGAATTAACAATAGTGAAGTTAACGATTCCCTCAAGGACCTCTGTAGGTCCCCAAGTCCCCACTGTGGAAGCCAGTGGTCTAATAGTCCTAACATTGGCACTCAGAAACAAACTCTGGGTGTATGATGTAGTGTCCCGCTTGGTAGGGCTTTACCACATGGAAGCAGCTGTAGCACCCGCTATTGAGAGACAATCAGAGAAAGAATTAGAGTGGTTATCATATTATGACACACTAAGACATATTTGTTTATCAAATAAAGTTCAATATGCACCCATAATCATTGCTGCTACTAGAACTAGACCTCCTGTATTGTGTCCCCGAAAAGTGGTGTTGAGGGTTGCTGGTTTGGGGTCTTGTCCGAATTTGAGCACCTGCATGTTGCCTGTCAAAAACAATGTCATTTTGATAGAATTACTCAATTATCACTCAATAATGCTCATCAACTTATCCAGTGTTTTCAGGGTTCAAAGTCCGCAAGAAGGGTCAGAGGTCATTCCCTCACCTGAGTGGCTGTGCTGAGAGTGGATGAACATTCCTCTGATAATCCATTCTAATGCAAAGAAAATCAGTTAGCATCATTGTTGTTGCATGGCATGTAGATAACATTAATCTATTGCTACCTTGCTGGGTTCTTCAGAGCTGCGTGGAGCTTAAATCCAGCAGGAGGCTCATTCAGCTGTAGTTTCTGCAGTCCATCAGCAGAGGGTGGAGCTTGTGCTGTGGATGGGTTGACAGGGGGCATGCGGTTTGGTTTGCCTGCGTTCGCTGTGTTTAGGTAGTTGTGTGGACTAGTCGTTACTGGACTTTGGAATGATACATTTTTGACAGGGGGGAAGAGAGGACGCCCAATGTCCACAGGGGAGTGGGGTAGTGTGCGGCATGACCTGTAGTTGGCCTGAAGACTCCGGGGAAACAGAAAGTCCTAGAAAGGCAAAAGGACACAACACATATGGGTAGAAATAGAAGAAAGATATGTAGAAAAAGATAAGGAGACGATAAGGGGAAGGAGAAACTGGATATCACTATCCTCCTATTACTCACTAAATCAAACATCCTTCTTTACATGTAGCCTACCGTAGATAGCATCTCACATTTAATATGCTTTTAATATGGCATTCGTATACTTTGCTATTTATGTTTTACATTCTTATTTGTTTCTTTACTCTCATTGACTAAACCATGTCCCAGATTATTCCTTTCTATCAGTACTCAGTAGAATATAAAGAGCATTCAGGTTTTAAAATACCATTTGGATTTATCCTAAATGGCTTTCCTCTGTGTATTATTATCATTATAATACACTGGAAAAGTAGGTTTTTGGATTTTTTTTCCCTTCACAGTAGGGTGACTGTACTCGTCTTAGCTCTGTTTACTCCATATCTGGATAGATAAATAGGCATGGAGGAAGTACTGAATAATATATGTTATACAGCTGTCACTAAGCACAGAGAAATATAAACATTAACAACCAGCCTGCCAAGTGTAAGACACATTAGTCTGGCTAAATGAAAACAATAAAGAGAGTGCCAATAATAAGTGACCCAATTAGTCTTGTTTTGCCTTAAATGCTCCACCTGGAAATGTGTAAAATTATTGTAGTAACATTACTGTATATGCACAATCATAAATAATTACTTTGTCCCTTTAAACCAATACAGTCCATGTGGCTGTTCCTCTTACCGGCCGGGGCTGGGGGTTGTTCCTGCGGTGGGCAGAGGTGGGTCGAAGTTGTTCTCGTTTCGGTCTGCCGGGAGAGGCAAACTGCTCTTTGTACATGGTGATGTAGAGCTGGGGAGCCATCTTCACTTGTTGTCTTACTTATTTTCCACTGGTGCTTCCCTCCAGTCTGCCTGAAAGTCATGAGCATCCTTCTCCTCCCCTGTCACCTGGTGGCTCCTCCTATTCCCTTGTACTTGTGCATCTGTTGTTCTTTTACCCTACATTTTTTTCCTGCAAATTTGTGGGGGGTTCTGCTTAAAACAGCCGCTGGGTTGTGTATGCTACTTATTTTTTCTGGTATATATTACTCTTTCTGCGTTCAATATATCACAATATAGTATTTGGGCATGCTTATAGCTATAAATCCTGCTCAGGTCCTCAACAATGAAGAAATAGATGGTACAAATGTTGTTTAACTTGTAGCTATTGTGAAGAATCTATATGTTGGAAGTTGAGACAGGTTAAGAGCATCCTTGCTGAACCAGAACATCTCTCTGTGCTACCTGAGCACTCGGCCACTCATCTTCCCTTCTAATAGTCCCAGGCCCCCTGCAGAGACACACATACTTTGGGTCACTGTCCATGACCTACTTCCCTCCCAGGGCCTTTACAAACCATCCAGCACTGATCTCAAATAAAAGGCTCAGCTCCCAGCTGTTTAGCCACCTCGTAGTTAAAACAGAATCTTATTGGATCTGCAGAACTGGAACAAACCAGAGGAGGGATGGGATTTCTAAGAATCTCCCACTATCACCACCACCACCACCCAGGGTCACCTCTATTCACTGTCAGCATGCCATGTGAGCATCAATAATTCACTAAGCGCTGTAGGGTGCCTTTGTGTCTCCACTGAGTTATCTGTGACAGGAACTGGCTGTTCATCTCGCTGCAGTGCCTGGGCCTTGTTTGACAGCCATGTGAAGCTCAGTCAAATCCATGTCAACAGATGCAGAGCAGAGGACATGGGGAATCATAGTAATGAAGCGGCAGCAACGCCTTTTACAGATGCACAAATCAAATCCAGTCTGTAGTTTGTGCTCCCTTCTACACTATACTTTGACGCGAGGCAAATCTCAAACTCCTCCTTTATTCATTGTGTTTACAGTACATCTCTCAAAATTCCAGTTTGTTCATAAAAGAAATGGTTTACAGTACAGTGGATTTATGGACGCAATACATTTCAAAAGCAAATGCACACTTTATAAGTTGTGCATACGATTAGTCTTAGAAGATTCTTGTTGCTTTGCTTTCATGTTCTGCACAGCCAGTGAAGCAGAGCTCCAACATGTGCAATGCAGACTTCAAAAGCCTTGTCATAGACTCAGTATTCAGAGTCTTATTCACTCGTGCTTGGATTTCATTGCAGCTTTGAGCTTTGTGTAGAGGTAACCACAATTCTGTAATGGAGAACAGACAGATACTGTGAGAAAACAAACCTGATATGTCAAGTGTCATCTACCTATCTGTTAAAAGTATAAGACAACGTACAAGGTGCTATGCAATACAATACGAATGGACAATATGAAAGGATATATAACCGAACCTGAATGGTATAGTAAACAATCCCCAAATAAGCAGCAATGCAGCCGCCGAGGAAGAGATCAAAGGCAGCAGGCTTCACTCTGGAAGCAAAAGTGTGTCAGTGTCCAAATATCTTATTGACATTACCACATGCACAAAATGCATATGAACACATATATTTACCTGTACATCACTACCGGTGGGTTCATGTGATCAAAAAAGGTAATATCAGGGTCCCTGTATGAATACATAGAGTTAATCAGTAGTGATATTGTTGTATTTCTTCCTGCAGTAGGAAAGCATTGCACAGTATGTGTTGTCTACTACCACATTTTACCTCCTGTCCTGTCGGAAGGCATGTCTGTGAACTTGCTGCAGGTAACGTTTGAACTCGTGCTCCAGTGAGTTAACCAGCAGCATGTGACTGGGCTCCTTGTCCAGCAGCTGGGTGGCTCGAGGAACTGACGTCAGGAAGGACATCAGACTGGACATACGACCGTCGTGAAAGTCCTCAAGAATTTAGACGTGGCAAGAAAAAAAGACAAATGTAGAAAACATCTTATGTGCCATCACATAAAAATTTAAATAATTGTATGTCAAGGAGTCCCACTCTTTACTTATGAAAAACCTAATTTGAAATTCACATTGCTTTTTTTCAATTACCAGTAGAAATTAATATTTAAATAATTTTTTTACACTTTACAGTCCAAATTTATCTAAATAAATGGTCTTATTCCAATGCCCCCGATCTTTAACTTAATCAAATGAACAAGCTACGGTTATTTTGCAGACCTAGGCCTTTGAAGACGCAAACACTCTGCAATGCCTACAAACTAACACCAGAGGTCAGTACTTGTCTTTGCATGTTAATAACATAACCAGGAACTTACCAGTTGGCCTTTGAAAACCTGAAGATCTTTTGGTGAACCCTTGTGGAAGATAATTAAGCTTAATCACACATTAAAGTGCTGATACACTCAAGAAACTAGAGTTTTTTGTATTTGGAGACATGCATTCTCTTTTCATGCATTTAATTACCTTGCCAGAGAGATTGTACATATAACGTGCCAGTGCTTCTGCTACGATGATGCCGTTACGCTTCATTTTCCTGAAATCCACTTGGGACCTGTGAGAAGACACAGAGACCACTGTGATGTGTCTCTTTGCATCATCTTTTCATATCATCTCGTAGTAAACGAGGCCTTCAAGCACCTTGTCATAATCATTATAAACCAAATTAAGAACCTACATGGTGTCTAGCATGGAGCCACGGAGCTCAGATTTGGGGTCTTCCAGATGTGACAGAGTGAAACTTGGTATCTTCCGCAGGCTGTAGCGCTCATGCTCCCACGCTACTGTGGACTCCACAAGATTGATCTTCTTATGGACCAGTCCCACCTTCACATGAGGGAATCTGGAGGACACCACCTGGAGGAGTTATCACACATTTAAGTCCATGAAAATTGAGAAAGGCCTACTCCATATTGTGGACCTAGCAGTAAAGCTTGTTACCTCCTCCAGCTGTTGCATGAAAGAGTGCATGGGAGTGTCGGGTTTAGGAGGGCGGGACACGTGCATGTACAGTTCATCACTGTTGGCCAGTGTATCTAAACACAGCACAAATTCCACATTGTCATGGAGCAGGCTGGTCTCTGGAGATTAAAAAAAAGGTTTGGATGAAATAAATCAAACTGGATTAATAAACAAATGGAATAAACCAGATATTGAAGTGCTGTGGACCAATTTCCATATGTTTGATAGAGCGTCGGTCCCAAAGCCCAGAGACTCACCAGCATGGTCCAGATTCTCTTCAATCCATCTCTTTGTGCCAAGGAAATTGTACTTTCCTCCCCCGGTTAAGGAGAACATTAAATTATATCTAAAAGACCAAAAACAAATGTGAAAATTGTCTTACGGTCAAGCATTTTATCCTGAATGGACCAAACACTACTAGTATGTCTTTTACTGGTTTATCTAGCAGCATATATAAGGATTATCATGTTATTTTCTTTACCCCATAATAAAAATGTATGCTCTCATAGCTTCTAGCGCTAACACTGTTAGCATTACTGGGTGCTTTGGAGACATGAATGACCAAATAGCATATGTTTTAAGGTTAAATGTTAAAAGGTCCCTCTATGGAGAGAATTGTAACTCACGGTGGTATGGTACTTGGGCTACTAAAAAGCTTCTGGAAGAGACGTGCCAACTCGAGCAGGATGGTGACCCCACTGCCATTAGAGTCTGCTCCATATGCCAACCACTGTGTTACACACAAAAACACACATATGCAAGAACATTCCATCACATTACATGTCATTTAGCTGATGCTTTTATCCAAAGTGACTTACAATTGCTATATATCAGAGGTTGCACACCTCTAGGGGTTAAGTATCTTGCTCAATGACACATTGGTTGATGTATCACAGTGGGAATTGAAACCAGATGTCCCACACCAAAGCCATGCGTCATAGCCACTGCGCCATCACCACCCCACCACTGAACACAGTGTTATACTGAAAGTGCTGAAATTGTTTTTCATCATTTTTATGTGACTCACTGGTGCCAGCCCGTAGGAATCATAGTGGGCAGTGATGACAATAGTGGGTGCATCCTCCCCTGCTCCGGGAAGCACCCCCTGGAATAAACATCACCAGTTATACAGTGCAGGACTGAGGACCAATCACAAGCTAAACTAATCAGGTTTGACTGAAATTTAAAGAATGTCAATCAAAGGTTTTTACTCCTCTGTTCTGCGTAGTTCCATACTCACCTCCAGTGTGGCGATGGCGTTGTCAGTGAAGCCCTTAATAGGGACACTGTTGCTCACTAAGATCTGAAAGGCCGTAGCTGTGACCATGCTTCGGAGGACTGCCAAAATGAAAGCATACAAACCTCAGTGTAGTATTGTTTTTCAGCTTCCTTACAGTAAAATGTAATATGCCCTTGCTCCTCTCACCTCTGACAAATATAGATGAGGTCCGGGTGGCTGCAGCTTGCTTGACCTCATCGTACATGTAAAGCAGCTGTTCATCCTCAGGTGCCACATACACGGGCATGAGCGTCTCCTTAAGCAAGGCTTTACTCTCACTCACCATGAAGGACTGCGAGGGTAAAAAGGAAGTGGTGAATAAAGCTCTTTCATTAGCATATACAGCAATTGTATTATACTCTGTGGTGTGGTGATTATAACACTTTAGCAAGCTGTTAAATAATACCCTGGAGCACTAAGCTATAAAATATTATATTCTGATGGATCATAAAAGAGGCTGTATTTTTTTTTCCTTGTTGCCTTGCAGCATGTCCTGGAGCAAAAGTGTTTCTGGATAACTTGTTACCTGTACAGTGTCGTGGGGGATACTGGAGATATTTTTGGGCAGCAGGATCAGGATGGCAGCAGCATTTTGCCTCTGGGCTTCAAGGTATTTGTCTGTGGTGAAGTCCAGCACCTTCATGATGACACAGCGGCGAGTCAGCACCGGCTCCTCCGCTGAGCGTGCCTCCGCCACCACGATGGCTCCACGGCAACCTCAGCAGACACACAAAAAGACGAGGGTAAAACGAACACAAATATCAACTCAAACCTCTTTGATTATGTATGTATTATTTTTTTTTACTCCACTACTTTTATCTGACAGCTATAGATTGTATGTTAAATTGTATTCAGATTTTACATGCAAACATGATAGGCTTATGAGATATGAGATATATTGCTATACATGAGACACAATAATAGCTCAAATTGGCTCCATCTCAATTAGTTAAATTATTGAAATCCATTTTACATATTAGTGCATCTGTAATAATTATCCAACAATATAATGTATATAATATTTAAAAACTCTAAACAAACACATAATGCACAATGCATGCTTTTACTTTTTACACTTTAAGAAAAAATTACATTTAATTTTAAAATGTAATTTAAAAATGTAATGTCAATAACTGTTATCTGTCAATAAAGGTCCTTTTGTTTACAGTAGCTCAGATGAGCTGACACATGATATTCATTTTCATTAAAGGATAGTACAAATGTGTTTAGCAGTGAATGAGTACCAAATGTAACAATAATCAGGACCTCTCACAATTATTTCATTACAAAATGACGCTAAATAATATGTGAGGTGAGCAGTGGTGGAAGTGCTCAGATCCCTTACTTCAGAAAAAGTCCCAATTACAACTCAATTACACACCCTGCATTCACAATCCTTGTTAAGTAGAAGTACAGAAGTATTATCAGCCAAAAATAAGTTAAAGCATCAAATGGGTAAAGTACTCATTCTAAAGAAAAAAAGGGTTTTGACTGATAGATCATAATGACCTTGATAAACTGTGAACAAACATTGTTAACAAGATACATCTAGGTGGTTTGAAGATGCTTAATGGGTTAGGAAAGAAGAAAAAAAACGTCACCACAAATTTATGTTCATTCTCCAGACTTTCCTCTAATTGCTTTTTGGGAAATGTTGTAAGACACTGCGTTTTGTATAGGGGGTCTCAAGCCAAAAATGTTGTCAAATTACTGGTTACATCTTTAACAATGCATTGTATGTAAGAGTATCATATTTTTTTTAATGTAATCTTTTAATCTTTAAAGAGGTAACTATGGCTAAATGAGATAAACATAGTGGAGTAAAAAATACATTTATCTCTGAAATGTAGCAGAGTACAAGTATAAAGCAGAATAAAATGGATGGTAAAGTACCTTTAAAACTGTACTTAAGTACAAAGCTTGAGTAAATGTACATCATGATTTTCCACCACTGGATATAAAGTGTTACTCTCCGAACATACCGTGCTTGTGTTGTGCCAAGTTGTACTGTTGCATCCTGTAGGCTGTGAACTCATAGAAAGACACGGCAGGGAGAGCCGATCCATGCAGACACTGGACACAGAGGAGCAGCACCACGGAGGCTACACTCAGGTCTCTCAGCAACATGATGTCACGTCCTGCCTGAGTTACGTAATGGTCTCAATCTATGCGGGAAGGTTGATGTTACAGTAAGGTAAGGCCAGACACATTCAAATTGACATGCTATATAAATCATGCTGAGGATTTTTGCAGTTCCTATTAGAGATATCCTTGACAACTTCATCAGGAATAGGTGGCTGAAGATGGGCCATCCATTTTGTCATTTACTAGAGACTACCATATTCTCAACCAACCTGGACATCCATAAGGAGACTCCCACAGCTCCCACAGTTTACAATAATGTATAACCCATTAAGTCAGCTATGTTCTACTACTGGCACCATTTTGGCCATGGAAATGTCCCTCACCTGTCTCCCAGCGCTCCTGTCTCATGAGCCTTCTTACTACGTCTTCTTCAACTTCAGTGCTACTGCTTGCAGCGTGGACACAAACTAGCTCCTGGGATTCAGGGCGTCTTCTGTAGGTAAGCCACCATTCACCATCTGCTCCCAAGGGATCAACTCAAGGCTAATCACAAATACCCAACCCCCCACACTCACTACTCTCCACCTATCTATCCATCCCTCCTTCCCATCTTCTCTTTCCTGGCTACAATGTTACATTCAGTCACCTCAGTAGGTAATCACACATCAGCAGCAGAGACTCTGTGTGGGAGGCCGGCAAACTGCTCCATACAGTAGCTGTTTGTTTCATCTCCTGCAGGGACAACAGTTGGAAGCCGTCTGAAGAGCTGGTAGACAGGAGCACTTGAGAACTAACTGAGGCTGCATTGGAGACTTCACCCCCTAACCAGTCTGTCTGAAATACCTAGACATGGTTTATCGTAAAAAACGTACAATTAAAGACTAACAGAAACACATCACATCAGATATCTAATATTTATTTTTTGATATGTTGCACTATACACAGAACTTTGACACTGTTAAAATCTAAATGGAACCAGTTCACAATCATCATCATAAGCACCTGACAAAAAAAAAAATAACTGTCTGCACATGAATTATTTTCCATTCTTGAAAAATAAATAAAAAACACACAACTGCAAATAAATAGCTTCTGTTACAATGCATTACTTTAGACTCTGAACTCAAAAGATTAGTGTAGCTACGCCTCGAGTGAGACAACATTGGCCGTCAGTAGCCCACACGTTTGTGTGTGCGTGTCTGTGTGTGTGAATCTATTAGGATGATGTTAACGATAGAAGACAAAAATCAGCACCATAGTCAATCAGAAAGTAAGTCCCCTCAATGTCAATGTTAACAGTTAAGCTACTGGTCCAACACACCCCTCAGCTAGTAGCTCCATTAGTGACATATTACCTGACCTACTGTACTATTCATGTATTTTTTTCTACTTAATGCTTAATTAAGTATTTTTATTATCTACACAAATGGCACCTTATTTAAAAATGAAATGTAATTTGTTTGTTTTCTTTTCTAGCTCAAATGCTGTAGAGACATTGAGGCTATATCAGGTACAGTATATCAGTAAAAAAAAAAAAAAAAAAAAGGAGATGCCCTCTTACAGGGTAGAATTAGCATTTTTGTTCTTTCCAAATAGCTTTAGTTCAGTTTACTATCCACTTATGGTACTATTCATTCATTCATTCCTTTGACCAGAGCAAAAACATGCCTTCCTTCCTTGACCATGCTTACATGTATGCTTGCAGATCTGGCACTTCTCCAAACACTCTCTCAGCTCAAAGAGATGCAGTCATTTGGACTCATACATTACACACTGTATCTTTTGCTGCAGTCGTTATTGCATGGATTTTGTTGTAAATTGTAAACGTGCTAGCAAAATGAGCAGAGCAGGATTAATGCAAAGTTTCCCCAAAACACTGCAACATATCCAATAAGATAATCAAGATAAGATTGTTCATGGTTGATGCCACAGTATTTCAGAAGTAATTTCACATCTTGATCTCAAATCCTTTGTACATGAGTCAAAAGAATATCCCGAACGTTACCATAAGAGAAAAACTTATACCACACCATAAAGTGCACAAATATGTAGAGCTGCAGTTATATTACCAGATATAAGAGCTTATCTAGGCTTAAGTTATATTAACTAGAAACTGTTTTCCAGGTGTCATACTAGTCACAATGTTTTGTGTTTTTGGGAAACCCAGCCTGATCTTCTACCGTCATTTGTTTTAGAGCGGATTCACATGCAAGAGACTTTTATCACAATCTACTAGAAAACAGATGTGTGTAGAGCTCTAGAGATGTCTTTAGAGATGTAAACATGACAAATAGACAGTATGCATTCAGTTCTTCCTAACGAGAAGGGCTACTTCCTTTTCAACATTATGGGAAACATCCATTGGCATAAAGCATCGACAATACACAGCTGTGTCCGGTGCTACATAAGTTCTTGTCCCCAAATCAGTTCAGACAAATTGGTTATATTAAAACTCTAGGGGAATATGCGCAGATGTACAACCATACAAACCAAATACACTTAAAACAAAACTTGTGTCTTTTTATGAAAACAAAAATCCCATTTCATTTCCATCCAGGCAATAAGGAATCACTTTATAGATTCTTCAGAACATTCTTCAGAATCCATAACAGGTACGGCCAAAATTGCACAACTTTCTATGTATTTGCACATATTCTAAACCTTTTATTATTATTACTTTGTAACCACATTCACTGGTGATGAGTGCTTTGTGCTCCTCTTACACATCCACTCATGTTGAGGCTAACATGGACAAACACGAAGAAAGTTTGCACTAACTCATGAGCAGTTTCTAATAATAGTTTCTCTATATCTACTGATATTACAGTGGGTGAACCTAAACATTACTAACTTGACGTTTTTTAAAAAGAACGCCTCACATAATGTCTCATCGGCACCAGGTTGTGTTTAGATTTCAATAAAAAGTGATTAATCATCTGCACAAGCGGGTCATTCGGACACAGCGTTAACAGGCAACATGCAAAACTATTTGTTTTCAGCTTCTTTTAACTGAATTTGAAATAATAAAGCAGTACAGCCATGGTGTACTCTAACAGACAAACTTGAAAAAGAAAACTGGAATAACTTATAGTGTAGTGAGTGTAAGCATTAGTGTTTTGTCAGCAGATTGACGGTTTAGCACTACTTTCTTGGACATATTTAGACACACACAGGTCATTTTCATGTTTGACACATACTGTATATACACCGAAGGATAAAGCAGACTGGCTGAAAGAAAGGATAAAGAGAGAACAAAAAAAAAAAAATGGCCACTACAAAACTCCCAATCTCTTCTTGTCTATCGAATCTGACCGTCAATGACACACGAGTAGAAGAAGTAGATTCAATGGATGATGCACTGTCACAGCAATGTCACCTTGTCATGCATTCATTCCAGTCAACCGATTTTGTTTGCGTTCTTCCACAATGTCGCACAATCCCTCATGGTCCTTGTAAACCAAAATATCCCCAAGCATGAAATGGAAGTCAAACGAAGAAGAAGCAAAAGTAACATGTTTTCCTTAGAGGTAATGTTTCTGCCATCAATCAAGTAAGATGCACAGATCCTACCATAGGAGGAACGTGCAAAGATACTGTACATATTGACTCTTTTCTCAAGACTTGACCTGTCTCCATTTCTTAATTTCCCTTTGTGCCACTGCCAGTCGATAGTTTTTCCTCCTTGCTGCCACTCGGGTCAGTAGTTGTTGTTGTTTTTTGTTGTTGTTTTTTTGAGGGGGGGGGGGTTTGCTACTGAATTTGACAGGCTGTTGAGGGAGCAGCCTGGCAGCACATGCAGGTGGGGTTGACTGCTTTGGGGGGGATTAGATCCAGGTCCTCGTCATCCGGGATCTCATCGAGCCGGTACCCATCCTTTAGGAGCTGGATGTTCAGGTCCTGGTTGATCTGCTGCAAAAGAGACGAGACATGGCATCAGCAGAGCTTTGTGACAATTTTGACAAATCCTTGAGCTAGGAATGACCTTGTTAGTTAAATTAGTTTCTAAAAGTTCTACAAAATCTCATTATAGATTCCAAAACATGGTGGGTCCAAATTAATTAATTTTTACATACATCAGGCAGGTCATTGTTGGCAGTGGGGTTAGGCAAGAAGCACAAACAAACACAAATTATTCTACTCTAAGAGGAAGAAATGAACAGGAATTTGGATGAGAATTATGGAGAAATAATTACAGAGGAATAGGAATCCTTGGAGGAACCAGAATACATTTTTTCCAATGGGTGCACATATACCTGGTGTGAGGGGTGTGACAATGGAAGTGGGCGATCAGGTGGTGATGTTTGTGGATTCAGCAAATGATGCTGTGAAACAGTATAATGCGTGTATAGATACCTGGTCCCTCAGACATCTCACCTCGGCTGAGGAGTATCCTGATGAGGAGTATCTGGACATGTCAAAGTCATCATCACTGAAAGACAGGAGACGGCAGCAGTTAGACACAAGCGTCTCAAATGACGAGGGTGCAAATAATAGTCAAAAATAGGAAAATGACATCTGAATGTTTAAAGGGGTAATCTTGCAATTTAGTATTGCTGGTTGACTCAGTCAGATTTTTAAATAACGGTTTAAAATTGAAGTAGCAGAGGTTGAGATATCCTGACTTTTAGTCTAAGTATGGGTCAAGCAAGCCTACAAAATGCTGGATCCTGCATTTCTGTAAGCTCTTTTGTTCTACCCTTCCTGTCTGGTAAATGCCCAAGTCTTTCAAACTCTCTGGTCCCAGTTTGTAATGCAGACTTTCTGTATTTTAGTCTCTATTTAGTCTCTAAATAACCCTGGTGACATCATCAGGGTTATTTATTTTCTTATACATTAAAACAAGGTATGCCAAGTCCCCTTTAAAATACTGTGGCACATGATCAACAACATACAGGTCAACATTCCTTATATAAAATGTGATCTAAGGAGTAGTAATATCATGCTAATGCTGCTTTTTTCAAATGAGTAATCTGCCTTTTTGTACACTGTAAACAAACAGAACAGAGCGACATTGTGCGAAGTCTCTGCACGTGAATCTAAAATGTGGACAATAAACAAACGGGGGTCCTGTGTGACTGTGAGTCAGAAAGCCTGTCAGAGGGTGTGTACGATGCAGTACATGATGTAAGCCTGGTTGGCTTCCAGAGTGCTCATTTCACACAAGAGTTTCCCTAGTGTAGCAACATATGGAGGGCACAAAGGGTGGGCCTCATTTGTGTCAAATGCAGACCTGCTGTTACAGGGTGCAAGCGAGCACTCCCTCTGAGCCGCTTTTCCCTGTCCAAATCCTCACCCCGCTATCCTCTAATCCGGCGCCCTGGGAGAGGCTTTGCCCCCTTTTTAGGATCCCGTCTGTTAAGAACTCTCTCAAGTTGCTCTATGGATTAATGTACCATTATGACAGAGTGGGACATAGAAAACTACAAGTTAGCAAATATCCCATTTTTTCTCCTTTTTAGGTCGGCCTGAAAAGTTTGTTCTTCTAACCGTGTCATATTTTAGTAATAAAACTTATACTAAATAATGTACATACCTGTCAGTGTCCAGTGCTACCAGGGGCTTCTCATCTGGGTTCTGGTCTAAAGAGGAGTAGCCTTTGTTTGGCACCACCAACCTGAAGATGGGCACAGAAAACGAGACGGAACACAAAGACAACACGCAGAAGACAGAAGACAAAACTTGAAAAAGCATTCAACAATCAACCAAAGTCTTTTACATTTTTTCCCCAAGCAGTGCAATGCATTGTTACAGAATCACCCACAACAATACTTCCAAACATTTCAAATCAT
The DNA here is from genome assembly GCF_004354835.1 of Perca flavescens. Lineage (NCBI taxonomy): Eukaryota > Metazoa > Chordata > Actinopteri > Perciformes > Percidae > Perca > Perca flavescens. Next base: position 31,090,904 of record NC_041334.1, on the reverse strand, counting down.
GTAACACAGAAACAAGATAATTGGCGCTCTTCTTATAGGCCACAAAGACACAAAAATTGGGGCTAATCTGTAGCCTTCAGACTGCAGGCGTTTCCAGATATCTTTTCCCGTCTGAGACTCGGAGGGCAGACCAGTCGGTAACCTTTCTAATATTTCCACTAATCCACCAGGGAGTGGGATTAGACAGACAGATGATCCAGTTGTCAGTGCTGTTGGTTATACTGGGTTTATGCTCAGTGCACAGCCTTTTTATTTATCACACCCACGAAAACATCCCCTTCTCTAAAAAGCTTTGTTGTGAATAAGTATGCCATTTGATGTCAAGTTGGTCACCATCACAGGAAACAAGTAGGCATTTGAAGCGGTTACCTTGTCCTGGCATTCTTCTTGGGTTGTTGATTGACAGGACTTCCCACAGTGCCATTCTTCACTGATCCCTTCCTGGCAAGGTCCCTCTGTTTCTCTGGGCAACCATAGGATGTGAGGTCATCAGTAAATACATCAATACATGTCAACTTCATGACCATCAGCTGTAGATTTATATGATTTTGTTTGTTAATAACGATAATCAAATATGTTAAACTGGCTTTTAGTCATTTTACCTGTTATACAACTGCTATACAGTTTACAGCCTGTATAGCCAGCACAGGCAGGACCTTTAATTCAATTTAAATGTGTTTTAGAGGATGTAATCCTTTGACAAAACCGAATATTTTGGAGCTATTGACTGGTGAGTTTCAGGAAACAATACTATTCAGCTAACTTTTTTGGAACAGAGCCCTTTGGACTAAATACAAATGAGAAATCCTGAGTGTGACAAAGGCTTTGACAGTGTTGCGGCGGAACAACAACAGAGGCAGCTTAAAAAAAACGTTCCGACACCTCTGACAGCAGAAGTAAATTGCAATGCTGGGGAATACAATTTCACGGACATACAATACTCCGCAAAATATTGTTTGGTACTGGATATAAACTAATGACGAACAGAATGTTTGTGTTTATTTTGACCTGAATGGAATTTGCATACTGTGGGATCCACATGGCAAATTTCATGCACAAAAGTGTTAAAATTCTAACCCTAACCCTTTCCATTCTACGAGGGCTTCGCATTATTTGCCACTGCTTACTGTTAAACCTTGATTACAGAGTGCAAAGTCATGCCATGTATTGATTTGCAGTGTGTCAGTTGGGATACCTATTTGGACTTGCAGTGGTGAGGGCTTGTAGTTCATGGCCATAGTCTCTCCCTTGGTGTCAGGGTCGGTCTCTGAGGTGGAGGATGCTGCTGGGTCCTAGAAAAATAAAAAAAGGCAAAGTACAGAGCACGTTAGCTTTGATAGGACTAAATAACAACATTAAAACTAACAGATGACATATTATTTTAGTACAATCTCATATATTTCAGAAATATATCCTAGGGTCCTGTTTCTTCAGAGACGGCATTGTTTGCTAATTCAGTAGCTGACAGGGATTACATTTGGACCCAATCTGTTTTCTAGTTATACAATTCAAATGAACTTGTGTAATACTTCCTTTGGGCACCTAAAATTGAAAACAGTACTGAGGGCACAATCAACTCATCACCCACTGATTTAACACCAGGCTACCACAGGCCCACATAGCCCAGAAAATCCACTCTTTTTTTAGAACCTGCTTGTGTCCATTGCCCTGGCAAGATTTCCTAATTCTAATTCTATGTGCTACTATACTGTAGCTGCCTGGTTTGCAGCATCAATAGGCTTGAGTGTTTTGTCTATGTCGCTGGCTCGGTCTCTTTTATGTGTGAGCAGTGACGGCATGGGGAGAAGGCCGTGGGAGAAGAGAGGGGGTTACTGTTGGAGCCACGGTTTCCCCAGATTGAGAGAGGGGAGCTGGGCAGTGCTTGGCCTGCTCTGCTGACAGAGCTCCACATTATGTTGATCCTACAGGCCTCCCCTTGTTGCACTCTGAGGGTCTCCACAGGCCACATGGACGACGGCATTTGGCTTTCAACAACCCTGTATTCTCTCCAGAGAAATGGCTGCTATATCTAAACGATCCTCCAAGCTAAACTAAATAACTGCAGTTGAAACTAAGAACTTTACAGTTAAAGTTGAAAATTCATATAAGGTTTAACTGCTTTACTGACATACAGTATACTACTTTTATAAATATGTTTTAATAATATAAAATAGAATGTTTAATTAAAGTGTTGGGTACCTAAAAGACACATAATTGGCCTAGGTGTGTTTATACTTCATAAAATGTTTTTTTTTTTAATCATAAAATCTAAAGTGACTTTAACCCTCTGAGGTCTAAGGGCATTTGCACATATCTTCTTTAATTTACCTTTTTAAGGTATTTGCATAAAACCGATCCCAACGTGTTTCATATCAAAATGTTCAGAACAAACTCAGCTTTCCGTATAGTGACACCCACATTTTTTTCTAGAGCAATGTGTAAAGAGATAATTTGGCGGTAAAGCTGAAACGTTGACGTTGGCTTTTTGAAATTTCTTAAATCTCTTTTCAAAACAAACCTTAATTTGTGATGTGTTGGACGGATTGTTTTCGGTGCTTGAAATGAGTTTACCAAAGTCTTAGGTTATATATGATTAAAATAGTAAATAAATGTCTGAAATGAAAGGCATTTTGTAATGTCGATTTTTGAGTAGGAGTTTTGTCAAACAATGTTTGGACGGGCCCATGCTTCTTTCGTCCTCAGAGGGTTAAAGAAAGCAGGGGGATTACAAAATAAATAGGTCTAGACTTAGATATGCCTGAATCCACTTCATACTATAGGAATGTAGGTCAATTCCATGAGACAAATACAAAAAAAATAACGAGTGTTTAGCAGGGGCAGTGAGAAGCTTATTCGTGTAACACATTTAAAACAAGCTGCCAACAACAAAATCTGGTAAAAACAGCAAAGCACAACACATTTAGATACATGAAATGTCAAGTTAAGGCACAACCAACATTTTAAACAAAAACTTACATTGTCATCAGAGCAAAAAGCTAATACTGCATCTTAAATGTTTCTCAGCAGCCAACCATAGCAACCCATCTATTATTGTGAAAGAAAAGTAACATCCTTCCATTTCCACACTTCTCAACAAGAAGAACTAGTGATGAATAACAGGCTGAGGATTGTTTTTAAAACCGCTATCCCAATATGGCCAAACACACCTTCAACAGATTCAATAGTCTTATTCTCATCTGGCTATGAAGCGGTGTTCATTTAGCTAGAATAATTAATGAGAGCTGCAACAGTGACTACGGTATGCACAATAGTCGGAGCAATCAAAGCACAGCACACAGATGAGGCTTTCCCACTGTAACAAGCACAAACATGAGCTCTTTCTGTTCTGTGACAGGCCCTTCCCTTGGATCGTTAGGCTTATCCAAAAGGATTTTTTATTCATTCTTGTTTTTCCACACTTTCCTTCCACCATGGACAGATACTGTGATGAGGTAGGGTCATACTGTCAGTCAAGAAAATCCCTTTGAAAAATGTCAGCAGAACTGGCAGTGAATAATAAAAGGGATTCAGTATTAAGCTGTCTGTGACAGAATTCACTGCCACTTCTTGAATATGAGAAGCCTCAGATAGCAACTAGCGGGTTGCCCACAATAAACAAGCTAAAACTCCTATTAAAATAGAACAGCTTCCACTAAATCAGTCTAAAGTTTGGCCTAAAAAGATTGCTACCAAAAGTTCCCAGACATCAATAAGTCCTTATGTGCACCACTTTGCTGAAAAGGCAGTCACAACAGTTATCTCAAGAGGGCCAAATCCAAATAGGCCATTAAAAACATACATTAAGAACCAATAGTTCCCAGTAAAACCATTTGTGAGTGCTGACAGTCGTTGACGAATGATTAAGACATGGCCTATGACATTTGGGGTGACACATTGATTTTGCTATTAAAAGTCAAACCTGTGTAGTGGCCCTGACCTTCAACATGCATTCACATACACCTGCACTTAATCACACAAAAACCAGTGTTGCCAGATCTCGTGAGACAAATAAGCAACCAGGCCTGTGAAAACAAGCAACTTTTTCTACGGAGCCCCACTAGATTCTGGGAAGAGAAAAATAAATACAGTGTGCACGGTTTTACAATCCGTGTATTTATTTTTCTCCCCCCTGAGCTTCAGGACAATGACTACAATAGGGAGTTAAACCACCTTTTAACATTATTTAACATTAGAAATATATTGAGAAATATATATGAAATACAGACTGATGTACCAAGTACATTACATACACAGTAAACTTCTGATAACAAAAATTTGCACACACAAATAAATATCATCCTGAATTCACAAATTCTTTATTTATTATTGCAGGGACTGCAGAAGATCCCATTTTTAAATAACTATAACCCAGAAACAGGAGAAATTATTGATAATTTTAGGTCACAGCAATAAAGTGGCTCCTGCTTTGATAAACAAATGAGTGAGTTAGAAAATACTTAAATAAACTAAAGTGGATTAAAAACCATTCCAGTCAAAACCATTTGAACAGGTGAGGATGAGGCTTGGTCTATGAAGAATAACAACACAATTATCTTTCTCATCACTCACTGACGTTTTCCTAAACAGAAAAAAACAGATTGCCCCGCTCTGCCTTTGATTGGCTAGTACTCTTTGCCATCTGGGTCAGAGCCAATTAGAAGCAGGATGTGGGTGGGAAAAAAACTCTGCTGTGTCCTGTGTGTATGGGGAAAGCGGAGGGACAGAGGGAACAGGCAAGATAAACTCCTATGTTTGAATTACATATCTGCTTGACAACTTACTGTGGAGCTGGGAACAAGCCCAAATAAGCAACTACACTTTAGAAACAAACCCCAAAAAACGCGACCACCAATATTTGTAAGCGACTTTACAGAAAAACAAGCCCAAATTCGCTTATAATAAGCGGACTTGGCAACACTGACAAAAACATGTATACACACATACACATATAAATGGGATGACCTCTTAGTGTATCAGTTTCATCACCCTGTCCTACAACTCTTATTGCTGCTGATGATGAATAGCCACAAGGTTGCTGACGCAGCACAGACACCAAGCGATATACATACATCACAGCCTCCCACTGGCCAATAGCAGTGTAGGCTGATTCATCAGGTGACCAATAACACAGTCAAATGCTTATGACTATGTTAACTGGGCTGCATCTGTCATAATTAGATTCAGTCTACAGTAATCATTCTCAAATGTCCTTGTGCTTAATGATGGGATGGTTTGTAAAAGGGTAGTTATTGGAATACCATGTAGGTAAAAAATGATTTGCAAGTTAACATTCACAATCTGGAGCTTGAAACAGCTTTGATAATAATAGACAATAACTCAGTGATTCAAATCAAAAATCTATAAAAAGCTGTTTTATTGTGTGAAATATATTCTCAACAAGGAGGCAGGTGCCAAGCGTATTGATGCTGTTTAGGAATCACAATGAAGTTATTAGCATTAAGAGCATGCAGAGCCGTGTGTGCAACAGCAACTGTGATCCGACACAATCAGTCATGGTTTACATGTAAAGTGAGGGACTGTTTCAGAGGCTGAAACTGCAAAAGATAACAGGTATTCACTTAAGAGACCCACATTTTTGTTTGACTCTGGCATGATAATTACATGACGTGATAAGGAATAAACTATTCAATTCGAGCGTTAGGATATAAGCTGACATAAGACACACTGCAGCCACAATCCATGTGTCTCTCTGATATTGGTTTTTATTCCATGGAAGTCTTACTGGATGAAACACGAGAGCAGACTGATTAAATCTTCATAAGGAGAGGCAATTGCTGCTGCATATGAAAGAAGAAGAAGACTTTCTGTAGTAGAGAATGTCTGTTCTTGTGTTATTTCTGCTGTTGTTTAGCCTCGCGGGTAGGAGGGCTGGGGCATCATGGGTATGATAATGAACAGTAGAACTCGGAGCTCTGCTTTTGCCTAAACCCCCTAAGGAAAACTCTTTTATTTTTAAAAAGGGACAGCTGTTTTAGACTGTTTTTTTTTTTTTTTTTTTTTTTTTTTTAAGAGTTGAGAATAAGGCTGGCGTATCAGAACTATCTATGGTGATAAAAAGCTGTAGGCCTATTGCTGAAATAAAAACTTAAACTTAAAATGAAATCCAGGGAATAAGAGAAGTGGTTCAAGTAAGTTATTGGTGGCCATGACTTATCATGTCAGATCTTGTCCAGTGTGCAAGTTGGGCCTATATTATCCTGGCATTCAAACACAGAGAAATATATACCCTTATAAACAGTGCGATGGAGAATGAAGTAAAGAAAACATTTGTCATGACTGGCTACTCTTGAGGCGTATAGATTCTAATTTTACTGGCAGGTCTGTGATATAATCAACCAATGGGAGGGGAGATTCTCTTACTATGGGCCTGCTCGGGCTAACCATCCCGAGGGTTGTAGTCTGCAGTATTGGTGTGGACAGAGCTCCTGTTCACGCTATCATTTGGGCTCACAGCCATCCCGAACCAAATAACACGTCACCAAATGACGAAATGTGAAGCCAGTGGGAAATGTCAGCTTTTGATGTAAACGCGCATACTGACGTGGATTTAAAAAAATGAAATAATGATTTTATTCAAATGCATAAGTTGAATTGCAATGATACAATAAAGTGAAGGATTGTTATTTTGTAATTTTCTCATATGTATTATATATGCAAACTCTATGTAGAGAGATAAAATGTTATAGCCGCAATCCTTTCATCAAAAAAAAAATAAAGAAATAATAGAAAATCAATCTACACCCATCCCAAAGCTCCAGTTTGTGCCAAAGCTGTAGATTGCTATCGGTTAGCTCTCACACGCAGATTATGTCACACAGCTGTCACGATAAACACACAAGCGAGACTTAAATGTTGCCGTATGCATTCAAAAGAATGATTTGCATACGATGTGTTTTTGTCTTTCCTCTCTTACCAAAGGCTGTGTTTCTCCGTTGACTGGAGGTACTTGGAACCGGTCGATTTCTTCCATCATTTTGGCAAAAGCGTTACAGAAAACAATACAGCAGTCAAGATAAACGGTGACTTATGCCTAACTATCCCGGTTGATGATGCTTGGTTGTCGGGATCCTTCGTTTTTCAGCATGATAGCAGCTCGTTTTCCTCCATCCTGACAGAGGTGACTCGACAGCAAAACAGCAGTACCGCCCCACTTCCGGGTCTATGGAATATTCATGACAAGTCTGACCAATCACAGAGGAGATCATATTGAAATGCGTAGGGAAGTACATTCATGGCCTATTAAAAATATTTAATAGAAAGAGTTGTTGAAGTATATACTTATATAATACTGCATTTTCTATTGGTATGTCATTGCACTTTTGTTTGTCATTTCAGGAAAATATAGCCACCCCTTTTGCCTCCTACAGCATGAACCATTTTTTACAGGATACAACCTGAGTGATTAAAGTTTAATCGATTCTGGTTTATCCCTTTAATCATTAAACGACTCTACAACCAGAGGCGGTTTCGAAAAAAAAATAGAAATATCCTCGCCTAGCTATTTTTGCTTAATAAAAATAGGAGCACTCTAAAAGAACAAAACACTGTTTCCATATGTCAATGTTTTGTGGCTTTCAAAACTTGTAACATATTCTTCAAATAAAATGTCGGTGATGTTTAGGTCTATGAGTAATTTTATATTATGTCAATGTGAGTAGCTAATACACAACTTGGAAAAACAGACATTACAGCTCGAGAGCCCGACGTGTGACGGCTGGTTGTCTTGGCAACCTATATACAGCAGCAGTCAGCTGCAGAAAAGCGAGTCTTCTGTTGCTAACGTTAATTATTTAAAGGTTTCTATTTTACTTTGTGTCGTTGTGCTCTATTCTGTCAAGGCTAAATAGGCTAATAGTTGGTCAAGTCATTAAATCGCACTCTTTTCGCAATGCCAGTGCCTAACAACGTCGCAGCATCAATGAGAAAGGTAAATGACAACTTTCTTTAGCTAGAGTTAAATAACGTAGTTAGCTAGCTAGCTAACTTAGCTAGCAAAGTGATAAGGTTTATGCTACGTCACAGTAACTGAATAGAGTAAAAGCAGTACAGTTAACGTTAGTAACTATTATGGTAGTCCTTTTTTTTTTTTTTTACTTAACGTATTTGCCGTCATGTTTTGGCAGCTAACCATTTAGCTGGTTTTCTTTTGTTTTCCCACAGGGCTCAACTGTTCAGAAGGGAACTTTACCTGTTGCGAAGTCAACCAAAGCTGCAAGTAAGAAAAAGGTGGGTGCACTTCCTAATCACAAACCTAGGACCAAATTCCAGAAATTGATGACTGAATTTTGGCTTTTGGCTGCAGTAGGAAGAAGAGAAACGTGCTATTACATCTTGATGCCATTTTTAATTTAACCAAGACATAAATCTATTTTGTATGTAAAATTACAGGATGAGGAAGAGGGAGTGGATACGGGTGATGGATTGGACGAGTGGTCTGGGAAAGCACTTATTAAGCCTCCAGAACAACTGGAGCTCACTGAGGCTGTAAGAGTTCTTCATTGCTCAAATTTAAGACAACCACATGGGCTGTGTTGAGGAAATTTGGTTTGGACTTTGTTGCTGTTGCATAATACTTTTTTCAACCATGAATAGTTCATCATCATCTTTTGGTCATTAGTTGTTTTTTTTTTTGCAAAAATACCTTTGCCAAATTAGTCAGGCATGTTTAACCTGTGATGTTATGTGCTCTGTCTTTTTCTTTATGTTTTAATGATATCATTAGGAGCTGAAAGAGGAAACCACAAGGATCCTGACTGCAAACAACCCACATGCCCCCCAAAATATTGTCCGCTACAGCTTTAAGGTAACAACGTTATTTCCAGGCTTATTACTTTACATTACTCACTATAGATGCATCACTGCAATACTGGAGCCACCTTATATTGAAGATTATTTCATGAGAAGGGCAGACATTCTTGCTTCCCTCTTAGCTAGTCACATTTTAAAAAATGGCTATTGTGATCACAGAGAGTGATACTGTTAAGAACGTAGGTGTCACCTTTGACAAAACTCTAACTTTCTACCCACATATAAAGGCTATCACTAAGACTGCCTTTTACCATCTAGGCAAAATTCCTCGAATAAGACCAATGCTATCAATGCATGATGCTGAAATACTAATTCATGCATGTATTACTGCAACGCATTGTTTTCAGCCCTCCCTGCCTCTATGACCAAAAGTCTCCAGCTCGTACAAAATGCAGCAGCCCGAGTTTTGACTAAGACAAAAACATGTAGCCACATTTCACCAGTTCTGGCTGCTCTACATTGGTTACCTGTGCAAGCCAGGGCTGATTTTAAGGTTCTTCTTTTGACTTATAAAGCCTTAAAGGGACTTGCGCCTGCCTACTTAAGTAAGCTATTTACACCGTATATACCAACATGCCACCTTTGTTCTGCTGGTCTTCTGATCGTTCCAAATATAAAAGAAAGATCAGCTGGTCACCGGGCCTTTGCCTTTTGCGCACCCTCCCTGTGGAATGGTCTTCCATCCAATGTTAGGGAGGCATGCTCAGTGGATATTTTTAAATCAAGACTTAAAGTGATGGTTCGGAGTAATTTCACCCTAGGGTCCTTTGCACCATGACCTCGAGCCAAACACCTCCCCAGAAGCTTTTTTCACCTGCGTCTAACATTGGGAGAGTTAGCGTAGAGTAGCGTTATCAGCTGAATAGCTTATTAGCGCTGGGGCTAATGGACCCACGTTTGTATCTCGTAAATGACCCCACTAATAATGCCCGAAATGATACCAAACTTCTACACTAGTACATATAGGTTATGTACTCATAAAACGATGGATTGGAAAGTTTGTAAGTACACCAGAAGTTTATAAACACTTGCCTGCTCTCTTCTGCTCTCCATTGCTGCAGCTGCTGCTGCTGCTGCCTGCATTTAGACGAGTGCTTAGGGTTGTCTACAAATTACTACACCGAAAGATACAACAAAAATATTTATTAATATTTAATGATTAAATAAGGTAATGTCTCCAAACTTATCTCAGTTATTACTTGTCTCCTGCTAGTTATACTACAGCACTTACTTTAAAAAAAACAGTTAAATTAAAAAATGTTTTTGTTGCATCTCTTTTCGGTGTTGTAATTTGTAGACGGCCCTAAGCACTCGTCTTACTGCCGGCAGCAGCAACAACAGCAGAGAGCATAAGCCAGCAGGCAAGTGTTCATAAACTTCTGGTGTACTTACAAACTTTCCAATCCATCGTTTTATGAGTACATAACCTATATGTACTACTGTAGACGTTTGGTATTATTTCGGGCATTATTAGTGGGGTCATTTACCAGATACAAACGTGGGTCCATTAGCCCCTGCGCTAAGCTATTCAGCTGATAACGCTACGCTACGCTAACTCTCCCAATGTTAGACCCAGGTGAAAAAAGCTTCTCAGGGGGTGTTTGGCTCGAGGTCATGGTGCAAAGGTCCCTAGGGTGAAATTACTCCGAACCATCACTTTAAAACATTTCTTTATTCAAAGTATTATGGACATGTTTAAAATCCATAGCTTTTGAACCATTGTTTTATTGTTTATTTTATTATGCATTATCATTCGTTGTTTTATTTCATGTCTTAACAATTTTAACCTGTGGTATTCCCATTACATCCTTTTTGTGTTGTTGATTTTATATTTTATATTTAATTCTGCCTTTTATATTGGCTAAATTGTATATTTTTAATTTTTGTTGTGAAGTGTTCTGAGACCATGGTCCATGGTGATAATTCACTATAAATAACAATAAATTGAATTGAATTGAAATTCCCAACCAATGTTCCTGTGTGTTTTTGTTTCAAAATGTGTTTGATACCATGTAAGTGATTCATTAACTGATTTTCTTCTCACCAAACCACAATCAAACAAAACTAACAGGTTGCTCTGCTCGCTCTTCCTCACATCATTGCTTATATTGTGTTTCCCAGGAACGTTCCTACAAGCCTACCAGTGTTGTGGATCAGATGGCTGTTCACTTTGTGTTGGAGGGCAGCCTCCTGCATCAAGACTCTGATGAGGCTCGTAGACTGAGGGCCAAGGAGGGTCTCCCTGAGGGTAGTTAGTAAAACATGCTGCAATAATAATTTGTTCACAGATCACAGTAACACTTTGTCATATATTCAAGGCTTATACATTTTCATCTTCCATAACTGTACACAGTGTTCCATAGTGTATATTTGTAGTGTTGTTTTCTTCTCTAGTGTAATGTATACTTGGTGCCACAAGGTGTCACTTTCAATATGTGTAAGTATTTATAAAATTGAAGACATGCTCAGAGTTTACATGTCAAAGAGGGACGTGTTCATTTTTTCTACACAGTCAGATTATGATTGAATATTTCTAATGTGTCCAGAGACTCCGACCGTCGACACTGGAACAGAACCTGATGAGGAGAAACCAGAAACCCCGGTAAAAACATGTTTTGATGAACTAAAATCAGAGCACCGGTTTGTGTTGAACAGTATATGCTCCATTTTAGACAATACATGGCCGGGTCCTTTTGATCAACATTTCCTCACATGCTCGATAATGCATGTGTGTGACTACAACACTTTCACCTGTTGGTTTTCAACAGGCAACACCCATAGAGGATGGAGGGGAGGAAGCTGGAGAAGAGGACAGACCAGACAGTGTTGCATCCAAAACTGACAGGAAGGAGCCAAAAGTTTCTAACCAGTTCAACTTTAGTGAGAGGGCATCCCAGACCCTCAATAACCCACTGAGGGTAGGAAGGAGAATCTTTTGTCTTATTTCAACAGACATTTTTTACACAATATTTGAGATATCTAACATTTAAAAAGGAAAGTTTAAATATTGGAGGGTATGAAAAACATAGTATTGATGTGTGTATAATACAATACTCATAGCCTAGTGCCTTAAGAGTTTCAGTTGAATCCTTTTTATTTTCCTGTAGGAAAGAAGCTGCCAGACTGAACCTCCTCCACGCAGTAACTTCTCTGATACCGTTAATCAGGTACTGGATTCCCAGACTTGTTTAAAACAGATATTTTCACACTGTTGAGCATCAGCGAATATATGTGCTCACATGGGTTGACTATAACTCTATTCTCTTTGCAGTGGGAGATCTATGATGCCTACGTGGAGGAGCTCCAGCAGCAAGAAAAAAATAAAGAGAAGCAGAAAGCTGTAGCATCAAAGAACGATAATGACAAAAGCAAGAAGAAGATGGTGCTGATGGAGACTCAGGTAAATTGAGCGTTCACCAACTTTCCTGCCTAAATTTAACATGCATTTCATATTTCCATCTTAGCCCAGTTATATCTGATATTAATGTTACCATGCATACATTACATACAATGCCTTACAATACATTGTTAATCGGCATCCAAACATGGTGTTGTATCTTCATAGTTAACGATATGACTTCCTAGGACTCATGATAAAGCTGTACCATCATACTAATGTTCTCATGTTGGTCTATGATAATTTAATAAGGTAGATAAAATCAGCCAAAATATAGCAGTGTTTAAAGTATGTTTTTGCAGTCTATTTATCTGAAATGTTGTCATGTTTCTGTTGCAGAATGATGACATTTCCAAAGTGGGAAAGGCATCCAAGATCTTTGAACGAATGGTCAATCAGAATACTTTTGATGACATAGCACAAGGTATGTTCTAGTAAATATGTCAAGTGACACAATAATAAACTATAATCCCATTTGATACTCAAGTTGCTATTCTCGCTTTTCTTCCTCACTTCTCCCTGCCCTCATTTTATGCCCTTTTAGATTTCAAATACTTTGAGGATGCATCTGATGAGTTCAGGGACCAGGAGGGCACCCTTCTCCCTTTGTGGAAGTTTCAATATGACAAAGCCAAAAGACTGTCTGTCACTGCCCTCTGCTGGTAGGTTTGCTCATGAACTACAGTATGTAGCTGCAACTGCCCCACTATGTAGTGTTTTAAAGATGTCCTTGATGGTATACCTCATTTATCAGTGTTTGTATTTCAATGTTTGTATATCCTTTCTACTGTTACAAGAAGGACAGATTACTGATTGATGTACTTGTCCTCAACAGGAACAAGAAATATCAGGACCTTTTTGCTGTGGGAATGGGATCATGTAAGTACACAGGATAAAAATGAGGATTTATGAGTGTGCTGTTATTTTCATTTTACCTACATTTAATCAGATATTTAATTGTTACCTTTAATGAGGCATGTTTGGTTTTTGACCTGATTTTTCCTCCCCTCCCCTCTCCTCTATCCCTCTGCTGGCCAGACGACTTCAGTAAGCAGGGGCGTGGCATGCTCGTCTACTACTCATTGAAGAACTCTGCCTTCCCAGAGTTCATCTACCCTACAGATTCTGGCGTTCTATGTCTTGACATCCATCAGCAGCATTCCTACCTGGTGGCAGTAGGCTTCTATGACGGTTGTGTGGCTGTCTACAACTTGAAAGAGGAGGGACTGGAACCTCTGTATAAGAGTACAGCAAAGACTGGCAAGCACACAGACCCCGTCTGGCAGGTGAGAGGAGGGGACAAGGTAGAGGCGTTGGGAATTCAGGGTGTGTGTCTAGTTCCAGGCACTCTACCCTTGCATTATTACTTCATTTGTGTGTATACTTGGAAGTTTTGCCATTTTAAGAGCTATCCCAAACAAGTTAGTTGGGAGTGGAAGTGGACTAATTAACTCTCTAATACCAAGCATGCAGCGATCCTGAGTTATGATACTCTAACCTAACAGAGAATTTTGTGTGCTGGAAAATAAAGGAAATGTCACATAAATGTATCTTCTTTGTCAAATAATACAGTATTTTGATCATGCAAATGAACCTTTTTCACTTCTGTTTTCAGTAGATTTATTCATTTACTTTTTTATTCAGGTGCGCTGGCAGAACGATGACATGGACAATAACCACAATTTCTATTCTGTGTCATCTGATGGCCGAGTTGTGTCCTGGACACTTGTCAAGGTTAGCCAAGAAATGTTTTATATTTACATATATTCTCTCTGTAACTTGTACTATATACTATACTATAATATATGGTAGTGTTAAAGGTAATTTTCCTTCTTTTCATATTATCTCTGTAAAATGCAAATATAACTTTCAAGATGCTAATTACAGGTGTTTTGTGTGCACTCCAGATAAGTGTGTCTGTGTTAGGATTTGTTTTGCAATTGTGTTTGTTTTTTCTATGCATGTGTTTATATCTATATTTTGCACGTCTACACAGTATATCTATTACTGCATCACAATGTGTTTGCATGCCTGCAGAATGAGCTGGTCTTTACAGACATTATCAGACTGTCACTAAATGGTGCTGTCTCTGATGGGCCAGAGGGTGCAGAGCAGCCTGGCATCGGTAAGATCTCCATTACCCTGTATGCAATCTTGTGCATGCATGCAGAATTTATGCAATTACAAAAATTTTTTAACTGTTATTACTCATGCAAAGTACTACACTTTAAATATTACCTGATATCAGACCAGATTTGAATAAGTCTGGTACATCAGGCTGTCTGTAACATTGTGTTTCTAATTTAAGTGCTTGATGCCTCTTATCCACAGCCTGTGGTACATCGTTTGACTTTCATAAACAGATCGACTATCTCTTCCTAGTTGGCACCGAGGAGGGGAAAATACACAAGGTATGTATCTAACATAGGTATGTTGGTTTTGGCTGGATGACATAATGTAGGTCACTCCTTACATTAAGCGTGTTGTTGACATCACTCATTTAGACAGTCAACAAGAACCAAAGCAAAGGTTTTGCAAAGTTAGTTGGTTAGCATGACTTTTGAAAATTCATCAGAAAAATCTGCTGTTTGTGCAGCAAAGCGTAATACCTAAAATGTGTTTTCTTTCTATATGTGTGTGTGTGTGTGTGTGTGTGTGTGTGTGTGTGTGTGTGTGTGTGTGTGTGTGTGTGTGTCATGCTTGACATTAAGCGTTCTCTTCTGGTCTCCTTAAGCAGAGGCGCTCTCTGTCCACATCAGGCAGCTGATTTGTTTTGAGTTTTTACCTTTTCCACCTTCTTAATGCTTTTCTTCCTCTTTTTACCCTATGGTAGGAAGAATGAAAGTCTCATTTTATTGATTTAATAACACAATATTGTTAAAACAGCTCACTGACTAATGCACACATCACTGAAATTGGCTGATAGTGCTTGAGGGAAGTCTATCTCACATGATCATGAAGAGAATACAATGTTCAGTAGTGAGATGGTAGAGTGGCTGCACCTTAAGGTATAAAGCAAGAGCGCACACACCATATAAAAGAGCTTTACCATTGCATTAGGTGACATTCAAAAATATAAAATAACAATATTTATTTTGTGCACCGTGGTGTATAATAGTATTCAATACAAGACACTCATAAGTGTCTATTCACACTTGTGTTTTCAGTAAAAACATTTTCGCAGTATCTTCTCATAGCAGACAAGAATTATCCTTGAATTCCTGACATGACAAAATCTGAAATGCAATGAAATCCCTGATTATCTTACTTATTGGACTTAATTGTGATAAGACACTTTTGAAGCCTTTTTAGTCTACTTCCTGTGATTGTTGTGGCTTAGATACATGCTACACCTTGGCTGCACCTTGGCTGCACTGAAATCACCTAACTTACCTAACCCTCCTTGCAGACATATGGGCGGACCAGACACCCAGTATTTGTGAAGAAATATGTTCTGTCTGTCACTTCAAGGTTCAGTTGCACAGAAACCCCTGGAGAGGACAGATAAATAATCTTTCACCTATAGCTGCAGTTCAACAGTCAAGCTGTCAGTGCTTGGAAGTGCAACAGCTGTCTCCACAAGCTGTGTAGCTGTTATTATCCTGGATTGTCCAGTTAATTTATCCCTGCAATTTAACTCTGCTGTTGTTTAAGTGCTTTTGTAAACCCTATTCTGTCAATTGCAAACAAACTGTGGAAATGTATAGGGCAATTCACTATGAACCACAGAGGATTGGATTACTCTCTTTTGGTTAAAACTGTCAAGTATATTAGACGTCTGGCCTCTCTCCAATCAGCAATGTCACAGCAAGACTCGTCCATCAGCTGTCAGTGGAAAATTGCATGTGCCCAGATACATGAAGCATGTCAAGACGTACAAAGAAGCTCATTGGAGCCATACCCTTAACGCAACAGGAAGTCCGCCATTTTGAATTGAAAGTTCGAAATTATTGAGATTTTGTCCATTTCCATGTCGTACTTTAACGAACTCCTCATAGAGATTTCATCCATTCGACTTCAAATTTGGTCTGTGCCATCTTAAGACGTAAAATTGACTCAAAGTCATAGCACCCCCCTACTGGCAACAGGAAGTAGGCCCAAATCTATACGTGCTATACTTTAACAAACTACTCTGAGAGATTTCATCCTATCAATTTTAAATTCAGTCTGTGTCATCTAAAGACCTCAACAATGAAAAGTTATTAAAAGCAAAACTTTTCATCCAACGGTGTAGGCGTGGCGTGGTGGCCATTTTGAACATTTATCGATGAACAAAGAAGTTGTTGTAACTTGAGTGTACGTTGTCATATCTGCCCGAAATTTCTCACAATTGACAAAGGTCCAGGCCTGAGGACAGCTACAGGCCAAAACTGGCAACAGGAAATCAGCTTTACATGACAAACATCATCCGATTTACATGAAACTTATAATGTGACAACGCCCATGCACTCAGGCCACGCCCCCTTTATGGCTTTTGAACCGTTTAAGGTAGAGTCTTGTGTGAGGTATCATTGAACTCAACAGAGAGTTCCTTTTTAATTGGTGACGGTTTGCCCCGCCCCATATGCTTAAGCCATGCCCCCTTTAACGTCAGCTGATGAACTGTATGACGTAGAGTCTTGTGTGAGGTATCATTGAACTAAGCAGGGAGTTCCCTTTTCATTGGTGACGATTTGCAGTGTCTGAGTTCCGCGCAAATGTACGGTCGCAAGGAGCAGCGTATGCCAGTAACCCTGACGCGCACAGAGGAGCGAGGGCCCGTCCAACGCTGTTTGCAGCTTTAATTTTAATATATTTTTCTATGAAAATGAAAATAATAATGCAAAAAATATAATTCCCTCCAATATAGTGAATCATATGCAATTGCAATATCAGTCAAAACAACTGCAATTAGATTTTTTTTCCTCATTGCAGCCTTAGTTTATATAACAACTTTGTCCAAAACAAGACTTTGCCTTTATTCCCTAGTGCTCCAAGACCTACTCAAGCCAGTTCCTGGAGACCTATGATGCCCACAGCATGGCAGTGGATGCTGTAAAGTGGAACCACTTCCACCCAAAGGTTTTCATCTCTTGCAGTTCAGACTGGACCGTCAAGATCTGGGACCATGCCATCAAGTAAGAAAAGCGAAAGAGTGAATACTTGCAGCTACTGTAGATATGACATCACTCTACACACTGTATATTGTATCACAACCATAGGAATGATTCTATGTTGTCTATATTTTATCTAGTTTTTAGAAGAAGTTTCTACAGTATTAAGTTTTGTTTTCCTTTACTATCAAATGTAATTTTCATTCTTGTGTAATTATTTAGTTATACATTATTTTTATTTCATACTGTATATCAAAAAGTACATACACCATGTCCATGACAATTAAGTTGTAGTACATTTTGAAAAAAATGTTGTGGCATTCAAATAGCCTGGTGCTAGAGCTGAAGATCTTTAAGACCGAACCCGACCGAACCCATCGGGTTTCTATCATTTTACACGGGCTGGGGCCGGGCTCTGGCTTGCGCTCCGGGTTGCGCGGCAAATGAGCGGTCAGGTGATGCATTTCAATTAGCGCGAAAATGGATGCTGAGGAGGTGAAACGGAGGCTGACCTCTGGAGGACTTATTTTATTTCTTTTTTCCAACTTCCAAGTGGCCTATAGCCTATGTTTGTCATGAATAGATTATGCTAAAAATTGTATAAATGACTCATTCTTGACAAAAGAGCTGTGTGCGTGCGCACATTTGAATAATGTTGGGCTGTAAACGGGTTCGGGCTTTTAAAAAGCTGTCAATCAAAATGTACTTGTCGGGCTCGGGCCTTGTTGGGCCGAACTTTTAAGGCCCGATTACAGCTCTACCTGGTGCTATTATTATTGAGTAATAGCACTCGCCCTCCATCACAGCAACTAGGGTTCCATCTCTGACACTGTTGGCTTAACTGGGCGTCCCCATCAAACACAGCTGGCAGTGTTGTCTGGTGGGAAGCTGTTGGGGGATCATTAGATTAGATTTGATTAGATTCAACTTTATTGAATCTAATCGAATCTAATGCAATGATTATGTGCTTGTTGCTGCACTAGTGACTCCTACTGGTTGGCTATGGTGCATTTGAAGAGGAGAGTGACAAATACTCAGTGTATAGTCTCTGTGAAACTCTTTAATGTTGGATGAAAAGAAGGAGCTTATAGCCCAATACATGTTGGACTTGAGCCAAGTCACTTGACACATGGCTGGCTGTAAGCCGACAGTGGGAGCTAAGCAGTGACAAGAACTAAAGTGCATGATGAATTGTCTGTGTCAAATTGGGAGAAAAAAAAATAAATTCATAGGAAAAAGAATTACTCAATGGGCTATTGTTAATTTAAGTTAATTTCTAATTGTCCATTTCTATGGAATTAGATTCCCGGTAACTGCAGCTTTTATTATTATTTCAGTTTAATTGACTTCAAAGTATAATTTATATTTTAGTTTCAGCATGTTATTCAAGTTAAAGTAGCTGGAAGAAGATGGAAGATAAATATGTCATGTATCTCTAATGGGAAGGAAATGCTGTGGTGACAGAATAGCAACTTTTAAACTGTATTTATATTTTTATGGTTAGCAGCATTACTAATGTTCAAATGTCTATGTATTCTGTGAAAAAGGGACAATATAATCACCATTCCTGTAATCCTTACATAATATAACAGTATATTAGTCTTTATTACCTTCTTATACTCATTATGGACCCAGCATAATTTCCCTTGCTTATTTGACTAACCCACGGTGCCTCCCACTTCTTGTCAGCACAGGCAGCTTGACTAAATAATGATAGTAATCGTTCTCCCATTATGAGAGACAGGGTTTTCAAGAATGATCGACATCCCATAGATACAAGACATATTGTTTCCAGGAGAGGGTATGACTGGATCAAACAACTTTTCACAAACTTCGCCACAATGTGCCAAAGTGTGTCAAAGCTTTATGCTGAAAACTGCTATTTCTGTTTGACGGCTGACGCCAATATATCCTGTAAAACTATCACATAGTTAGGAATGTAGCGATTACCGTTGTAACGGTAAACCACGATAAAAATGTTGACAATAACAATTACCGTTTTCATTTAAAATATCATTATTATCACGGTGGATTACCATGGTGTAGAAACCGTGTGTTTAATCCTTCCCAGCTTCATCCGAGTCTCCTGAAGTTGCTGCGCAGGCGCACTGCGTAGCCTACAACGTGCGTTTCTTGAAGTTGGAATCATGGCGGAAGGAGGAGATGACAGCGCTCAGGACATTTATCAGCCTATAAACAGTGTTGAAACTATGTCAGCTAGTGTAGGCCTATCAGTGCTTTCTAAACATATTGAACACACTTTTAAAAATACAGCGATAATACCGAAAACCTTGATCATTTTGGTCACTATAACCGTCAGGTTAAATTTTCATACCGTTACATCCCTACACATGGCATTAGCCAGTCCTGAATGAGCTGAACTAGTAATAGAAAAGTCTTGCATCACGTCTCTTTTATCACACAAAAGGTTAACTTGATAAATTCACCTCAGCCTAGAGATAAACTTGGACATAATTTATGAATCCTAATAGCTTTGACTCTTGGATTAACAGTATGCATTCTGCTGTAAACGCCCTCTTTTGAAAGACTCTGGGCCAGATTTATTAGACTTTTGCACCTAATTTTAATCATATTTTTCACCTACCAGAGTGCATGTTGTTTATCAAACAGGTACAGCAGCATGGAAGCACAGTTTGTCTGTCATCTGAGGGTCAGCCTCCTTAAGGGAGGCCAGGACAAATAATGGGAAGCGTGTTAAGTGTGGTCGATTGTTCATTCTGGTTCGTTTACTGAAGTTCCTACAATTTGTGAGGGTGTGTTTTGCACAGACTCCTGTTTTACTCCATCTCTTTTCCAAATGTGTGAATATTTGTGAGGAAATTGTATTTAAGGAAGAATGTTGTGTAAATAACCAGTATGTTGTAGAAAAGAAACCCACCCATGAGTCCCACCCATACCGGAGGGAAAAACAATTCATCAAAGTGCCTCCTTGTCAATTCCATCTGCTAGCAAACAACAGAAAAATGCCTAAAAGCTGCTCTGTGGGGGTGGGACGCACTAGGGCAAAGACAGGGTAAAGAACCCATAACTAAGTTTTTATAAGATGCAGAATTGAAAAACTGAGCTTTTAGGAAGACAAAAGTAGATACAGGCAATAAGACGTCATCAGCAGAAAAAATGGGAAACTGTGTGATCCTGAAACTCAGTATTCCTAATGTTACATGTGCACTGACATTTGTAATCACATATGTCAGTTTTAGGCTAACTATATTTCTGTAAGTTAAGCTAAAGCATTTGACAGTA
Organism: Perca flavescens; assembly: GCF_004354835.1. Lineage (NCBI taxonomy): Eukaryota > Metazoa > Chordata > Actinopteri > Perciformes > Percidae > Perca > Perca flavescens. Next base: position 31,070,321 of record NC_041334.1, on the reverse strand, counting down.
ACTTGTGTTATCGTCGTATATGAATAAATGATAAAGCTATGCAGTATTATGTTTGCAAGTGCCTTAGCCTGCTAACACAGAGTTAGTATTAGCCAACTTGTCATGTCTGGTAGACATAGGGTGGGAAAATAATCATTTGACACGCTTAAATCTAATGTTTTTTGCTAGCTACAGGCATTTTGTCCCTTATTGTGGCGCAATTGTTTTCCCCTGCGGTGGGCTTGGTTTTCGGAGCTATAATGAAATAGTTCCAAAACACATAAATGAATGTCATAGATGAACACAATGTGATAAAGAGGGGCTATAGAGTTGAGGCTGTGTGTGGCCATATTTGATATTCCTGAGCTGCTGAAGCACTATTTTAAATGCATTCTTGATAACCCATTTTAACATTGCTACATTTAGATTTATTTTTCTGGGCTTGCTGATGGTAGACATATTCTACCACTGAATAGGGTCTTTCAGCTCTGCTTCACTTGCAGAATGTGCCTAGAAAGCCATCTCAGGTGTAGGGCTGTCCTCGACTAAAGAAATTCTTAGTCGACTAACACTTACAGGATTTTGTCGACTAATCGATTAGTTGATTTAATTGACAGAGCTGTGCGCTTTGAGAGGTGGTTAAGAATAGAAAAGCACAGTATAAATGTAGTTAATTAACCATCTGTAAAACTGAGTTTCTCCACAATTAATCCTGCAAAATCCTTTAAATCTTGTGTTTACCATAGATGTGCTCAAAAGTTTCTTGGAAATAAGTAATTAAGCATGAATAAGCATAAAAAATGACTATTCGACTAAAGAAATCTTTGTCGACTAAATCCAAACTGACCGATTAGTCGACTAATCACTGAGCCACCGTGCTGCCAATCGACTAAGAGGTGGCAGCCCTACTCAGGTGTTGGATGTGTATTTAGTTTCTGCCTCAGTAAATTAAACACCAATTACCTACAGACTGTGAGTGCAAATTGCTTTCATGTATGCATGTAAGTCTGTCCTTCTGTCCTACCAAATTTGCAATCTATTGAAATTGAAAAGTTTTGGTTACTCTGTCTCTATTGCTTACACACACAGTCCCTCCTTAATATTTGAAGAAGACTTGCATGTGCCTGGAATCTTAGAAATATTGCATTGTTTCATCTTACTTCCAGTGGTGTTTCACAAATTAATAATGTGAGGAAACAGTGTGCAGTACCTTTCTGTTTTATCTTGACCTGCTGTCTGGACAGACTGTAACTGATTACCATGGATGGCAGTCTAAAGATGGTTTTCCACCCCTGGAAACTTGTTGGAAGAAATCACAGATGTATCACTGCCTTGACCATAAAAATAAAGTGTACCATTTTTTATATATATATATATATAAGGTATATATATGACACATAACATTTTGTGCAATATAATGAAAAGTTACAGATTTCCTGTCTGACTGAGGATGTCTGTGTGTTTTTTCAGCACTCCAATGTTCACCTTTGATCTGAAAGCAGCTGTTGGTGATGTTGCCTGGTCTCCATACTCCTCCACTGTATTTGCTGCTGTCACTACAGATGGAACAGTAAGTAACAGTCAGTCTTAATTTAAAAGGGCTTTTCTGATAAAGCCCTTTCTGATTCTGAAATGTTGCAGCCCACAGCTTGACTTTAGCGAGACGTTTAGCAGTTTATAACTTTTTTTACCTGTTGTGGCCTTTAGAACACTCAAGCCATAGTGCATGATTTATGCTTATGCTGATTTATTAAGAATCTCACAAAATTCGAAAAAAGCAGATGTGTATGTCTACATGCAATATAGACTGTATCATACATATTGTTTTTCCTTTATCTGGGATTAGAAGAAGGGACACATTACTAATGATCTGTATCAATATATTAATACATATAATAACATATGAAAATATAAGATCATTTCATGGCTCCATGTGATATAGGCTGACTGTACAACACGTCTCAGACCTATTAGGGCCTATAAGATGCTTTGTCTGAAGGCTATAATTATATCACCACCACACATCTGCTGTCTACCTAAGATAACATGAGTGTCACACTTACCTGACAGAACATGTGAAATCACAAACAGCTGCACCATCTACCACCTGCCAGCCACTTCATTATTATCCTTATAATATAGCTATAGACTCAGATGACTAAACCCATAGTGTATTCATAAGGCTAAGCATCAGATTAATGCAGAATAGCCTCAGGGAAATTAGTTTGTTCAAACATGGTTTCTTGGTTATTGATTCCAGCCAAAAGTAATTTCAGTGGATGCCGTGTTGCTTATGTCCACATATTTTCTTAGTAGGGCTGCAATCTGTCCCCATCTGTTGTCTTCGCACAATCTGCACCATGCCATACAATTCCAGTGTTGTGTGTCTGACACATTTACTGTCCAGTGTGCCAAGTGAAGACGAGTGAAAGTGACAAAAAGGAAATGAGAGCTGAGCACTTTGAGAGACACCTTATGTGATAGCGTGTGTATGTGTGTCCCGTCCTCTCCAATGCCAGAATTCAGTCACCATAGACACAATACATACTGTAGTATATCCATGATTATGCAAATTATTTCACCACCAAACATGTGTCTTGATATGGAAGAGATGAAATGTCAGATAAATAACAGGCAATGCATACAGCTGATCTTTAACCCAGACTAAAACAAGAAGTTTGTTTAATTGTAAACATCCTCTACAGAAAAAGAAATCTCATTGACTTTTCTAGAAAACATATAAAATCCACAGACTGTATAAAATAGATAAAATGTCAGTCCTGTATTGTAATTTGGATCAAAAGCCATTTTCAACAGCTATTAAAAACTCATTAAAAGCTCATCAGTTGGCATACATTTTACAAGCACAATATCCTATCTAAGCAGCAGGAAGGACAAGAATATTAAATTGGAGTCGATCAAGGTCAGTATGCCAGGTCCATTCTTTTTTCAGTGTACTAAATTCCAAACTGAATTATCATTTCAGTCTGATGTCTGGATCCACTAAATAACAATTGTACATTCAGTCCAAGGCAAGGCTGATCTTGACATTTGGTCGCTCTCACATTTTTAAGAATGGCAGAATATTGTCAGAATTCCCATATTCACTCATGCGGTCGCAGAGCATGAGGTTAATCGTCATAATCTTCCCCAGGATAGAAGTTTCTTTGCAGTACATTTTCTGTTTTCTGTGACAAGTTTCTGGTAGAGCTTGAGTGACTCAGCATGAGCTGTGCACCCCTTGACGTTTCTGTTGATGAAAACCTGGCCTGCTGCTGCCACACTGCAAAATGTCACAGACACAATGGCGTACGTGTGTGTGTGTGTGTGTGTGTGTGTGTGTGTGTGTGTGTGTGTGTGTGTGTGTGTGTGTGTGTGTGTGTGTGTGTGTGTGTGTGTGTGTGTGTGTGTGTGTGTGTGCGTGTGCGTGTGTGCGTACATGCATTTGTACATGTGTTCATTAGGATAATGACTTGCCTGGTAAGTTGGGGTGTAAGAATGACACTGTGTTGTGCAGTGCAAACAAATATCTCTCGTTCTCTCTGTCCTTGCCTCTCCATCTGAGCTGACTGTTGAGGAAATAAAGTGTCAGGATGAAATAATAAGAGGTCCAGACTTACTCTCCAGTGATTAGTCTCCAAATCCATATTTGCGCTCTGTGCTGCTCTTCCTTAACCTTCTGCACATGGACTGCCTCATATATCAGTTAGTATACGTGCATCAGCACATGCTAGGTTTTCAGATCTGATACTTAAACAACATCAACCTAAAGCAATAAAAAAAAGCCTAAATAATTGAACTATTTTGATATACTACAATCAATTAAAATACAATATCTAATACAATATAAGTTTTATAAATTATAGGCAATCATTTCAACACAGTAAAATGTATCCCTCCTCTAGGTTCTTCTGTGAATTCCAAACGTAGTCAGTGTGTACTGCAATCAGTCATGACTAACTTACTGCATTAGTGCTCATATATCAAAAGCAAAAACACTGCAGATCAAGGCTGTAGTGATGAAGGTTACAGAAAGTCATACCCTGGTAGCATATGAGAATTGGTTGCAAGTGATGACTGCAATGCTTTGTGTGGTGCTGGTACACATAGCCGGTGTGAACCCCAGCAGCCCGGGCACAGTCGTCTTTCTGGTAAAAGGAGTGGGCTGTGCTTTGCAGTGGGATCATTTGTCGCCGACAGATTGTCTAAATGCACGTATAGGCTAAAAGAAGAATATCTGAGATATGTTTCCTTCTGGATAACGATGCCTAGGATTTTGTATTGGGGCTGCCAGCACAGACAACACACACATACATACGCTCATACGAACAGAAGTGCACACTCATTGTATTACAGGGAACACCCTTCATTGCACCAGATGGTCAGGCTGCATCCCTTCAGAGGCTTCTGCTCCACCAGTCTCACAATAACAACACAAACACATGATATGAAAAGGCAGTCTGCAGCAACAGATTTATCCTTTGCTTACTTACTCTGGAGGCAAAATCTTCAGACGTACATCCTCCAGCCTAAATGTGGTCAGTAAGATGGGTCAGTTTTTATAGGGTTTCTATTTAAACCTTCAGTCAGTGTTAGTGGTAATGCCAACCTCCTGAAATGTCTGTTCAGATGGTCAGAATTGTAAAAAATAAATAATATATCATGAACGACAAATTCATTCTTTTGATCACTTATCTTTTTCAGGTTCATGTCTTTGACCTCAACATCAACAAATATGAGCCCATCTGCCACCAGCAAGTGGTGGCGAAAAAGAAGATCAAGCTGACTCACATTGAGTTTAATCCCATCTATCCTATCCTCATAGTGGGCGATGACCGAGGCTATGTCAGCAGCCTCAAACTCTCCCCTAACCTCCGCAAGAAACCCAAGGTAAGAATTATTGAGTTGCCAGAGAGGGACTTTCAATCACACAGCTAATTTACTCCATTTTAAGCCTACCTATAAGTGGTATTTTCAAATGCAGCTGCTTTACCATTTACTGTTTCTCTGCTTGCTGCTTTGTCTTTATAATGAGGTTCTACTTGCACATACGAATGGAGCTTGTCCACATTGCAAATTAGGGATTAAATCTTCTGCCACTTTCAGCAGCACTATGGTTCTGCATTTTTACTATTGCTCTTGAATGTGTTTTTTAACCTTATATACCATCTTATCTGTAAATGATCTAAATGCATGTCTGCCCTTTTGCATTATTTATAACTGCCACATCAATGAAAGGAGATAAGATGATTCATTCTTCGAAGAGTCCTGACCTCGAGATAATTTCACCAAATAACAATGGAATGAAGGCCACCTGTATTTCTTGTCCTATGCTGATTTAGGCCAGTTAACAATTAGCCACAGAGTAGCCAAGTGTTCTTTATAATTGAATAAGCCCAGTGGTTTAAAAGGCCAATCGTATAACTGTGACCGTATACAAGGGTAACCATGGTAACCGCATGGATATTTTTCACAAGTCATGCTGTTTTCTGTAGCCCTATATTCCCTGGCATTCATACTGTCCAACTGGCAATAACTGCCAAGACATAATGGGGAAAATAATCTTGAAGAAAAGAAAGTTAAGTTATTTAGTAAAACAAAATGTCGCTTTAGTCCATTCACAATGGATGGTTAGCTCCTATTTATATAATGTAAGCTTTTGTTCATATATAAATCTTATATACATTTATATATTTTAGTACTTTACGTTTACTTATATTTTCAGCTCATTTTATTTCATATTATTATCTTCTGTTGTTATTTTATAGTATATATTATTCTAGATAAACTAACATTTATTTTATTAGTATTATTAGATTTATTTATATTTATTTAAATTGTTCCAGTACTATCGTACATGCATTTTATCACTTTTAGCACACCTTTGGGTTGTCACGAAGTAATCTCATTGTGCTACACAATGACAATAAAGTGCTTGAAACTTCACAATTGATGAGTTGCTGAAGGCTCTGTTGCCACTCATGACAATGTTTAATGAGCTGTGGAGTAATCAAAGATGTCGTACTAAACACAGGAGGAAACCTAATAGCACACTGAGTCACAACACTTTAATCAGGGCCCATTTACAGTCAGCTCTGCAGCCTCTCCAGTTTCCCTTTGTGTTGATCACATGGGTGCATGTAAAGTAAAAGAAATTCTAATGACTAGAGTAATACGTATTTATTTTCATAACACGTTTTTGTGCATAATACATGGCATTGCGGGGCCTGGGTGCAACACACATAAACGGTTCTCATTCAACCACTCACATAAATACAGTTTATATGGGTACCGCATAAAGACACGTACACACACATCCAGTGGTACCTCATTAGCGACCTCAGACTGTAGCCCTAAAGGGTACAATTGGTAAATAATTGCACAGTTCAGCACCACTGACAGCGCTCAGAGCATTTTGGAACGCAGTGTGGCAAATAAGCATCAGGCACAAACACCCACAGCAAATATTATCAGTTATATGTCTTATAGCAGCCCACTAAAACTTACACAATGGGCATGGTGGCCCATTTATATACCCAAAACATTGGCACGGTGGCCTGGTAATCCAAACTGTAACAATACAAGTGTGGTGTACTTGTTGTACCTATTTGAAGGGCATTTGGAAAGGCTGACTTACTCTCTCTAAACCAGTCCACTTGACCTTTGTTGTCTTGAGGTGCTCCTCAAATAGTTTTTAATTGTTTTGAGCTTCCAAAATGACAGGGCAAATGTTAGAACTCTGACTATATCAGAAAACAGAAATCTACTAAAGGATGTACCTTGCCAAAGTGTGTTTTAAAATGTTCTAAAATGCTCTCCGTTGTGCTGAACTGACTAGTTATTTCCCAGTTGTAAGCCTGAGGGCTACAGTAATAATGAGGTAGTGTCAGGTGTGCCTGCTGTTATGCTATACACACAGAATTGTATAGGCCTGTGGTTTCGTAGCGTAATTGTAATTGTGGGTTTGTGCTGTTGAGAAAAAAAGTCTACTGTCATGGATAACGTTTGTGCAGCATTCACTTTCTTGAATGTGGTCAGACAATTCAAATTGTAATGCATATAACAATAAGTTCCTGAAAGTGCAAATAATAGTGTTCTTTAGACACACACTCCAAATGCTCATCATCTTTAGATGACCGCTAGCATCAAATGACCCCTGTCTGTGTTCAACACAACACTGTTCTGTTCGACTGTGTGGAGAATGGATGTGTTCATCTCATATGCGTTGCTTTTATGCAGACAGAACAAGTCTGGTATTTTACCGCTGCGGTAAGCAAAACAGCAAGGAATTCAGAAAATAAATCAGAACACTGGTTGACGATGTTCAGAGATGATTTGAAGTTTTATTAATTTGAGGTGCTGGTTTGTGTCCGGTCAGCCATCTCTCCACTGTGGAGGAAGCTTTATTGAGCCATTCATCATAGCAGAGATATTATGTTGCTTCAAGATTTGATGCTCATTCGTGTGGAGCTTAGCGCCGCCCATGACGATTGTGATTGGTTTAAAGAAATGCCAATAAACCAGAGCATGTTTTTCTCCCATCCTGGAATGCTGTGTGGACTAGCCAGACAGGGTCTGGAGGAGGGTCAACTTAAAAAAAGTGGTGCACTTGCTGTAACAGGTTGCTAATCTAATTAACTTTTTTTGTAGCAACAATATTTTAGACAGATACGGATGAAACGTACTTGCCCACACAATGTTACAGTATGTTAAATAAGGATAAATTAAGCTATAATATAATGTTAAGAAACATCGATTGTGTACAAACTCTTATTTTTCTCAGGATCCCAAGAGATTTATTGACCTCATTGCAGACAAAACCAACCTGTTCTCTCTAAGAGAGTTTATCATCAATCAGAATACCTAGAAAGCAAGTTGATGTTATTGTAGGAAAAGCACAGGTGATTCTAACAACACTAATGATAGCTGCATTGCATTCAGAAGTTGTAGTTCCACGGCCCAGGTATTGTGCATGCTGGCTCACAAGCATGACTTACTGGGACACTTGAATATAACGAGCCCTCATTAACCTTATTGGTTACACCTGTGCTTTTCCTGCTGTAACAAATTCACAATCTGCTGTGCAAAAAGGTTTTAGGACACAGAAAGCGCATTGATGCATCCTTCTAGCAGTCTGCTTCCTTTTTATTTTTTTAGCAGTTTGTTGGATGTCAAATATATTCAGTAGTAGCGTTTTGCAGAGTTTTCATTTATATGAATCACCTCTGTGTTCATGAAAGTAGTAAATGTCCATCATATTTGTACAGTATACCCAGTAAGTTGTACTATGTTGCCTCTTAACTGCATGTTTAATTTTCTGATTAAGGTCAAGTGAAACTATGTTTAACTTCAGGCTTCTTTAATCAAAGTCCAATTCAATTTGGAAAAATCCTGTAACAATAGTAAATGAGCCTTGATAATGATAGGCCCATTAAATAAAACAGAGTTAAAATGACCTCCTGCAGCTGAACAGGAGAAATATTGAGCCATATTATATAACTCTTCTCTACACGCAGGAGTATTTAATGTGCCAATAATAATAACACACCACAAACTGAAAGATCTCTTTGAATTTGCCCTTTGCAATGTGGCCCTTTGGGCAGTATCTCCATCTCTTCAAAGAACATTTCAAAGTATGGCGGAAAGAAATTATTATAAAATGAAGTAATATAACCATTCTGCTGCTATTGACCTTACATCTATTTCAATTTCTGTCTGATTGGGTTGTGTTTTTCTCTGTTACTGACTGCCTGCTGGGGTTGTGGTCTCCCTAAGTGCTTGGTAAGCATAATATCATTTCAGATTTTTCTGTGTGTGTGCGTGTGTGTGTGTGTGTGTGTGTGTGTGTGTGTGTGTGTGTGTGTGTGTGTGTGTGTGTGTGTGTGTGTGTGTGTGTGTGTGTGTGTAGTGCAAGAAAGGTCAGGAGCAGCCTAAGGGTTCAGAAGTGGAAATAGCCAAGATGGAGAAGCTCCTAAGTCTGCTAAGGGAACCAGAACAAAGCACAGTTTAACGCAACAACCGCATCTCCCCAACACGGCAACATGGTACAATCTTTTATTCTCTTTAATGAAAGAAAAAAAAACGTCTTCTACTCAGTGTTTGCAACAATAACAAGAAAGCTATTTGTATATGTTTATTAAAAATGTTTTTGTCTGATCTCTCTTAAATGTACAATATGTAATTTTCTCTCTCCCAATCGAAACGGATGTGAACACAGACCTTTGATGTTTTCAAAGTTGCGTGGGATCATGGGAGTTGTTGTTAACCACCATTGCCGATTAAAATGTATCTGTTCACGGACGAGTTAATGTATTTAAGTTTTACTCACATTATGTTCATTAAACGTTTATTCATGTCATGTCATCCTAATGAAATAGCCAAAGTTTTTCCCACATAATTACTTAGATTCTATTTGTGGTGGTAGCTGACCGGCTAGCCAGCAGCTAAAACCACAATATCACAGTATATTTTACATGTCTCTGTCCCCTCTTGGTTTTTTTTTTAACACCGGGGGAAAAGAAGTTTGTTGTTCTCCCCACCGCTGGGAGACTTTCCTCACCGCATCTCGATGGCCGCTATGGCCGCTTGATTTCTGCCAGACTCGGGCGCACAGGGTTTAATGGTCTGTTCCCCAACGGATCATTAGACTTTCTGTTATTGCCGTTAGCGTCGTTAGCACTGGGGTTTGTGCTGGCTGGGTTCGGGTTGCTGTAGTTGCTGGCTGGGGACTAGCTGTGTCCCCGGGGCTTTTGTCCGCTCTCATCCCGACTGAAGTCTCTTAGCGCTGGGGAGTGAGGCAGACGGACTGGTGTGCGCTAGCTGGCTAACTCAGCATTGGATTAATCAACTACTTATAAAGCCAACATTACATGGGAAATTTAATTATGGGCTAGCCCAGCACTGTTAACCATGGTCAAAACATTCATACAACTGGTCAAAACACATAACTTGACATGAAGATCATTAATAAATCAGAAATCATGATGATTCAAATACCTTAATTGATGCATTAATAAACGTATTGTTCCTGCACTAGGTCATGCATGAGATACTATTAATCCTTGTACATTACTGATAGTTCATGAAGTACCACATGAGTGAATTCATGCTTTTTCATGCATGAAGTCATGCATGAATTCATGATAATTCATGTACCATTATTATAAAATGTTACCCTTTAATCTGTTGACAAAATATTCATATTCAATTAATGATGCATTTATTCATACTTCAGTACTTAATACAGTCATGTTAAACAGGCAACATTAAAATTCCATTGACTCGAATGACCACCTCTGCAGGGATTTATTAAACCTATTTCGTATGTATTGTACAAGTTGATTAAGCTAAAAAGTGAAGGGGGGCGGGGGGTTACTACAAGTGAACGGGGAGATAGATTAGCGTAATAGATTGAGCATTTATGGACCATATCCAGACAACTTCTCTTGGCTGGCACACACCGTCCTGGGCACTCGTCCAGGGATGAGCTTGACGCCTTTTAATATCCCATCTACTGGGAGAACTTTGCTTTGACTCATGGTGGTGTGCTTCTTTTTCTCCATTCCTCTCTGTCTTAATGATCTTGTCCTTCAGTAAAGCACCACCCAGTGCTCTGATGTTCTACTGGAATCAAATGCTGCCACAGTGCTCTCTTTCTTTTTCTCTCTATGCTACATGGAGCTCCTCTGCCCTTCGCATCAATGTAGGACCGTTTCGTCAGGTTTAAGAACATCACAAGAGAAATTCATCGTAAAAGACACAGAAACACCAATTGCTCCACTGACAATAACACATGCAGCACTCTCTCCCTTAAGTGTGATTTATTCATCTCCACAAGTTTAGAGAGCGTTCCTCAATCACCTAATTTTTACTGACAATGCATAACAAATAATTGTGGCCATGGGGTAGTAATTTTAATAGAGCTGCATCAGTTACCTTGTTACTGCGATAATAGGAAGCATACTGGAGGTTTGGTCTATAACTGTTTGTTTATGCTGCGTTTTTGTAGATTGTTGTAGGCGCATGTATCACATTTGGGTTAGGTGGAAGAGTGGTCTTGTGGTTAGAAAGAGCTAAACAAAGGTCATAATTTTAGGGAAACAACTGTATTATTTCCAGAGTAAAATTCCACCCTTGTGTACTAGTACTCGTATTATCAATAGTATTATTGTCAGTATGTGTTATTGAGTGAGTTAGTGAGCTCCAGGAGCTGCATGCTGAGGTGTTGTAAATTGCTTTTCTTTTCTGTATCCTCTGTCTCTTGTGTTGTTGACTAGGACTTCAGTCAATTATTCTACTAAAATGACTTCAACTACCTCTTCAGAGGGGTATGAACTTCTTCTTTTCAAGGTTTCCTCTTAAGAAAGAGAGTCATCTTTAACTTAAACCATAACATGTTTCATGGCTGCTTTGCATTCTGGTCTACTTAGGTTATTGTCAGTGGAGCAATTGGTGTTTCTGTGTCTTTTATGATGAATTTCTTGTGATGTTCTTAAACCTGATGAAACGGTCCTACATAAAAAATGCAAGAACAGTTCCAAAGGTTCTTATCTCATGTTAAGTGTTTTTGGATGGTTTCTTATCTGTAGATTATTTAAGTGATTACAGGATCTCTTGAATTATTCTGATGACCAAAGTTTCAGTTTGTAGAAAAATGAGCCAATCCCAGTTGAATTGGTTCAGTGTATTTATTGCTTTCAGCCCAATGCTCTGAGTTTCCCTGCATCAGATTCATGGTTGTGGTAGTTTGTATGATGTTGTAGTTTACATTGCTGTCTGTCACAGTGCATCACCACTGGGATGCCCCAAAGTTGGACATTTTCAAATTCTACACACACAGTTATAGCTTTAACAGACATCATTTCATGTGAGCAACATCAATATATATACTGTATCCTGAAATCCTTGTTTACTTACTACTTACTACTGGACTCAGCTAAAAGCCTGGAAGGTATTAAGTTTAAAATACACATTATACTGTATCTCTTAACTCTACAACATGCCTTGTTGAGTATGAAGTTGCAGCACCACTGATACAGGTAAATTGCTTAAGTATTGATAATTTGTGGTGGGATGTGGGGGAATGTGGGCAGTTTCAGTTTGCGATGTGTAGAATTCCACGTGATTGATCACTTTGTATGTGCATCCTGTGATTCAGTCCAGAGTGAGTGGGTCGTCACGTACAGCCACAAGCAGATGTCAGTGTGAGGATCGAATTGAAGAGGACACAAATCTGAACTAAGCCTCTCTAGTCCTTATGTAACACCCTCAGCCAGGCGCTATGCCTCACAGATCGCTGGTATTTATGAGTGACAATGACACACACTCCGCACAGGCTCAAGTCCTTGTTCTCAGCAATATACAGTTTTTCTCTTATTTTCAGGAGAGAGTATGAAATAAGAGGATATATTTAGAACAGGCCAGCCGCTCTTTGTGTACTGAACATTCCATTCTCTCGCTCTTTGTGTAACCTGCATCCATCCTTGTGGCCATGTCCTTTTTCTTCAGGCTATGTGTGTGTGTGTGTGTGTGTGTGTGTGTGTGTGTGTGTGTGTGTGTGTGTGTGTGCGTGTGTGCGTGTGTGTGTGTGTGTGTTAAATGTATACAGTCATTCTTCCATGCGACGAGGTCTGACAAGTGAAATACTGCTTAAAAATAGTCTCATCACTCTTCCACAATTCATCCTTGCTATCTTTGTGAGGCACAGCTATTTCTGCCATGAGCTTGGTATCTGATTTTTTAAAACTACAAAGACAGGCCTGATTCTTGCTTGCAGTTAGTCCCAGTGCTCCCTCAGTCCCCTCTCCTGTGGATAGGTGCACTGAGGCCATCGCTCGTTGCTACATTTGACTCATCCTTCTGCAGTCAGGAGGTCAACAGGTACTTGTGCTGGTTCGCCTGCTGGGTTTCTCCTCCACTCAGAGCCAGCACCGGCAGCCTCTCCGGGCTGGAGGGGACCCCGCAGGCTCGGTAGAGAATTAGACAGAGAAGAAGGAGGAGGATGGCGACAAACGTGTTGCAGCCAATGGCCACCAACGCAGCTGTAGAAAGTCCTGTTATGCTCTCTTCAGATTCCATAACGAAGACTGGACACTGCAGTCCAGTGTTGATCAACTTAGATGTTCAATTTTTAAGTTGGTTCCATGATGTCCTTAGTTTATTATTATGGACTGAATAAGACTGAGCATCACCAATGTCTTGATTTAAGACTTATTGGTAGAACTTTGAATCCATATGATTATGATTACTCATGTCCGCAGATTGTTAGAGGTATTGTGAGGCAAAAAAAATCAATATGTATTGTGACTGTAAGAGGGGAGTTTTCCTTGGCGTGATGCACATTGTGTTTTGCCTAATATTTAGATAAGACAACAGCAGGAATATCTTTGCCCGTACCTCTCACTGCAGAGATGAATGTTTACTCCTCAAAGCTCTATTTTTCTTTTTAACTTCTTTAGGGTGACACACCACCACTCCGCCAAACAGATGAGCCTTGCATCATTTTCTGGCAATGTTGATTTCACAGTATCAAAAGATTATGATTCCAGTAAATTCCTACCGGTGTCTGTAAGACAGGAAACAGATAGAACAATTAGGAGTAATTAAACACAAGAACAATTAGGAGTAATTAAACACAAGCAGAGTATGTGATAGGACATAGAAACTAGTTTTGTGTCAGTCAGTTAACATCATTAAACTTTCATCAGATGCGCAGGGAGATAGCTGCATCTTTGATCTTATACATGGCTGCATCTGAGCTGGTTTGATGACAAACAGTTCAAGCCCAAACTAGTCACAGAAATCTTTCTGTGCTTATTTTTTTATGTTAAATGTCAAATGAAATTGGTGACCAAAATGAAAAAGAAACAGGTCATGCTTGTAATTAAACATGTTATTCTGATTATAGCAATAACCACAGTAAAGGAAAGTATAGACCAGGGGTTGCCAACCATGTGCCATGGATAGCAAACAGTCTGCAGGTTTTCATTCCACCTGATCACCACAGATCAGTTCTCCCCATCTACTTGAAGTACTGTGGAATCATGGTTGAAATGAAAACCTGCAGACATGGTTGGCAGGTCTGGATTAGCAAAGTGGGCAACTGCCCCAGGGCCCCCAAAACCCTGGGTTTACTGCATGTCAATTGGTTTTGGTAATTTGATTAATTGTAAATTTGTTAGGGAATTTAAAGTACTACGGCAGGTCCGACATTATTAGCAAATTTTGTCCAGGTTTAGACACAATTCAGGTTTAAAAGCTTTGTTATTTAGGTTTGTATTGTACACTGTGCACGTTCCTAAACAAGTGTTAAATCAAGCTTACACAAATTAAGTACTCCACTTAAAAGTCTACTGCAGTTAGCTTTGTTAAATTTGACACAACCACCATTAGGCTGCTGCAAAATAACCACACAATATTCATAGGCTGCTGTTCTTCCACACATAGAACTCTCACATACTGTATAAGAATATGCTGTCTGCTTAAAAGACACCGATCTGGACTCTCCACTCTATTACCGCAACTGTTAGTATGCACTGCTTTTGAAGTGATAATATCAGTGTCTGTGACACTGTTACTAACCCCCAAACTATTCCTTAGACGGATAATGTATGATAATGGTTTCCTCCCAATCCCATCCCGTTTCTATGTGCACCACTGGTGCGCTGCAAGCCTTCAACTATACACCAAAAGTGGGGCTGTGCTTTGATTCACCAAAATAAACCCAAATTCTGTATCAGATCAGATGCTGCATAGCTTTTGTTTCACATGCACTATCCCACTCTTCCACACTTGTCTACATACTTAATGTGCCCATCTTTCTTCATAATCCTTCAAATTAACATCTGCAGTACAGACGGCCCATATGCTAATCTGGATGCACAATATCAGGAACTAGATTGAAAATTCACTCCCATTATTTTCCCATTTGGTAAATTTGCATATCCTTACATTTACATTGGAATGTAAGCACAACTTATGCTACTGAGAGTGAATAGTGTTTACCTGGAGAGTGCTTATCGAGTCTCATCATTTTGAATTCATAAAAACATCCAAACAACATCAGAAAAATACTTGCTGATTTACTGTTGTTGTGGTAGT
The DNA here is from genome assembly GCF_004354835.1 of Perca flavescens. Taxonomy (NCBI): domain Eukaryota; kingdom Metazoa; phylum Chordata; class Actinopteri; order Perciformes; family Percidae; genus Perca; species Perca flavescens. Next base: position 31,055,243 of record NC_041334.1, on the reverse strand, counting down.
TATTGTGAGAACCGATCAAAGATTTGATTTGATGTGATGTTCACTCTAGTCCTTTGCTGGGATAGATTTAGTTCAAACAAATGAGCATTAATTTGCAGTCATCTCTATGCAATAAAAACACTTGCTTAGACACTAAACTTTGAAAACCTGTCTTTTAATTTTGTTTACTATCACCATTAATGTCATAAAAAGGGTGACATGCAGTGATCTTTTGACACCTCTTTGCTCTGCAAATCTTACAATTTGAAACTGCTGCTGAAAACGGGCGAATCTCAACAAAGCTAAAAGTTGACGTCAACTTCTAAACTCCTCCTCATTTGGCTCTAGTCTCTAGTCTTTGTCATGCCCCAACATTTACATAGGCTACACAACTGACCTGAGGTCAGCTAGTCTTCTGAATCTAGGTCACGCAGATCTCTGAAATTGTATATATTGTTCATATGCTATTTTACCACTAAATACACTTCTGAGACTTTTTTATGTGAGAAATCAACTATGTTAAGCTCAAATATGGTCCATTTCACAAAAATGTATGGCTAATTGCAAATTTGGTAGGACAGTATCAGACTTCATGGGCCTTCATGGGCATGTAACAGACAGAGTGTGTGTGTGTGTGTGTGTGTGTGTGTGTGTGTGTTTGTGTAATATGAGACTCCAATGTATGCGTATCTGGGTCGCTCAACCAATCAGCGCGCAGCTCATCTAAATATTCATGAGCATACCATATTTGGAAGAAAAGCTCTTGTTCAAAATAGGGCCATATTCACAGGGTAGTTAATGGCCCACAGAAAATCACTTGGGCCATTTTCAGCCCAACCAATGTTACATACCCTATTAAGAGACCTTAAGGAACAGTGTAAAATACCCTGTATAATAATTCTATCACCCCTTTAACTCTTCCGATCGTGCGTTCTTCGGTTTTTCTTCGTTGACTCTGCCATGATTCCCGTCTGAAATGCGTGCTAGTGTCTTCCATAGAGGCTGCTTCTTGTATGTTGTTGATGTATGTGACGTAGTGACGTAAGGCAAGTCGTGATTCTTGCGAGATTTGGCTGGGCGCCACCTTTCAAACCTGCATTGCACACACCCCACCCCCCCCCCCCCCCCCCCCGTTTTGCTATCGGGATGATTCGCCCTACTACGAGTTTGTTTACCATCTAAATGACTTTGAAGCTGCTATATTAAGGTACAAATCTTGCATAGTATGCCTTTAACAACGTATTTTTTAACTATTGATCATGTTAGTAAAGGTTTATATTTGTATGAAACCTTGAATATGGATAAGGCAAAATTATCGCAGGGCAGAGAGTGGGAGCTTTTCATTTAACAAATATATTTTATATAGAGTTTCAATTGGCCTTAATGTGCAATAAGGAAAATATCCTTAAAGCTCAAGAGTGGTGGCTCTAGTTCTCAATTCAGAAGTTGTGCTCCGCATTCTCAAATACAGTAAGTGGTAAATAGCATGAGTGCAGTCACTTCCCATGAGAAAAATCCTATGAATTAAAATGATGTATCCCCAACTGAATTATTCACTTGGATGTCTTTTTCTCTGCGGGTTACACACAAAACAACACACACAAAAAATATCTACCTAGAGCTGTTGACAACCCTTGATAGCAATGTTGCACCCAGACCCCTAATCACCTCTTGTCAATCCGTCTCATCTGTTAATCAGATTCCCCTGTCTCAGTGATTTTTATACACACACAACTGTAATGGGTGTGACAGGTGGATTTGATAAAGTCACAGAGCGTTTGATCTAGCTTTGGTGTAGCCTTCAACCCACAGGTGGAGAGGATCCTCTGTTCTTTCATTCTTAGGAGATTAAGGAGGATTGTTATTAATTATAAACAATTGAAAACTTCCCCTGAGAGTCTAAGGATGCAGCAATCCAATAACAAAGAGATCTCCTTTGTGTATCGTTGCTTAATTCACTGTCTAATTACGTCACATTTTAAGACGCTTAGGTTACCTCCAGTCCTGTGGGAAAAAAACACCTTTTTTACTGTCTGGATGTTTACTTCAGCTCACCAAGACTTTTTGAATTTTGTGTGCTGTCGCATGACAGAGCAAAGTCATTAGATTCATACCCATTGCTCACTTACCTCGCAGACTCAGCCAACAGTTTGTCTTCTGAATAAATATCCCGCTGTATAATTAAGACATCATCCATTTCTGTTTATATGGACAACAGTTCCCTCTTCCGCTGTCTACCATGCTCTTTCCCCTTCTCTCATCTCTGCCTCTGTCTCACCCTCATTCTTTCCCCTCTCCATCTGATCCGCTGCACTACACACACCACTGAAGACGAGGCAGTAGTGCACACTTGCTGGTGAGAGAGCTCTCCAATAGCAGAGACAGGGACAGAGAGAGAGAGAGAGAGAGAGAGAGAGAGAGAGAGAGGAAGAGGAGGGGCTGTGCTAGTCGATGTCAGCAGTGATATCAAGCGTAAGGGAGAGGGGAATGGGTTGGATGTAATTACACAGGGCTCCTGCTGCAGACAGGATTGGGGGGGGGCGAGGTTGTTACAAAGAACAAGCAAAGCCGCCTGTCAGACAAAACAATGACTTCCGCATCGCAGAGTATGGCCAAACAAATTGTTTCAGCTGTACAACACAGGAATGGGAACAGACAAAGGCACGCTCCGCTATTTTGAGAGGAACCTAAATTAAGACTCAATCAAGGACCTTTTCTTACTGTCACTACAAAGCAAGTTTATACAGTTTCCAAACTAGGAACTTTCCCTTGTCTGTCCAAGTCTCATGTTTGTTTCATTTCTTTTCTTCCATCATGATGCTTCCTCCTCCTTTGGCCCTGCTAGTGATGCACTTTTTGGGGGTTTGATAGTGCCCCATAAATAGATATTCCTGAAACCAATGGGAGTCATTTGGAGACCAATTTTTTTATCATGTTATGTTAGGTTTTAAATTTTAATGAATTGGCCCTAATGCTGGCTCACAAATTGGAAATATACCACATTGCATTCTTAAAGTCATTACATAAGCCTACCCTTTAGCTCGTCTGATCAATAGACTAATACAAGGCCAATCTAAGTAAGCTGCAAAATGATCACTGTGGCAGGGTTTCCAGTAAGTAACATTATCATATGGACTGCTTACAATATGATTTCAGCACAGAGATGTCTTCAAGGCTGAAAAGCAACTGACAAAGCAGAGAGAGAAAAAATTAGTGTTGCAGCCAGAGGGTCTTACCCATTAAGCGCTATAAGCAAGTGCTTAGGGACCCCTAGAAAAGATTTCAAATTTTTAATGAACATGACACAGTAACATGATAAAACATTTTATAATTTCCCAAACAATGACAGAAACTGATAACATTTCGTGCCATTTTTGCCAGCAGATACTGACAAAACAGTAAGGTCAGAGACAGCTAAATGGACAATTAAGGTAGGCTAAGTAGGTAATTTACTGTCCCTTACAAAAAAAGCACTCCCAGGATTCTGTGGTAAAGAAAGAATATCATATATTGTCAACAAAATTAATGAATAAGACAAGAACAAAATTGGCATAAGTATCTTCACAAGCTATGCTTCGACAGTTTACCAACACTGTAGCCCGTGATTTAACTAAAATAAATTACATTTGGAAGTCGGTTTAGGAAAGTGGTATAGTTCCTTTTATATTGCAACAGCTATATGTTATATGGATGAAAGGTCACTGTAAAAATAGTCTCGCATGGCCAGACCTATCTTCACAGCGCTGTGGAGTAAGGTCTGGCCCCTCCAAACATACACGCCTGGATAGGTGGAAAAAAAGGCCCTGAGAAGGACCATTCATAGGGTTAGGAGGTAATAGACAAATACTGTATTAACTGTAGTCTATTTAAACTGGCTGTACTCAAAATACTGGACAAAAAGTGAGTTGGGATTGATTCCTCTTATGAGTACATTATGTGTGCTTAAACTAATATTTACAATATACAAGTTGGTTTAGTGTCACATGAAGAGGCAACAATTTACAACAAAATCTGGCCCCCAAAAGTCTAGGGCCGGCCCTGATTGCAGCATTTTTGGAATGTACATTATACACCCACACACAACATTGCTTCACTAGGACATAGTGGATATAGGACACATCACGTTCTGTTGCAAATGAATACTCTTTTTTCATCTGAGGTTTCTGCATTAGATTTATGATCCTTCTGTGTCAGTCACAATGATCTCTCTCATGGGATCTTATTTTGCTGAAGTTGCTCTAACTTCCAAGTTATTAAGGGGGCGGGGGGTTGTTACAACAGTATGTTCTCTGTGTAAGGCCATGAAAATACATGTGGCTGGTATGCAAGAAAGAATGCTAAATGTATTAGTTTTAGTGGTAGGATTAATCAAAATTGCAGTCATCTCTAAGAAAATAATAGGATTAGTGCTGTTTCAGGTGCAGATAAAATAATCAAGAACCCAATTTTTACTGTGGATTGAATGTTATTACAATGATATGAAACTGATATAAATCCCTTTTTTCAAAATGAATAAGGTTCATTCAGGCTGTTTATTCCAATAAGCTATTAACATGTTTAGTTATGTTTTCAATATATACAGTTACTCACTGTCAAGGCTGACACTGTCAAACACAACAATTATTCTGGCAAATGTCTCAATAACAAAGTCAGGGAGCTGAAAAGTGCTGTACCATGTGACTTTTAAAGACTTGATAAATATTTAATTTTTGAATCAATTTGTGAAATTTTAGTTAATTATTGTTGTAATTTAAATGTTTCAATACAACAGTGTAGGAAATATAAAAAGTATTGGTGGGGTATTAACTTTATTTCGGTGGGCAACAAAATAGTAATTAATGCATTTAGTTGCTGTTTTTAAATGTGAAATGAGCTCAGATAAAAATGCATACAGTAATCACCACCTTGTGCCAACATGTTAAAAAACATACTATTGCTATTATAAGTACAGTATATTTATGTGTAACAGCGCTGTTTGTGTTGAGTGTATGATAGAGACGAAAATGGAAATTAAATTAATTGAATGAAAATAAAATGATGGCTTAATGTAGAATTAGGATATTGGCCTAAACTGGTAAATATACTGTAATAGAAATGCTTGTTCTGTATTCTATACAGACATATGTGTTGTGTTTGTGAGTTTTTATTTGTTCTAACTTCTCTTATGCTTTCTTAATTACATTGAAAACCATGACTGTACAATCTGCTTATTTATACCCATGTTTGTTTACTGTATAACTTAGTGGAAGGTAGGATCAGTACTTAGGAAAACATGGAACATTTAGCCCCTCTAAGGGCCAGAAATATTATTGCTGGCGAGACCGGTTTGAATTGACTGTGGAAAACATCTTTGTGCAGACTAATAGGCTTCACAAGAAAAAATCAAGAATCTGCAGCTTCCCTCTGGGACTGTGGCTGTTCAGCAAAGATACAAGTACTGTTAGCAATGTCACATTCCTCAGCAATATTGCAAACTATTGATCAACTGTGAATAATAACATAGCATGATGTAATACCAAAAAACACACAAAGGCTGAATAGCAGAATTTAAACTGAATGTGAAAGATAAGGCTGAAAAACTGTTGCCGTGGCTCTCTCTCTCTTTGTCTTTCTCACACACACAAACACACACATAACTCAAAATGCCAGGATTTGGGATCACAGTCAGCGCTTGAGAGAGAAAACCAATGGAAAACAGATTGGCACCTTGACTGTGCGTAGGCAGGACATATTGTAACTCTCTGTTAGCTCCCAAAACGTACGGCAGACACACATATTCTTATAAGCAGGTCTTCTCAGAAGCAAAGACATAAAGAAAAACGCTGTACACACCTGTATCAGCAGAAAATAAGACCACACTTTCATCTGTCATCTGGTTGCTGTACATTTAAATTCCATGTACCTGTGGAATGATTATTAAAATCACGGAACATAGAACCGTACATATTTTGCTTTACACTTATTTTGCTGCCAGATTTTGACAGATGCAGAAAGCAATATAGGCACAGGTTTACACTGCATACAAAGAAAGGTCCCAGCAGGAATCACTGCTTTTTATCAGTAGCCCTCTAACTGTTCCTTAAAGCTCAGTCATAACTTCACAACATGACAGATTAAATAAAGATTAAAGATGTCATTGCTGAAATGGCCGCAGCAAATTTTGCTATCATGCCCTAGAATTCATATTATCAAGGGTTGTAACGAGGTGTAACCTAATATACGGTCAATTCTGTTCATTATTATGTAGAGTCCATTATCAACAAAAGTCACAAAAAAAGTCTAACATTTATTTTCCATTTATTCTCCTTTGCTTCCCACAGATGAGCATGCTTGTCTTCACACTGCAGGGTTTGTAATCTCCCCTAGCACACACACAAGAACTGCAGGACATGTAATTCACAAGAAATCTGTTTTCAGAGGGGATGCAGTTTTTAATTCAGTAAAGTCTAAGTGGTTCCTGTACTGCAGTTATAGCCTGTGCTAGCCTCACTGTCAAGTGTAGCGTGTGATGCATGTTCAGTCCAACTCACAGTAGTCTCGCATTGCCAGACCTTCCTCCACAGCGCTACAGAGGAGGGTCTGGCTAGTCCACACAACATTACTGGATAGGAGAAAAACATGCTCTGATTTATTGGCATTTCTTTAAACCAATCACAGTCGTCATGGGCAACGCTAAGTGCTGGACACAGCACTGATGCCTCTGCAAAATAGCATCAGGAAGGAACTTGTTTTGGTGGAGCATGTGCACGTAGGGAGGAGAGCTCTGGATTTCAAATGGCTGTCAAGCATGTGATGAAAATTTTACTCCAAAAAAAAAGATGACTATAATTTGATTGTCGGTTTTAGCTCCGAGTTTAGAATGTCAACACAAAGAAAGCGGAAGGTGAGGGACATACAGCCAGACACGAGGCACATCCAGCGTAACTTCCGTCTTTGTCGATAGAGACTAATTTTACAGTAGTCTATATCCACGACGTTCCGCTTCCGGGATTGCTCCATTGCTGACGGAAATTTCACTCATTTAGGTCGGATATCTGTTGCCTTGGGCCTTGGGCCTTTGTGTTGGCAGTTTACACTCCAGGTGGATTTATGAGGACTATGGTTAACCTTTTCTCCCAAGACGATTGTGATTGGTTTACAGAAATGCCAATAAACCAGAGCACCTTTTTCTCCCATCCCGGATTGCTGTGTGGACTCGCCAGACCCTCCTTCGTAGCGCTGTGGAGGAAGGTCTGGCAATGCCAGACTATGTAACCTTTAACTCCCCTACTTGCTCTAACTTCCGGGGAATCACAGGAAACACCAGATTATACGTCAGAGAGTAATTGTAAATCATACAATGTCACAGAATTATAATCAGTAACTGCAATAAAGATTTTTGTCCGTTGTGTAGGAGGGTCCAATGCGAGACTGACCTCACTGTAACATGTGTCCAGCACACAGGAACCTAAACTTTACTCACATCAAAATAAACAGCACATGATATACAGTAAAATCCATATACATTCCTATATAGTTCATGGTAACAGTCATTATTTTTGTTATGACAATATGCACTACAATCAATCATCATCGTCATACAACCCTCCATACTTTTCTACTGTGTGTGTGCCACAGTCATGACCCAGTTTGAAGCAATGGTTTTTCTACCACGTGTGTTTTTCAAAGGTTATTTGTGTCATACAGAGAACAAATTTCAGCAGGTTAGAAAAGGACAAGTCTTACAGGTCACCCTCTGTGATACAAGTATTTCTAAATAGCCACAATATAGGGTGAACAGTCATAATCTATTAAGGTAAAAACAAGATAAAGGAAAAGCTAAACTAGCTAAAGCTAAAAAAATATATATATACACTACTGGTTAAAAGTTTTAGAACACCCCAATTTTTCCAGGTTTGTATTGAAATCCATGCAGTTCAATGTCTTATTGTAGGCTGAAATGAAAGAATAGAACAAATAAATAATTGAATTTAAAAAAGAAATCATGGAATCAATTTATAAACCAAAGTGTATTCTAAATTTTTGACTCATCAACGTAGCCCCCTTTGGCAGATATAACAGCTGAACACACTTGTGGCATTCTTTCTACAATGGAAATCAAATATTCTTCAGAAAGTTCTTCCCAACTCTGTTGCAGAAGTTCCCATAAATGTGTGGCACTTGTAGGTTGCTTTGCTTTCACTTTTCTGTCCAGTTCATCCCAAACCAGCTCAATGGGGTTTAAGTCTGGCCACTACATGTTTTTAAGCTTACCATCTTGTTCTTTTTTGCTAAGGTAGTTCTGGCATAGCTTGGACGTATGTTTTGGGTCATTATCTTGCTGTAGGATGAACCCCTGACCAACTAGGCACATACAAGAGGGTACTGCATGGCGCTGCAAAATGCTGTGGTAGCCATTTTGGTTCAGGGTGCCTTTCACTCTTTACAAATCACCGACCCTGGATCGAGCAAAACAGCCCCAGACCATCATGCTTCCTCCTCCATGTTTGACAGTTGATGTCTCACACTGAGGAACCATCCTTTCGCCTACTCGACAGCGTACAGAAATCCTGTGTGATGAACCGAAGATTTCAAATTTTGATTCATCAGTCCATAGCACCTTCTTCCAGTCTTCAGTAGTCCATTGGCGATGTTTCTTGGCCCAGGCAAGCCTCTTTTTCTTATTCTACGTCTTAGCAATGGCTTTCTTGCCGCAACTCGACCTATCAAACCTGCAGCTTGAAGTCTTCTCTTTACAGTTGAAACTGAGACTTGCTTATTACGACCACTATTAAGCTGTGCTTGAAGCTGTTGTTCTGTGAGCCGCCTATCACGCAAGCTGTTGACTCTCAGAAACTTGTCTTCTGATTCTGTTGTGGCTTTGGGTCTGCCAGGCCTCTTGCTGTCAGAGTTTCCCCCAGTTTCTAAGTGCCTTTTGATGGTGAAGAATACTGTACTCACTGACACCTTGACTTTCTTCGCAATTTCTCTGTAGGAAAGACCAACATTCTTAAGTGTTATGATGGTCTGTCTCTCTTCCATTGTTAATTGCCTTTTTCCCGCCATTTTTATAGCAACACACTACTTTCTGCAGTACAATAGTGTTCAAATAATGCTCACGAGGGTACGGTACCACAGTCTGTTCCAACAATACTTTTATACAAACAGAGGGGGTTGTAAGTAATCCAGAAGTTGGAACACCTGTGGGAATTGGTAGCACCAACTTTCAAAGCTTGATCAACCTCCATTGCTGCAGAACAGCTTTACATTGTTTACCCATTTCTTGTTTCCTGAAAAAGGCCTTTTTGTAAAATACTGAAATGTACATTATTTTTTATAATAATAATAATACTTTTTCTTAACCTCAGGCAGTTCACCACTTACCTTTGTACCATTTCAAGCTATTCATTGGACTTGAACTGCTAAAATTTCAATAAAAAACTAGAAAAATTGGGGTGTTCTAAAACTTTTGACCAGTTATATATATATATATATATATATATATCAATACAATATCGAATTTACTATTTAAATGCAAAATACACTGAATATATATGTACAGTATATACAGTACAGGCCAAAAGTTTGGACACACCTTCTCATTCAAATGCGTTTCCTTTTTATTTTCATGACTATTTACATTGTAGATTCTCACTGAAGGCATCAAAACTATGAATGAACACATATGGAATTATGTACTTAACAAAAAAGTGTGAAATAACTGAAAACATGTCTTATATTTTAGATTCTTCAAAGTAGCCACCCTTTGCTTTTTTATTAATAAGGGAAAAACGTCCACTAATTAACCCTGACAAAGCACACCTGTGAAGTGAAAACCATTTCAGGTGACTACCTCATGAAGCTCATTGAGAGAACACCAAGGGTTTGCAGAGCTATCAAAAAAAGCAAACGGTGACTACTTTGAAGAATCTAAAATATAAGACATGTTTTTAGTTATTTCACACTTTTTTGTTAAAGTGATGGTTCGGAGTAATTTCACCCTAGGGTCCTTTGCACCATGACCTCGAGCCAAACACCCCCCCAGAAGCTTTTTTCAGCTGGCTCTAACATTGGGAGAGTTAGTGTAGCAGCGTTATCAGCTGAATAGCTTAGCGCAGGGGCTAATGGACCCACGTTTGTATCTCGTAAATGACCCCACTAATAATGCCCGAAATGATACCAAATATATATTGTTATGTATACTAGTACATATAGGTTATGTACTCATAAAACGATGGATTGGAAAGTTTGTAAGTACACCAGAAGTTTATGAACACTTGCCTGCTCTCTTCTGCTCTCTGCTGTTGTTGCTGCTGCCGGCAGTAAGACGAGTGCTTAGGGCCGTCTACAAATTACAACACCGAAAAGAGATGCAACAAAAAAAATTTTTAATTTAACTGTTTTTTTTAAAGTAAGTGCTGTAGTATAACTAGCAGGAGACAAGTAATAACTGAGGTAAGTTTGGAGACATTACCTAATTTAATCATTAAATTAATAAATATTTTTGTTGTATCTTTCGGTGTAATAATTTGTAATAATTATATAAACTTCTGGTGTACTTACAAACTTTCCAATCCATCGTTTTATGAGTGCATAACCTATTTGTACTAGTGTAGAAGTTTGGTATCATTTCGGGCATTATTAGTGGTGTCATTTACGAGATACAAACTTGGGTCCATTAGCCCCTGCGCTAATAAGCTATCAGCTGATAACGCTACTCTACGCTAACTCTCCCAATGTTAGACCCAGGTGAAAAAAGCTTCTAGGGGGGTGTTTGGCTTGAGGTCATGGTGCAAAGGACCCTAGGGAGAAATTACTCAAAACCATCACTTTAAGTACATAATTTCACATGTGTTCATTCATAGTTTTGATGCCTTCAGTGAGAATCTACAATGTAAATAGTCATGAAAATAAAGAAACACATTGAATGAGAAGGTGTGTCCAAACTGTTTCTATATATATATATATATATATATATATATATATATATATATATATTTCTAAATGAATTAAAGCTTTATGCAATGTAGGCTGCGCAGTGTATGCTCAGGAAGTGCACGAGTGATGTGGTCCTTACTATAATTGTTCTTTTATCTTTTATTCTTCCTGATTTCAGGCCTCTTACAAGTAAAGGATCAGTCAGTATTGTCATACAGGTGCGCTGAGGACATCCTGAACAAGCATACAAACCACACCCTTTATATCTAATTCTGCACCACATTGGAAAATGTTGAAATCAAGGTTTTGACTTTAAGAACTCAATTAATTTGTGCACAATTGACTTCTCGCGCTGTATGTGCTTTACTGCCTCTGGACAGTGTCCCGTTGTCGGTTTTGAAAGCACACTAAGACACTACATAGCGTGACACAATCAGATCTCTCTTGACAAGCATCTAGCGAAACTACTATAAGCGTTGTGGGCATCACTTCAAGTGGACAAAGATATGTGTCGACATAAGCAACATCTGTGTAGACATGGGTGTCAAAATACTGTGTTAACTCATTAATGAGTAAAATGCATCTCAACAGCAGACAGCTACAAATACTGTACATGATGACAGCTTGTCAAATTACTATCAAAGACATTCACTGACCCATTATATCAACAACAAGCAATATCAGTACTGATATGTTCCCATATGTAATCATAAATGTCACAATATAACTGTTGGCCATGTTGTCGTGAACACAACACTCTGTAAAAACCTTAATTGTTGAGTTTAAAGCTGCTGTAATCAATGTTTTTATATTGACGATGGATGGCATAACTAAGTGCCTAATTTTGTCGCTTGCAGTGATGAACCCTAAGATCATTTTTTGGTGGACACCAAAAAAGAAAAGTAAATATTGTGACACATTTGCCACAGCAATTCCAGCAGGTGATATTATGTCAATGTTGTGTCTACAGCTCATCCCATTGCCCCCAAGAGACCAATCAATCAATCAATTTAAACTATTTTCTTTGTCACATGAAATCATATGAGGTACAGTTCCGGTGATATGTAATCCCATCAGCTCATTTAACTTGTGCATGATTCATCATGAAGCAGAAGCAGTGTCCTTGTGTAGAAGGATGTAGAAGCTCCTCCTGAGCGTCCCGGTGCTGGCCTGGTGTATTCGGTACTTTCTACCCGACCTCAACAGAGGGAAAAGGCTGTTACCCAGCTGGCATGGACCTTTAATGATTCTCCTAGCCTTTTCCTTGCAGCGCCTGGCGTAAATATTCTTTAAACAGAGTAGGGCATCACGTATTGCGTGTTCAACCCAATGAACCAATCTCTGCAGGGCCTTGCGGTCCTGTTTCGGTGCTGTTTCCGTACCAGGCAGTGATGTTCCCTATCATGACTCCCACATGATGCAGGAGTAGAAATTGCTCAGTATTTGAGTGGGTACCTGGAATTTCCTCAAGCGTCTGAGGTGAAACGGTCTCTGCCTTGCATCTCTCACGGCTGAGTCAGTATGCAGCGCCCAGGTCAGACCCTCGGTAATGTGGACACCAAGGTACTTGAAGCTGTCCGCCTTCTCCACCGGGGACCCGTATATATGACACTGTGCTGTTGTGTTGTTATAGCTGCACATTCACCTTTAATACATTTGGCTTTTACAGCGAGAAAAGGCTGTCGCCTGGGTGGTTTTGATCTTCAATGATTCTCCAAGCCTTTTTCCATATTGCGTTTAAGTACTCTATTAGAATGTTTACACAGCTACATCTTCTATATTTAGTTGGGGATATACTATGATATTCTACGACAAAAAAAGTAAATTAATTCAGCATTCATAAATCTGAGACAAAATTCTGTATTTAAAATAAACTTTTAGTTTTGTGGCTATCAGGTACTTAAATGAATGTTCATGATTCCCTGTGTGCTCTGCATCATTCCCACAGTTATCCTCTTTCATGTATTCAAACTGGATCAAACTGCTGCTCCCTGCGAGGAATGTGTCATGGGATATGTACGCGCATGGAGGCTCTATCTTGTGCTAATGGAAGCAGCTGCTTTGAGTGGCCTATTTATGAGCACTTCATGTGAGTCATGGAGTGCTCTCCAAATGTATTGGCTATTGCAGCTAGCAGCAAAACAGCACAGCTTCAGGTGAGTTGATGCTGTTGAATGCGAGCTGGAAAATAATATGATTCATTATTCTGGTAGGGAAGAAAAAAAACAACAGCTGTCTCACAAAGCTGGAAATCAGATCACTTTAATGAAAAAAATGAAATGAAAACTATATTAATACATTTTGTTTGTGTGAATTTTCAATACAAAGGAGTTTCATTACATCGTAAGATAATCAGTTTCCTGTCCCAAAGTCTACCTTGATCTGTAATCTTTCTAAGCATGCTTTCAAGTCGCCTAATCCCTGCACTCATTTCATTTTTCATCTTGTTCTCTCGAGTTTTGCTTTGGTGTGACATCAAAGAGGTGGCACTACAAACACACTGCAATTCTCTTTCAAGTAATGGGAGATAATAGTACAAGATTACTGCCAAACCTTATTTGTCTAAGTGCATTAGAATAACTGCTGAAACTTGGCAGCAGGCCTATTACATCAGAGGCACTGTTTCGAATTACACCTGCATACAGAAGATTGGTTTGACGGAAAAGGTGCATACTGCAAATCAAAAAGTGAAAACCCAAACAGTACAGTTTATTTATTTATTTTATTTACAGGTTTTTATTTTTTATTTTGCATCTAGGTGTTAATTTGTATATCCATGAAGGTAATAATAAATGAATGAAAACAGCCCAAAAGTGTTATTAAATAGAAACAATAAAAGAGGTTTGAGGTGAGATTGATATGGTAACACAGAATCAGGACCCTCCTTGCTTGAACCCATCCGAATCTTCACTTTATTTCCCACCTTTTATGACACTTTACATATGTTTCAGTTACCTTGCAACAGGGTCAGTTCAGCTTGACCGCGTGACATGCTGGGCAACCTGCAACACGGAGGGGGAATCTTCTATATTTAGTTGGAGATATACTATGACATATCAAACTACAAGAAAATGTCCCCGCAAGGCAGGTGGTACTTCAAGGTTCAAAGGAGGTTTCTAAGTTAACTTGGGTGAAAAAGACATATTTTAAATAGGCCCGAGTCTGTTTCTGGAAATAATTTTTTTCTTTTTAAATCCTAATTTTATACATAATTTAAAGGTTGAGTATGTGGGGTCTAATAGGCAACAGGTGTAGAGAATCTCAAGACATGTAATATGATCTTTTGGTTTGTGCTTACTTTTATATGATAGCTTTGACGCCAAATGTGGCACAGTCTGGAGCCATGGCATGGCAATGCACACAGGAAACAGTGTGGCACTAGTCAGGTAACATGACAGCAGGAATAGCTTAATTCTGTCGTTAGCAAGATGAAAATAATCAAACGTGTGACATTTTCACTGCAGTTGCCAAGAAAGGGGAAGTTGTTTTTAAGTACGTTGTTAAAGGGGCCCCTCAACAATTTAGTTAGTGACAGATTTGAAAAGGATTTAAAAAACTGAAGCCGTAAAGGATAAGATACTGTGACTTTGATTCCCAAGAATCGGTCAAGCTCAAAACCCACCAAGAAATATATATATATTCCCTTAATGCAAATAAGTACTCTATTAGACCCTTGCTGCCCCCAAAATGGGTTATTTCCTCTTTAAAGGTTACATAGTCTCACTTTAAAAACCCATTATACAACTGTTTTCACATGCGGAGTAGTGCCCTTTGCAACATGTCAACTGATAATAAAATCGGTTGGGTTGCCCTTTTACAGTAAAACATGGAAAAAAATGAAACAAAGGAAGGTTTGTTTATACAGTTATTTTTAGACACAATCTTGATGTACGGCAGGAATTGATCTAGAAATGTGTTCAGAGCTAATTAATAAGGAGTTTGCTGTTATTGTTAAAGAGCATTAAAACATTGTAAATTCCCAAGTCGTACTGTACATACCAAAGTTATGACATACACATTATAATAACAATGAAGATAAATGCTGTAGCACAAAATAGCTATAATCAATAATATCAATGGCAGTACTACATATTTCTAATAAGGTTATTTTTTGGGCATTTTTAGGCCTTTATTTGACAGTACAGCTAAGGACATCAAAGGGGAGAGAGAGGGGGGAATGACATGCAGCGAAGGGCCGCAGGTCGGAGTCGAACCTGGGCCCGCTGCGTCGAGGAGTAAACCTCTGATTTTTAATAAATCTTAAGAACATCAGAGTATTGGCAGAAATGAAAGTGCTATATTAATAATAATAATATTAATGTTAAAAAACCTCATGAAGTGACATTTTCATGCCACGGGACCTGTAACATCATTTGGTTTTGTCATGGATAAAGTGGGTATTTTGATAAAGTTATAGACCATTTACTGTCATCATCTATCTCTAGCAATGTTTTCAGCAAAAAACAACAGGGTCTTCAGGGTCACAGCCTAACAAAACCTTGCTGTGGACCATGGATTCACTACACATTTGTAGTAAATTTTTTTTTAATTCAAAGCATCATTGACGTTAACTGAAATGAACACATTCACCACGTTGTATCATCCTTGATTGTCCATATGAAGAATGGTAAACATGAGAGAAAGTGACGTACACGTTGAAGTAAACATGAGGCGAGTCATAGTCCTTTCATTGGCATCATCCACAGTTTCCTGTTCAACTGTCTTATTTCTCTTCTCCCCCTCTCTTCCGTTCCACAACATTAAAATTCCATCTGGAACACAAACAGATGTACATTGAACACTCACATTACATAACATCTTTTAAATTGCATGTAGTGGTAGTTACCCACAGTAGACAAATCTGCCAGACATATTATAAAATGTATAATTTACTTTTATTTATACATAATAATGATATTTTTTCTCACATAATAATGCACTATATCATACAGATTTCATATACGATTAGACTTTTCTCTTTCACCTCCGTGCTGCATTTTACATCATATATCACAATTCCAGATTTGACACAAAATACAATGCCTGAAATCCCAAAGTGTTCAATATTAAATAAACAAACGAGTAATTATGAA
Source organism: Perca flavescens (assembly GCF_004354835.1). NCBI lineage: Eukaryota > Metazoa > Chordata > Actinopteri > Perciformes > Percidae > Perca > Perca flavescens. The sequence goes on along the minus strand of NC_041334.1, from coordinate 31,039,254 downwards.
ATAAATTGTCACATGAATACATTGTTTAAAATATATCCTACAGATGCAATAATTTCTGAAATGATTTAAGGAATTATTTTATTTATTTAATGTTGAACATTTTGGGTCTCCATAGCTTTGCACCACAAAGGTAGGTTATGGAAACAGATATTTAAAATGGGTTTCTACTGTATAATTAATAACAAGAGGACTAAAAAAAAATGACATTGTGAAATTCAAAAACATCACAATGAATTAGGTGTGTGTAGGTGGATACAATATTCAATCTCAGTTAAAGTAGTTTTGTGGATATAATAACCATATGGTAATGGTCATGACATATAGTGTCATGCTGGCCAACCCCAGGAGTGTGTCTTACCGTGGTGAAATGAACGATGCAGGAGATAGCGATGATGAGGAGGCCGATGATGATGGAGGCAACAGCTACATAGAGAGCGTTCCTGCCCAGCCGCCTCGACCCATCATAGTCACCAGAAGCATAGCTGTTCCTAGACTGAGAATACAAAAATCACTGTTGCACATAAAACTTTGCAAATAAAAAATAATGAAACAATGACGCTGTGTGGTGGACAAAAAGCTGTATTGCAGTTAGTGATTATAATTCTGTGACATTGTATGATTTACAATTACTCTCTGACGTATCATCTGGTGTTTCCTGTGTTAGAGCAACTAGGGGGGGGTTAAAGGTTACATAGTCTCGCATTGCCAGACCTTCCTCTACAGCGCTGCGGAGGAGGGTCTGGCGAGTCCACATAGCATTCCGGGATGGGAGAAAAAGGTGCTCTGGTTTATTGGCATTTCTTTAAACCAATCACAATCGTCTTGGGCGGTGCCAAGCGCCCAGCGGAGCCACTGTGCCGCTGCAAAATAGCCTCAGAAAGGAACTTGTTTTGGTGGAACATGTAATATTCAAAAGGTTGTTTTAGTCGTGCAACAGAAAACTCAGATTGGACAGATAGTCTAGCTAGCTGTCTGGATTTACCCTGCAGAGATCTTAGGAGCAGTTAACCGTAGTCCTCAGAAATCCACCGGAGTTTAGAAATTACAAAACAAAGGTAACGTGACATCCGAAAAGAGTGACATCCAGCGGAATTTACGGCAGAATGAGAGCAATCCTGCAAGTTAAACGTTGTGGATACAGATTAAAGCCGCCTACACATGATAGGCGGCAAAACCGCTTTGCGCCGGCCGTTCCGTTGATTTCCTACAAGGAGAGCGCGTTGCGCTACCCCCGGCGTCACGCACCGCTCGGATTTGCAGCTCTGCACTGCGCTCAAAGTTCAAATTATTTCAACTTTGACCTAGTAGCCTATGACTTTTCGAAAGCGCAACCAATGAGATAACAGCATGTCGTTACCTAGCAACGGGAAATAGCTTCCTTGCCACCCTTCATGGCGTTTACCTGCGCTGCGCTTTGCTCTGCGCCCTACCTAGCGGTGCGCAGAGAGCAAATTGCGTATGTGTAGGTGGCTTAAAGGTTATATAACGCCATTGCCAGGCAACCAAATGTAATGGACTGTTACTTTGGATACAATTACAGATTTCTCTGTTGTGTTTAAATATCGTTAAACATGTGGGATAATGTATAAGCTACACAACTCAAGAAAATATATAACAGGCCTAGTCATTTTTAATGTAGAAATGTTTAACATAAGATTTGCAAAATATTTGTTTAACGTAAACACATTTGAGAAACTTTAATGTGTCATCTAAAGCTGTCTAACGTGTTGGGACCTGGTCACATGCTTTAATGGTTAAATTGTATTTTTTTTTTATAATATTGGTAAAACAACACTAAGCAGGCCTGCTGGCAGATTACAAGTCTGGAAACACAATACATTGTTAACAGTTTGGCCAAACTGAATGTTTATATCATCAGTTTGCTGTAAGGTGATTGAGGAAATGCCATGCTTACCATGATAGAGAAGACCAGGGCAACAATGTTGACCGGGTATGCAGGACAAAAGCAGGTAAAAATAGTCAAACAAAGGTAGCTGCGGAGTGGAGGTGGAGGTGCCTCTTCCTCTATAGAACCACGGTCGAAAAATACACTCCCACTCAGGGAATTTTTAACTTGCGAATTAAGCACTCCAAGAGCCATTGCACCTGGCAGAAATGAAACACAGTCAGGGGGGGGGGAAACACAAAAATTAGAAACAAAGATAAGTTACAAACAAGCTGCAAATAACCAGAACCTGAAAGGACAAAAAAAATCCAACTTGAGTTGAAGTCCAAATTTTAACTAGAAAATGTTTGAAACCAGAAGTTGATAAGAAGACTGATATGTTGTTGCTGGTGGTTGTAGTCCTCTGTCAAAGCTGAAAATAGTGACGTTTGTGGGGAGAGTGGGAGCAGGAGAGAGGTGGGAGGGGATCACTAACCCGGCTGGCCTCCATCCATCACACTGATGGCCCTGAGATGAAGTGTGAGGGATCGACTTTATTTACCACTGCTGGCATCTCATCTCAAAGAAACACACAACATGCTGATACATGGAAATGATCCCTGTCAACGGTTCAGTGCCATGTAACTTCTATGAATGTTGTTAACACAGTAAACCCTTTACAGCAGGGATCCTAAACAGGGGGTCCTCAGAGTCAGTGCATGGGGGGCCTCCAAATTATTGTTCATTTTTGAAAGTTTATTAAAAAATTAAAAAGTCCAACATATTAGCAAATATAAATCCCCACTGCTTACTGGCCTATATGTGAGGTAGTCACTAAGGTAGGATTCACTGTGCCACATGTATGTTTAACATTAAAACATGATTTATAAAAGCATGCAAACAATTGTTAGGCTATTTTAATAGCTTAGTATTCTATGCAAAAAAGGTATGTATAAAGGCTTTAGGCTGCCCTACACAGTATAGTAGGCTCAGTTTATCATACAACTTCACTGTATACACTATACGTAGTAGGGGGTCAGTGGTGTAGTTTAATGTATTGTAGTAGATATACTGTACTGTATATATATATATATATATATATATATATATATATATATATGGCCAGAATCTGCCTTTGGGGGAGGAGGGGCCGTATCATCGTGGGGGGATCTGGCTGTCCTCCCCAGGGAGGTTTTGAGCATCAACGACTTCATTTCCTGTATTCGGATACTCTTTTATGCACCACTTTACGGTGGAAATACCTTTATTTAGCCTGTGTGAAGAAGAAAAACACAGATGACAATTCTCAATATATATCAAAAATATAATGGAAAGTATGTTGTTGCGTGTCATTGGGCATTTTTAAGTGGGAATATGGAAATCCTGGAGCTTTCTTTAGTGGGTATACTGCGTATACCTGCGTATCACATAGAAAACACCACTTTTAGGGGTCCCTGCTCCATCTCTCTTTTAGTTAAGGGGTCCTTGGCTTAAAAAATGTTAAAGACCCCTGCTTTAGACTACACAAGAGTCAGGAATGTTACTGTACCAAGGGCAAACTGGTCCTCCTTGCACATTTACTACATCTCAAATGTCTCGTCATTGTAACTTGTTGGCATTTATCTTCTTTAGGTAGCTTTTCACATAACACCTCAGAAATATTATAGCAAGAAAAGGATCCAATATGGTTGAAATGTTTCCTCTCGTGACATGTTTGTTGTGAGTGATCTCTGATGACAAAATCAGGGTTTTCGAATCGTTTCGTCTTTCTTTTTTTCACTAGGATTACATCGGAGTGTTGATGAACAAAATATTAGTTTTCTAATCTGGTGTCCTCACAGATATTTTTGCCATGCTTAAGATATTTTTACTCAGGTCCTACAATGATTAAGAGAGCAGAGTTTTAACTGGGAATTCAGAGATGCACATAATGAACTTAACCTGCACCTCAATGCCAGATTCCCATTGAATGTGCCATGTGGAGGTCAGAATATTTAGGTCAAAGTTCAATTAAATTGAATTTTTGCCGCACAACCTTACAGAAAATGGAGGGGGGAAATATCTTCTACTTCCACTAGGTGTCTCCAAATTCAGAAATGTTACATAGTCAACTGTATTATAATAAAAAAAAACAATCACAATCAAATGCTTTAGAATAATTTATTAGGATTTTAAAATTGAAAATATCAGAAAAAGAAAACAAGAAAAAAAAAGAAAAGCATTGCTGTAAAGCTTGGCGGGGTACAGCCCAAATCTTAAACTTTAACTGAGCTCGTATAGAGCTACAAGCTCCACTCAAAGCGTTGGCCCTTTTCCTTACATCAACACAACAAAAGACAGCATTATAATCAATATACAAGGGGAACAAGATCTCAAAACAGAAAAATATAATTTCTTCTTTTTTTTTTTTCTGAAAATAAGTCGTAATGCCGCAGAATTATCCACACGTCGCGTCGTCTGCTATTACCAATAATAGTACTATTTTCATTTGTAAGGTAAAAAATAACTTATTGCTTTATTGTAAGTTAAAAAGTTACAGTGTTGGTGTCCAGCAGTAGTTTTATGTTGTGTCCCAGGTGCTCTGACAGAGGAACAACCAGCTGGATCAGGAAGTTTTCTGCTGTGCTGAACATCAAACAGGCTGCAGCAAGAAGGCTGAACAAACAGCCTACTTGTTTTGGCAAATGTTGAATTTGTTCCAGCTTTTTGACTTTCCTTGCCAGCCAGTGTCGTCTGTACTGAGGTCCTGTATCAGAGCCGACTGGGAGCGAGAACCCTGTTCCATTAGTTGGTTCCCTGCCCAAACCCCCCTCTGTTCACCACTACACGGAGCAGCAACTGTATAGAAACAATATGTTGGTTCCAGAGGAGTACAAATTTGTTAAACCTAAATATGAAATGGGAGGGAGGCGGGGGAGAGGAGCAGATCAGCCACAATGGAACAGGGTGCTTTTTTTTTTCTTTTTTTTTTAGTACCAAAAAAAGTGGCAATCGAAATGCTCCTTCGTTGCCAAAAGTAGTTCCATATTACACCTTGATGTACGCGCACAAACACTCACTCACACACGCTCAGACGCAATCACATGCACCTTCAAAAGCGATAAGAAGACAGAACATGATTGTGATGTTTTCTACAATTGCTTCTCTGAGAATGTCCTTCATTTGTTTTCCCAGTGGAGAACACCGCATTAAAGAATTATTTAAAAAAAAAAGTAAACAATAAAAACAAAAAAACATTAAGAAGTGAATCGCGCAAAAAAAAAATATATATATCATATTTTCAAAAAAAGAGGAAGTCAACCCCCGACCCTGTGAACCCCTGATTTCTCCTCTTTAAGGTTGTGATACTTCCGTAGTCCGTCATCTTAATCTGAAGTAGTTTTCATGAAGATGCAAGAAATCTGGTTCATCATGGTGTTAAAAGTTCAAAGTCAAAGTTGCTTTTTTTTTCCCAAGAAGCAAAGCAAACAAAGGGATGAGTATGTGACAAAATGTATTGAACTGAAAGAGTGTGCCAGACAAACTCCTGGAAGTGTTATTTCTCAACAGCTATCGTCGACAGTGCTGAGCTGAAGCATCGCTGGAGCCGACTGGCCAACAACGTACACATATACCATACGCGTACTGATTAAAATAGTGAGATGGCCACACATAGTAGTAAATGACAGCCAATCAAATAGCTATTAACCCTTTCCAAACCAACCAATGACATGCGAGCCAGTTCAGTAACCCCTTCAAACCCCCCCCACCCCCACCCAACGTCTATGTACAATATCTTACAGTCATAAAAACATTGCTTTAAAACTAATTACAGAATAAAATACCTTACATATTATCATTATTATGTCAATATTAATAACAATATTACAAAGGTTTTGTTTTTAAAGACTACCAAAATATACATTTTAGTTTAGTTTTTTTTTTTCATGTTTCATGATGCTTGAGTTAAAAACAGGAGTTTGTTGGATTTTGTTCTTCCTTTGTTAAAAATGGTTTTCAGACAAAGACCCATCTCGCACGGCTTTTTCTCTCTCTGTTCACATCAGTAACAGCTTAAAAGGATTTCATAATGAAACGAGTATCACATTGAAATAAGATAATAATAAAAAAAAAACTCAACATAGTCCTCTGTGACTTTGACAAACGCTTCCGAGATTTCTTTTTTTTTTTTTTTTTTTTTTGCAGATCTCTTTCCTCAGCTTCAAAAGAAAATAATGGATAACAGAGGGGTGGGGGTCTAGTTATTACACTACACGAGGACAAAAGAGGAGAGACGGGGGACGTTATGTTGAAGTGAGATTAGTACAGCAAAACAGAGTTCGGGATTTTAAAAAGATATTCAGTCAGTGGGTGAAGCCACAGGGAGCCAGGAGAGCCAGGAAGAGCCTGTGGCCGGCCAATCGGGTTGTGCCATCAGAGGGCAGCCAGCATTTTGATTGGCTCATCAGCAGAAGAGAGGCCCACCCATCTTCAGTGACCTGAGTCTTCTCAGTGGTAGCCATTAGTGAACGCAGTAGCAATCAGAGGTCCCTGGGGATACACAGACCAAGTGAGTGGAGACATGTTCTATTAGATTTGGGAATAATACGTGCATCCGAGCATGCATTGAAATGTGTGTGGGCGTGTTGGTGGAGCATGTGACCTACCCCTAGACCGTGGCCAAATCCTGTGCTGGGGGCGGGGCTAGCAGCACTGATGTAGCTGCTGACTCCTGAGTCCTGGTTGGCTGCAGCATACAGGTCAGCCATTGGTCCAGGGCTGCCTGTGCTCAGGAAACCAGCTGTGCGTGAAGGGGTGGAGCCTGAGAGACAGAGGAGACAAGTTTGGCTTCTTCACTAGAGGGCTTCTCACACACACACACACACACACACACATCTAAAAATACTCTTTTATTTGTCTAAGAAGGACATTGTACACACTTCTACCTAAGGCAAGTGTATGCACAAGTGCACACATTCTTTGTCTCAGCATGTTTCTCACACACACACACACACACACACACACACACACACACACACACACACATACCTCTAACTACTGCTGCTGCGGCTGCTGCCATTGGTCCATATGCAGTCAGGGGAATGGCTGAGGATTACAAACACCCCAAATTATTCCATTGTCATTGTGAAACGCTCAAATATCACATCATGAGTCACAATCTACAGCTCAGTGTCGGTTGACATGACATCTGCACAAACATCTGTCGTCTGATTTTTAATCCAGCTGGTGGAGGGGGCAAAATCCAAAAAAGTGCTGCACATAACATCCTATAAAATCAGACTTTAGGCTCTTTAAATAAGGAACAAAATAATGCTTATGATAAAAACAAGGAGGATGACAGTACAACTCAGGGCCACTAGATGGCAGAATAAAGGCAGAGCTGCAGGAGCTGCTGGTAGATGCAGGGGCCGTACTCACTAAACAAGAAGCTCCTGACCGGCTAAATTAGGTTCAGTTATGAACGTAGAAAATTTAGAGGCAGTTCAAAGAACTCCTGAGTCATTAAAGACCTGCTCATAATTTGTCAAATGCTGCTAATTTAATGTCACCATTTAATTTGGTTGTGTTTCATTTTTGACTTTTAATTTAAATTTAATCGATTATTTAATTAAACTACAATCTAAATTTTAATTTTTACTATTATTGTTTGTTTGAATTAAATGCACATTTTAATGAAATTTTAATTTTATTGAATTCAAGTTTCTTTTTATGTTTCCCCCGCTTGTTCTCTTATCTTAAGAATTCTCAGTAGAAGTTGCTCTAAGTAGCTTTGCGAATAGCTCTTACAGTTTTTTCCAATTGCTAAACGACAGTGGGCACAACTGGAGTCACATGTGCAAAACTCAAACTACAGTCTGCACTACCAACAGGCACCTGAGCTAAACAGTTCACATCTCCTGCAAAACTCATTCAAAGCAACACAACTCTTTACACACGTCTCAAAAAAGGCTCAGTGCAGCCAAACACTATGAACAATCCTCACTGAGATAACACACACTGTCAATCAGAACACACTGAGAGTAAAAACACTAGCATCAAACACCAATATAGAAATTATAAACTTTTTCATCTTTAGAGTTTGAACAGTTTGAGTGACTTGACACTACTCAATAGTTTATTTAAGGAAAAAATATAGATTGTATAACATACCAATTTTTACATAAGGTAAACAAGAAGCAATGAAAATCAGCAGTTTTCTTCAATATAGTATTTTATCTCTAGTAATTTATGGAATTACTGGGGAAAAAAACTAAAGGTACATAACAGTACCAAAGAATAGTGTGACTAATCCTGCCTTTCTCCAGCATCATGTGGCAAGTTTTCTTCATCACATTGGATGTCTGCATTATCTCTAAATAAAAATGAATGTGGTGTTTCTATTGCTTTCACTTCCATTACTTTCTGAAAAACAGTAAGAACGCAGTTTTACTATTGTAAAGATATAGTGTTTTTCACTTTTTTTATAGCTGTAACCTCAGACATCTTACCTGGACATATTGGTATCTGCTCTTTTACCTGTTTCTCTCAAACGGTACAGTGTATAATTGTTTCATTCTTATTTGGTGTTTGTATACAAAAAAAGGCTTTCTGAGCTTTCTTTATATAAATACCATATATGTTCATTAACTAGTCTAAAATAAGACACCTGCTTAGGCTTTCAGCTAAAACTGCAATCAGCAGTGTTTGATAGACACCAGACTGAAATCTTTTGAACTGTTTTGAATGTGTGGTTAACAGTTTTGACAGCAGTGTGTTAGCATTTGAACAAAGTGCTGTAAATCTACAGTGTTGTGCACGTTGTGGTTAAAGTCATGGGATAAGTGTGTAGAGTTTTGAAAACTGTGTTCAAGCAATGAAAAACGAACTAGAGTTTGGTCCACATGAACTGCTGCTGTGCAGACTGTAGTTCTGTAGACTCCAGTTGTGCCCACTGTCGTTGAGCAATTGAAAAAAACTGTAAGAGGAATTTCTCGGCTAGGAACTTTTTAGTGCCAATTTAAGACGACTCTTACTGGTAAGATAACTGGCACTTTGTTAATATGGCCACAGGATTCACAGACAGAAAGTTTATTGTAAGATTAAATGATCATTTGTAGAGTCACAGGATCACACACGTCTCTAAAGATGTGTTGGGAAAAAAATGTGACTGGAATAATTGCAGGATGCCACAAAGCTTGTGTTTTTGCCTACTTTATTACCTGAGTAAAATGGTTCATTATTCTAGTAAACAACCTGACTATGCTCATCAAAGTTCACATGAAACCTAAAGAAATAGTTTGACATTTGGGGAAATACGATTAAAGGCTTTCTTGCCACCAGTTTCATTTGACTTTTTCTGCTAAATAGCTTCTTTTTGTTTCTGGGGGCCCTTGGAGGAATGAGGAGCCACTGACCTGCCAGCTCATGGGGGTGGGATGATGTCAGGAGGGGGGTCCTCTCTAAATGGAATTCTAGAAACAGAGAAGGTCAAGAGAGAGCGCTTTGTAAATACAGTCACCATCCACCGGCCAGACTACAAAGCCCCCCACACACACACACACACACACACAAAGACATTTAGCCACACTAGAACGCTAACATGGAAGCACAGGCACAAAAAGTTAAACCTCTACTGTGAGGACAGACAGGCAGGAAGGTAGGAGCGAAGGAAAAGGAGGGGCAACACAGACAAATGAAAGGAGGTTACATAAGTAGATCAAATAAACAGAAGAATATAAGGAGAAAACAGGCAAATGATGGACATATGAGATTTGAGACGCAAGGAGATATTTAAGAGAAGGAGGAGGGTTTGGAAAGCCAGACAGGAACAATTTTAAAAACAATTTAAGATGGTATTAAGTGTGTGTGTGTGTGTGTGTGTGTGTGTGTGTGTGTGTGTGTGTGTGTGTGTGTGTGTGTGTGTGTGTGTGTGTGTTCATGCACTCTGGAAGTTTGTACACATTTCATTTTCCCGGTACTTTACAGCTAAATCAACTACATGCCACAGAATGTATGCTTTACACTTACTTACTTCTCCCTGTTAAAAGACATACAGAGAGTGCATTAAATGTCACATGTATATGGACTTACCTGGGAATTGGTAAGTGTAACCAGGAGCAATTCCAGAGTAACTACGGCTGGTGTAGGTAGCAGTCTGGAAACCTGGGTAACCTGTTAAAATTAGAAATAATCATCTGTTTAGTAAACTTGGCTGAATAAGGTCACATGAAGACATAGAGACCTGCGGGTTAATATGAAAATGAGTAACATATTAGATTACATATCGATTCGTTTCACGTGAAAACCTCCCTACTAGTAGTAGGATTTTCATCATAAACCTTTACAGCTGTTAAATGTTGTGTATGCAACAATACATTGGCCTGCTGCTAACCAGTCTCCTGTCAGCTATTTCTCTCTGCTCCAATGCAGCAAGTATCCAAAGTATGCAATGTCACATTATCATCATTACATTTTATATAAATATGACCAAAAAACAACAACCAAGCGTAGCCATTATTAAGTATGCACTACTTGATACCTAGTATGATGATTAAAGCGTCCACGTTATCATAACAGATTTTTTTCCTGTATTTCTTTAAGGGTCAGGGTCACCAAAGAGGAATTATGAACAAACCAGACCGAATGGCCCTCCCTTCACATTCGCCGTAAGATTCACTGGTACACTTTCATTTACAAGACCCTTCTTGGCCGATCACCTCCTTACTTAGTTCACCTGCTGCAGCCGAAGTCTGTCACATACAATACCCGGTCCTCAATGCATCGTCAATTAAGCATTCTCAAAACCAACTCTGCCTCTGGTCTCGCATCTTTTCAATATGCTGCCGCTCGCGACTGGAATGCTCTGCAAAAAGAGTCTCAAACTGGACAAACTAATTTCCATTTCATCCTTCAGAACCATAATACGGGGTGGCCTCTAGCTCACCCAGTACGAGCGTTCGCCCCATGTTGGCTGAGTGCTGCAGCGGCGCGGATTCGAATCCGACCTGCTGCCCTTGGCTGCATGTCATCCCCTTTCTCTCTCCCCCTTTCATGTCTATCCACTGTCTCTACTACTAATAAAGGGAAAAGCCCCCAAAAATAATCAAAAAGAAAAAAAACATAATATCATCCTTGTTCACGGACATACATAATACATTTTTCCAGCTAAATATTTGAACGGTTTCTCCCTCTCTTACTCACCCATTTTAAGTTATAAGTGTTTATTGATTTCTGTGTAGTATTTCAACTTGTATTTTATGTAGTTTCTAAACTGTATGTATTTCTAATGTATTCATTATCTAGCCCTCTTCCCTTTCCCTAAGTGGCTATGCCACTTGTCAGGCCGTCATTGTAAATAAGAACCTGTTCTTAATGACTTGCCTGTAAAAATAAAGGCGAAATAAAAAAATTTAAATAAATGAGTAAACAACATCTACAGCCGTTACTGAGACAATACAGTGAAGTACTATGTCAAATGTCCAGTAGAGGGAGCCACACAACCACAAATGCCACACACAGCTCTCAGCTTGTTTTTCTCAATGAGGACCCTTTCAAACCATATTTCACTCCAGTGCCCTTCAGCCTGTGACCTCTAAATGTTCACATCGTAGATCATGATTTGGAGATGAGCACGTAAGAATCAGCCGGAGATTAATATCAACCAAATTAAGAAGCCAATTTTAGTTCAAGTTAACTGGATTTCGCTTCTTAACATTTCACATATGACATCAAGGAGCCACAGACGACATGCTTAACATGGCACGAGTTTAGTTTGGTATTGCAGGATAAAGATAAAGAGCACTAAACAGGCCAAGACCCACGTGGAAATTTGCGGTGCGTCCACCAAGTCGCTGTCCGTGACAAATACGTTATTATTTGGACAAATGGACATCAAACCTTTCTCACGTTGAAAAATACAATTACGCGTTTAAATGTAGCTTTAAAAAAGGCCTATATTTTGAATAACAAGAATTAGAAATTCGGAAGAAAATCAAATTTCAGCAATAACTCAAACTCTTCAATTATATATGCGAAAAGTAGCCTTTCATTTAAACGGTTATTAACTCACTAATTGTGATATTAAGTAAAGACCTATTCGATAAAACTGTCCATAACTGTCAGTGTTCATGTTGTGTTAAGCTTCTGCTCTAAACAACAACACCTACCGCTATATGAATAAAACCTTTAAGGAGACTTCAGTCTATTTGCTTCGGGGTACATATGTGAGTTTGGATCTTACCCAGCATGCCGATGCCCAGCATGAAGGCGTCCATCCCATAGGGCATCACTCTGGAGCGGCCTCTGGCTGAGCCTGTCGGCGTCATCACCTCCTTGGGCTGGGCTTTCTTACACTCCACCTGAAGCATAGGAGACCGATGTTCAGTAATACGTTCAGTATAAAATACTGAGAGGAAGACACAACTACACAACATGACACACTGGCAGAAAAAACTAAAAGCAGCTCAAAGAAATCCTAACATCAGTGAGAGATAATGCTCACGCCTTCATGATAAAATCCTGAAAAGTTTTGGAGGTTTATTCGTTAGATGACGTTTAGTTCTTAAACAGAAACCTGTAGGTTGATAAGCTGTGTTACTGCTGACATGCGTACCATTTTGTTGTTGAGGTCATGGAAATGGATCTCACACACTTTCTCCACCACGTCTTCATTCTCAAAGGTGACAAAGCCAAAGCCTGGAACACACACAAGCTTATTCCAACACTTGCGGTACCCTGGTCTGTGACAAAGATGACCCCCCCCAGATCCCACAATTATATGGATAAAAAAAAAAAATAATTATGGAAAAAACACAGAATTTCCCTTTCTACAAAGAGTCATTTTTTTTAACACAAACACTTGACCACATTCAATAACTCACACACTTAAAAAAAAAAAAAAAAAAAAAAAAACTCTACAGTGGATATAATTAGACGGTCGCCAGCCATTTCTAACACCAGGAGCTAATCCACAGCAGAACAGGCCTTGCGTTGGTTGCCTGTCAATCAAGCTGTTGGCATCAGGAGGAGCAGGGATGGGGCGTGGTCCATCAAAAACTGAGCCCAGATTTACTGCCTTCTACCAATTTTCACACCCAATTTCTCCCACTCCACCCTACTCTTTTCCTTCTCCCTCTTTCCTCATCCCTTGTCTCGTTAAGTTGCGTCCTGGCCTGGAACTATCCAGACCCTGTATCGGATGCATTTCTTTTCATGGACATTCACACAGTGACTCTATCACGCTGTTTCTCCTTTCACCGGATGTTTGTAGGTGTCCCTACTTAACATAATGTGTGTGTGTGAGTGTGTGTGTGTGTGTGTGTGTGTGTGTGTACCTCTGTGTCTGTTGGTTGTTTTGTCAAACATAAGCATGGCATCATCGACCTGTGAGAACAAAGCAAAGAATAGATAAGCTTCGACATATTAACACACACACACACACACACACACACACACAATCATTACACAGCATGGGGTGCCATTGTCCCTCTTTAGCATTTGGAGTAAGAGGGGAAAACAGATGGAGAGGGTGCAGTGGAGAGAGGGAGGGGTGACAGGTGACAAAGGAGGAAAGAAAAAGAAAGACTACGAGGGAGAGAAAGGAAGAGAGTGCCGGGGAACTGGGGGGGGGGGGGAAACACTGTGTAAAAATAAAATGAAATACAATCCATCAAGGTAAAAAAGAAGTGAATGTTCCCCGTTCACGAGGCGCTGGAGGAAATTCTTCCCCATTCTTCGCTCGGTCTGTCTTTATCCTGAGTTCTCACAAACTCTGTCCTACTCTCTCTCTCTCCCCCCTTTCATTCATTCACCCTCGCTGTTCCCTCTCCACAAAGTTTACCATTCCCATGGAGACCCTGTAAAGAATTTCAATTAGAAGAACTTGCCCCCCACCCACCCACCCCTCCCCAACTAATTTCAATGAATAGAATGGAGGGAAAGGAGAAACGGAGAGGGAGAGAAAGCATGTGACAGAAAAAGAGAAAAGGGGAAACTGATGAATAACTGGGTGATAAAAACGAAATAGAAGGTGAAGTTTTGATAGAGCATAAATGAACATTTTGAATCAGAATATAGAACAAAGTGAACTGGGGTCTTTGTCAACACGCTCTCCTTTCATTATCCTCCTCCCAACATGTTCCTTTTTGCTCTCACTCCACTGCCCTATTCATATTCCTCCTCCTCCTCCTCCTCCTCCTCCTCCTCCCCCCTTTCACCCTCTCCTCCCTCCCTCACTTGTCCTTCACAGGCAGGAAAGTAAGCAGCTTCTGCTCGAGCTCTGATGACATATGAGAGCGAGAGATAGAGAGAGAGAGAGAGAGAAGAGAGAGAGAGAGAGAGAGAGAGAGAGAGAGGCCAAGGCCTGGGATCACTGTGGAAATGACCTTCTGTTGTCTGTCGTTAGCCGAAAACAAGTACTGCGACAACATTCACAAAAATCTGCAACACAGGTCTTCCTATATCACATGGAGATACATGTGGAGTATGACTACATGGCTATTTTCATTAGGCAACAAGCACTGAAACTCAAACCAGTGTAACATGAGTAGCAGAGGCCTCTGTATGACCAGGCCAATTTCTAACCTTTACTTCAAATGTAAAACACATCCTTCTAGTTGAGAGGACACCTGCGCCAGTGAAAGATTTTCAGATTTTCCTTGCCAAAATGATGAACACGGAGAGGATCAAGGTTGCCTGGCGTCCACAACCTGACCCTTTTAACTCTCATCCTTGTCAACATATAGCTTGGACACTCACAGAGCACCCCCTCCTCTCTCTGTCCTTCATTCAGTTTTTAATCGCTCCTCCTCCTCCTCCTCTTCTTCCCTCATGCCTTCCACCCTTCCGGTTGTCCAAAACTCAATGACACAGCAGAGAGCCGGGGAACAGGACAGTAAGTAGACAGCTGCAAGCCAACATGTTATCATAAGCGTAGAGTTACACGTTGCACAGCTAGCCCTCATGTTAGCATTAGCCACATCTATTCTGGAAGAGATGACCGACGGTTGGTCTGAGGAGCTTTTGAGCTGTTAAGCCACATTTTTGAAGCCAGAAGCCAAAGATAATATGCTGTGCAGTCATGCTAATGTGTTTCATCTTATTGTCTTCCATTAGCATACAATGGCACGCTGACTTGAGAAATATTCCGTCACGTGTGTGAGCTTATGCTGTGGTCGCACACCAGCCCCTTGCCCTTGCCAAAACCAATAAGAAGATGATCTCCGATGTCCACGGCCCAGGGTGATGTAAGACAATCTGATTGGATAGCTGTGGGGGTCTGAGATTGGCTTAGCAGCGGCTCAGTAACTAACTAGTCAGCATGCATGCAGAGAGTAAAAAAAGTTAAGGTCATATTCTCATGAAGTTCTGACATTCTCAGATGTACCGAAGAACATGGGGTCAGCTGTGATCATGCGCAGCTTTCCGAGCGCAGCATTAAAAATATCCATGTTTTAGTGAAGCGTGCAGCTATTGTCTGAAAAACAAGCGTTTGCTGACAAGTCCATTACACTTTCTGCGAGATTATGAAAGGTGGCATTCACATGTTTTCCCTTCTGTCTCTTTACATCTCCCTCTTTCATTCTCTCCTCTCTCTCTCTCTCCAGCCATCTCTCTCTAAACAGGCCAGCAAACAAAGTGTTCAGTCAAGCCTCCTAATCGGCAACTCACATGGGTGAGTGGAGTCCCAACTTTTCCCGTCTGCCCTGTCCATGCTGCATTTCTCATCTTATCCACTCCTTCCTTTGCTTACTGCTCTGACTTACTCTCTCACTTGATTTCAGAAAAGGGATTTTAACGGTAGTTTTTCATGTGAAGTACTATAAGCAGAATAAAAAGGTGTGAAAACAGGGAATTCCTTCGCGTTTAACATAATTGACTGTATGACCGGAATGCCTGATGACCAGTTTAAAACACAATTCTCTGAATCACACGGGCTCTGCGTTCAGCCAAAAAGAAGAGTGGTGTTCTCGACTTTCCACCCGGTTGAGGGGAATCACAAGACCTTCACCTCAGCATTCAGACTCATGTCTCATACAAACATGGCTGCCGTAGTGACATTTAGCAACAGGAGCTCCGATTTGTTCAGTAAGGAAACCCCACATTAACACATACCGTTGACTCCTGCCTTTTGGCCCCAAAACACCTGCCGTGTCAACTGAGCAGCCATTTCAGTCCAGTGAGTCTAATGAAGTTTATGTAGGTGCGCCTTCAGAAGTATACTGCAAAAAAAATAAACTACTGCACGTATCAAAGAGTTGCAGATAATGCATAGTGCATTCTGTGTTTTCCTTTGCGAGGCGGTGCCACAGTACGAAAATAAACAGGACACTGAGTCCTACTCCATCCCAACCTGCACCTTGTAACCAGGCTCAGATAATAAACAAAAACTACCTCCCGCTCAGCAGGAATGCACTTTGGAATTGGCGCTATCCATGATACAGCTTTGGTCTCACGTGTCCAAGCAGTCCAAATATTCCCTCATCCTGCTGAGGGAGTGTTGTCTTAGATATGATTGTCAGTGATCACCAGGGAAAACTGATTCGGCACAGGGCTGCCATTTTATAAAACACAAGTCAGGAACCAGGACACATGTCACAACATGCACCATTGACCAGGACCCACGACCCACAATTAGAAGACATGTGGATCTGAACTAGCACCCGAAATATGGTAAAACCCTAAACGTGAGCCAGAGGCCAACTGACAGGAAACACAGACAGACACAAGGCAGAAGGAGATTTGTGCTCTTAATTTATTCCAATCCATTAGGGCCTACGTTCTGAAGCAATGTTCATTTTCAGACTCTTCTCCTGCTTACACCAACAGCAGAACCACACACGCAATGTTTGTGACAACTGGATCACTGGCTGTGAGTCTTACAGTCTGTACAAATGTATGCGAGCTTCTCTCCCATCGCAGCTACGGCGATGCCACGGTCACACTTTCCTGCACGCACACACCCTGCTTTCCATTCATGCAAATGCACTCTTCGTACACATTTTTTAAGGGAAACAAAAAAAACAAACACTGGATTACAGCGGGACAATGGACGAAAGCAGGTCACCACGGCAACAAGCTGGGAGGGACTGGAGCAGGGTATGTGTATGTGGGATGGAAGAGGAGTTGGTGTCTGAGGTACTGATTTTGGGTAAAGTGTGTGTGTGTGTGTGTGTGTGTGTGTGTGTGTGTGTGTGTGGGGGCTGTTACAGGAGCAGCTGTTGCATTTGATTAGTTAATACTGAAGAGCCTGAACTCTACTCAAACACACTCCCAAACATCCCAAAGTTGGTTGGATACATTTATGGCCCATCAGATTGGTGTTTTCCCCCTTTCATAGCCACTTTTCTTCTTCCCTATCTCAACATTCTTCCCTTTCTCTGCCCTTCAACCCTTCTTAGCCCCCCTCCCTCTCTCTCTCTACGGGGGGTTGCTTCTTCCCTTTCAGTCCCCCACGCCATCTCCCTCTTCTCTTCCCCTCCTCTTGCTGCTTTTTTTTTTTTTTTTCTTCCTCCTTCTCCCCGGCCACTCATCTGTCTCCACAGCATGTGTTTGCCTTTCACCAAATTTCATTCAAAGGAGCTGAGCAAGACAAATGAAGAAGCCAAAAACACTAAGATGTGATCATAAAAGAGCAAAACAGCTAACAAAAGACATAAACTAACAAACTAACTAATACTGTAGCTGGCAGACCAGACCATCAATGGCCAACAAGCATTTTATTTAATTTCTTTTAGTTCTTTCTCTCTTTAAGTCCTCTCTTTCCCCTTAAACATTTGCTGGTAGTTTTCTGTAATTAGGTCCCTTTTGCACTTTCTGTTGTGCCTCGACTCAAATGAAAAGGGGAAAAATAGTCACACAAAATGAGAAAAACAAGCCTTTTGAAAGCTGAGATATGTCAAAGGGATGGGGGCAACAGATGAATATAATCTATCAAAGGTGCACAGTCCATTAGAGCAGTGAGCTCTAGACCAGGGGTTCTTTTACCCCAGGGGGGTACTTCCGCAGTTGCCAGGGGGTACATGGAAAGATTGTGGAGTAGCTCAAGTAATTTGATAAAATAGAAATTTCGTTTTTATATAAAAAAAAATCTGACCACATATTGAGCCAGCTTTAACACCTGAACACCACAATATGCAATTCAGAGTGGGTGAGAACATGTTAGCAAGCGAACAGAGATACATAGAGTAACAGTTAATGTTAGCTAAAAGTGATGGATGAGGGTTAGAGTTAACCATTGAAAATGTTGGCTGATGGATAAATGGTTAAAATAGCTAAAAGGAAAATGGTTGAAATAGTGAATATGAGCTAATAGCGATGGATAAACTGTTTAAATAGTTAGCTACTGGACAAACGACTGAAATAGCTAAAAGTAATGGATAAACATCCCGCTTCTGTCACTCCAGATGGTAGTAGTACTACAAATGCAAACCTAACCAAACCCACCTAACAAACAGTTCAATCGTATGAAAAAAATATTTTTAACATACAGTATCATATCCACTTTTATATCATTATTAGTTAAACAATATCTTGTTTAAACTCAATTCAATGTGAACAAATTTGTAACATGATGTTGGGGGGGTTGTTGATAAAGGGTAATTAAAGGGAAACACCACCTGAATGAAGAATTCCAATGTTATTTCCATGGCCTAGTAAAGTTCAATCAATATTTGTCACTCTCCTTTAAAGCCAGAAAGTCTGCACCTGCTCAATAGACAGTGAATGGGAGACTGATTTTGTTTTCTTTATTCTATTGTAGTGTTCTCAGTAAATGTACATTCCCCTGGGTGCTCTGTGTCATCTGTAATATTTTTTCCCAATTCATTATCTAGGGAGCAGACTTTATACTTGATGACAAATTTAAGTTTTAGCACTCTAGTTTTGGGATTTGGGAGAGATTTGGTTTTTTTGGACCATAGGAATAACATATATACATTTTGAAAACGGGCGTAGTTCCCCTTTAAGATTAGTCTGACACAAAAAGTTTGGAACCACTGCACTAGAGAATCTGAAAGACAAGAGCCTATCCCTGAGTGGGATGACCACAAATAGATACCAGATTTGTTTATATTAGTTTACCTTTCCAAACTGGTCGAAGTAATGCTTCACATCTTCGATGGTGGTATTGACTGACAGTCCTCCGACAAAGACCTTCTTTGTCCTGGTCACCAGCTAGTAACATAGAAGAAGAAGAAGAAGAAGAAGGCGGCATCGTTTAACACTAATCACATTAGGCAGGGGGTAGATGCTGGTGATAAAGAGACTTTGTGTTTGTTTGTGTTAAGCTTGTACTTAGTTTAGCTTAGCTTAGCGTGTGTGTGTGTGTGTGTGTGTGTGTGTGTGTGTGTGTGTGTGTGTGTGTGTGATGTTGGGTGCTGATGGTCAGGGGTTGGTTAGGGTCAAGGGTCGCTGTGTCAGGCTGGACAAGTGGATTGCCGCTCTTCTTTGGTCACTTGCCTGACTCTAATCCCAGCCAACCAGAGGACTGCGTGATGAGGGGTGACATATGACATCATCACTACTCCTTTTTGCTGTTAACCCCTTCAGGGTGCACTCACCTTAGGCTGAGCCCGGCGGGGAAACGCCACCTTCGGGTCGATCTGTAGGGGTGAGATGAGTTCAGATGAGTTTTAAATTGGTAATAGTAAAAGATTTCTGTTGTTGAAATAACGTACACATTTCAAGACATCCTAGTGTGCATTTAAATGTTTTGATGACTGATGAACTGTGACAATAGGCCGCTTATTACAGATATTTAGAGGGTTCTATTAAAAGTGAGCTGTGGTTGACATTTTCTTTACCTTCTCATTGTTTTGGAGACCCACAGACCCCACTGCTGTAAGTGTAAAAATAATCATAATAATTGCAAAGTCAACTAAGCTTTGTCCTTTACATATTTCTTTTTTATTTATCTGGTCTTATTAAAACCTAATATGTGGGAAATTATTTAAGCAATAACCATTCCCTTTGAATTTACATTCATTTATTTAGTTTGTCTTTGAGGCCCCAAACAGAAGTAATGTGTCATTTTTTGAAACATGTAATCAGTTAAAAATCATCTATAAGAAATCCTAATTAAATTATAAAAAAGTCAGATGTATTTTGAGCTGTTAAAGAGGGCTCTGAGTTTCCAGGAAACCAAAAAAAATATTACTGTTAAAAAAAAAAAGGTTAAGCAATAGAACAAATATTTTTCCTTTTCCAGAAATGGAACATATATGCTAATCTGTGAGTATGTATAGTAGACCCTTGTTTATGCAAGTCCCAAAAAATCCAAACACACCAGCCAAACAAACAGGCCTAGGGAACAAAATACAGAGTGAGACGTGAATACGTACATTCTCTAAATTGTGTGTTGAGACACAACTAAATACATCTTAGTCACAAGCTAGATGGAGCAGGGCAGTCTGGAATCCAAAATGAGCATTTAATATTCTGAATACATTTCAGATGGATATATATATATTTTTAAATCTCACAAATCCAGACAAGTTCCATTTTGGAGTAACCAGATTTGACTGTATACATATTTCTCCCAAGTGGAATGTCTCAGCAGTGGTCAGGGTTACAGATAAAATTAGAAGCAAATGAGTTTTGAATGAGCTGGCCTTTAATAATGCTAAATATGCAAAGCCTGGCTTGGCATTTTAAATTTGTGAGGAATCTTGTGTTATTCTCACTAAAGCCAACGAGAGAGATGATTTTAGGTCACAGGACCTTGTAGTGTATTATGGTCTTAGAGTTCCATCTTTGTTCTAATAATTGGATGTGTGAAGCAAAAGCCCTTGTGTCTCACACAGCCGCTATCAGAGGTATTGAATTGATATTGGCAACTAAAGAGGAGCTTATCAAATGGCCAGAAATAAGTACTTATAATGTGAACAATACACACAATACAACGGGAGAGTGTGTTCTTTCAATATTCTAACAATCCTTTCATCTCTTTCCTGTGATGATTTACCGCGTCTGATGACAAATCTACAGACGAAAGTATCACACGAGGACCTTTAAGTACCTCTTCGAGAACGCGGCGCTGTGTAAAATGCAGCAGCAGCGTCCTTGGAAAGGATTGCAGAAGGTCTTTGCACCTTAAAGTGCGGCACAAAGACAAGAGGAGTCACCTCCAGCTGGTGTGAGCACAAAGACAAAGGTGACAAGGGCAAACAAAGCCACCGGCAACTATAGGCAACAGCAGTGCAACAACACAGCGCACTACCAAACAACAACAACACAGCATTTCTTACAGGATCTGTGCTTAGTGGGCCAAATGGAACATAATAGATGAGTGGCTTCATACTGTATGATTACCATCACGGTGACCTTTGTACCACCACCTGTTTTTGTTTTTGGTTTTTTATCAAAAAGATGAGAGCAAAAGACACAAATACTACAAAAGGCAAATACAGATGTAGCCATTTCTATATACTCCAAGTATCACAGTGCAAGTAACAGTGCACATGTGCAGAGCCCTTTCGAAGGATACACAATGACAGAATCACACTAGAAGACTACCACAACAGGCAGCCATTACCTAGCCATTATTAACTATTGTGCTTCGTAATCTTGTAAATACATGTTTTTACAATAACACATCTTTACAAAACAGTCCTGTTGTAAAGTGGCTGGGAGATACGGCTGCTGAGAGGTGCCTTCACCCCGATTTTAACAAAACTAGAGGACAGGTGCTACCCTGAGGCCATTATGTGACAGAGACAGAGACCACGAGCTGACTATAACAGCGGTCACAAGGCTGCAGTCGCGTACAGTGTATTCAGTAGAATATTTGCCAAAAATTAGTTTCCATCAGCCTGAATGCAAACAAACACAAACATCCAACAGCATTTTTTTTTTTACTAATTTAACAGCATGTGGTGATTTTGAAAACCAGCCTCCTGTCAATGGATCTTTGTAAGATCCATTTGTTCTTCAATTCTGCTTGGAAACAGCCCTTTTTACGTTAGAGGTAGGTA
This sequence comes from Perca flavescens, assembly GCF_004354835.1. NCBI lineage: Eukaryota > Metazoa > Chordata > Actinopteri > Perciformes > Percidae > Perca > Perca flavescens. Next base: position 31,017,420 of record NC_041334.1, on the reverse strand, counting down.
ATCAGTACATCTAGAATAGATTATGTCACAAAATGAATATATATATATTGTCATACACTTTCTTAAAACTCAACTAAAAAAACTATAAATAAAATGGATAAAATAATCGGACACTGGATTTGTTTTTGGCTTATCCAGCTAATGAAACATCTTACGAAGTCAAGATGCATCATCACATTGAGGCAACAATCGTGTTAATCAGAGACATTAAAGAGACAAACGGTACAGGAAGATCCGTTGACAAATGTTTATGTCTCATGACGTATATCATCATATTTCCCACCCATATTTCACATGTTGTCATAACACCAATATTTCATAGCTTTTAAATCATCAAGAGCTCTGAAAAGACATCCTAAAATACAGAAGGTTACCAACTAGACTAGGTTAGACCTAATGCAATATCTGTAGTAGTGCTACTACGGCTACATTCATGCCATGCTGTTAAAAAAAAAAAACAACATTCCACTTCAGCGAAATAACAGAAAATATCTAACAAGTCATTTCTACATCTGGCTGCACTCAGAAGAAGGCTATAATAAATGAAAACTAAAGCATCTATCAGACTGTCGGATTAGCCTCGGGGAAGACAGATAGGCCACAAAGCAAAAGGTAAAATGACTTAGCCAGGTCATTGTTTGCAACACTCAGAAATAGCTCTTCAGAGGCTGGACATTTGAGAAGTGGCTCTGCGATGTAACAGTCCCAATCAACAGTGGTGACAACATAACTACGCGTGAATGATGTTTAAACCTTTCTAGGAAGAAAAAGTTGCTCTTTCCAGACTGACAAAGAAGAGTTATGACTGAGTGTTCGTGAAATGGTCTGACTAACATCCTGCTTCATGACATCCAACCTCCACTCAACCTAAAGTAGCATAGTGAGCCTACAATATGATTTTAGTGGTTTAGCTTTGAAGACTAGACTAATCTACGACCAATATTCACCTCACGTGGCCCAGCGCGTCCACCAGTGTTACAAACTGGAAAACAAATAAAAAATAGGACGTCAAATCAATAGATGGATAGCCAGATAGGGATAGAGAGCGAGCGAGGAAGAGAGAAAGGAGAGAGCGTGAAAATGAGAAAGCACAGGGAGAAAGAGAAGGCATTCATTTGGAAAACAGAGTCAGCCCATGAGAAAGTGGGCCTGTCCAGTGTGGCGGTGCAGCGGGGCCGTCCCAGCAGGCAGCCCCTCTGATTTCATTAATTAACAGGACAAAGAGTACAAAACAGATGGGCCCGTAGAGGAACTGGGGCTCCGGTGCTACCCCCGCAGGCACACATGCATACACACTCACTTACGAGCACCCACATAATGTAGCACAAACATAAACACCAACACATGTATACAAAGTGGCGCACATATGTAATTAAATAGGCAAGAATACATGAATACACACAGAAACGCTAATCCACCTCTACTGACAACAAGTGCATTGCCAATCACAGAGTCATATACAGACATTTAAGCTGTGACACATTAGCCAACCTGCCAACACATTCTTGCAACAAAATGGCAAACACCCACACTGATAAAAAAAAAAAAAAAAAAAAGGGCACCACAGTCTGCCTCATTATGGCACTATAATCAATATAAGCTTAACAAAAAGCTATAAACAGAAGAGGAGACAAAAGGAGTTGGCATGTCAATGCATGCATGCAGAGCAAGAGAGAGACTTGGTTTGGGCTCAGGCCAGCAGGGTCAATCTGCACAACTGAACAATGGCACAGTAATTAGTTAACGAAGCTCACTAATGAGGCACCCCCCCCAGCCCCAGCCCCAACCCCACCGCTGCCCTTGTAACCCTGCTAGGGCGCCTCGCCAGGACGGGTGTGTGTGGTGGTGGTGGTAAGGGGGTGAGGGTTGTGCGTGGACAGAGAACCCAGGATCCAGGCTTTATCCCCGGATCTGAGGCCACGCATGGACCACGCAAGCCCAATCCAGTTTGTTTCCCTCAATCGGATTAGTTGCTTTTCAGATCTATACTAATTACAGCACAGAAGCTGGGCCTCCCTCACTCTCCTCTCCTCCACCCTTTCCATCCCCCATCTCCAATTTTGTCCACGTCAGCACTACCAGCTAATCTCCAGTCAGGAGCGAGGAGCTGGTGCTAGCAACTGAAGTCTACTAGCCACTACCACTAACTAGGTGTTAGACCAGTGGCCACGGCAGACCGTGGTGCCAATGGTCCACAGAGGCTGGTGCTAACATACTGTAGGCAATAGACGGAAGCAGCTATATAAGCACCATGCTGGGGACCACGACTGTACCTTCACAGATGGTCATGCTAAAAGCAGCAATTACCACCTACTGTAACCCATTTCAGAAAGGGCATTCTTGTTTACCTGGTGTAAAAATAAAAATAAAAAAAAATAAAGAATCTTCTGTATGAGCCTCATTTTGGTCATTCTCTTCTATAAAAAATGATCATTTTCTTTCAATTAATGTTTGTTCAGCGTTAAACTTGGGTTATTTAGGGATTATTTTGGAACACTACCCAATTACTAGGGGTGTTGAAATGAATCATTGCACGTGGACGTGGCTGATTCTGCATCGATGCATTGACAGACAATAATCAATGATTGCCTACTGATGTTTCTTGTTGATTTTTTCAGTCGCTGCTTTTTTTCTTTTTGCCTTTTGTTGGTTGTCCGCTTTGTTCAGGAAGTGACTTTTTTTAAGAGCAGATGCAATAAAAACGGGAGGTTTTATATATATATATATACATTTGTTGACGAAAACCATGTGTAGCAATATATAATACATTTGAGGAGGTGGCGCATCGTGATGCATCGGGATATTGAATCATATCGATTCGTTGACAGAACTGAATCGTGAGACCAGCGAAGATTCACACCCCTACCAATTACTATGTTATTACACATTACTAGCACATCATCATCAAGTACTGCGTACTGCACTTTGAATGTGGCTAAAGAAACATGTTTATTTATCTTAAGAATTAAAAAGTGCACAATAATCCATGACTTATTTGCCCGAGTAAGTGAAACAAAATTGTGCGGACAAATTTCACGTCACAAAATCCCATGAACATTTTGTCTCATCTGAAAACTCATATACCGTAACTACATAACAGATAATATCATGCCAAAATCTAAAATCTCCCCTCGCTAATCCGAGTCAATGAGAAGTGGCATTTCAGAGAATATCTGGTCTCATTTTTTCTTCTACCCCGTAACTGGTTCCAGTAAACTATTTCCTCAGAGAAAACAAATACCAGTTGTGCCCTTCTTCTCTGTCCAGAGAAATACAACAGCACACCACTGCCCTAAGGCCACACTCTGTTCCGACCAACACAACCAACCAAAACAACCTCACTCTAAAAGCAAACGACAACCTCTCGTGTGTTGCATGTAAATATTGGCCCACAGGTATTGACAGTAACCATAATGTTCAATTGGTGTTTGGACTGTTGCTTTAAAATAATACTGGACGTAATAGTACAGCACTGGGCTGTAAATGTTTAATACCACTTGTAACCAGTGGTATGAACCTTGCGCCAGTTAATGTAGTTTACTTCTAACCCTGGGTCCCTACACACAGCACCCTGTTGCTCTGTTACATCCCTTTCATTCACCTTCCTTGTCTCTCTTCTTCAGGCCATGTAGCGTCTTTTCTCACAAACCAAAGGCTCAGCATAAAAAGAAGTGTGGGGGGGATCAGATTCTCGAATACTCTTCCTCATTCCACGGAGGAATGTCTTTCTCACATCTCCTGCTGATCAAACAATAGTTATCCTCCTCTAACTGTGGAGAGGGGGGGGGGGAGGGAGGGAGAGTCCAGGTGCAAGAAGAACACAAAGTGCATAGAAATAAATAAATATAGAAAAAAAAATGTAATTGGGACAGGTGTTGGAAACGTTACAGAGAGGTTGTCACTGATCCCATAAAGATACGCATGTTATTAAAAACTGAATTTGACCCACAGTTGACTCAATGCTTGAACAATAATGTACTCTTTGAAAGGCTTTATTTATAATTATTAATAAGCACAGAAAAAGTGGAAACCGTGTTGCGCTTTTGAGGAATGAGCTGTTTTGCTGCTGCACAACATTCGGTCATTTTGCATCAGTGATATTATATTGATGTATTGTCATTGTAATGTATTGTGATAAGCAATACAGTCATTATTGTCTTTACCTGAGAGGTTTGCAAACACATAAAGAAAATGAAGGCTCCAATATTCCGAAATGTAAACAACAAAATGGCAACCACAACCCTGTTTAAAACGCCTGGTTGGATAAATGGTAGCACGGTGTGCTTCCCCCGCAGACTGCTGCCACAACAACCTGAGCAACCACAGCTGCATTTGAGTAGTTAACATTATTATTGTTTAGCGTTATGCTGTATTTTGGTTTATAATAGGGCAACGCCTAACCCCACCAGTGGCCTGCCAGCAATGTTCATCACACATCACACACTCTGGCTCTCAAAGACTGTACCTAGGTTTAATCGTTAATATGACTCATAGAGTTAACACTTTACAGTTGCTTAGAACTTGCATCCAAGCTATAACTGAAAACCAGAAACACTCATTTTGTAATAAAACTCACAGCAACTGCGCAGAAAGATCAAACTTTGCAATTCAATTCAAACATTTGAAAACTGCACTTAAAAGCACACAGATCATCTTGCACACACACTCACACCTAAGTATAAAGGTCTGTCGTGACATAACATTATATGTGTGTGTGTGTGTGTGGCTCTGCTACCCAACCGAGCCGAGTGTCTTAAGTTGATGCAAAATAGCTGAGAAGTTGTTATGGAGACATAAATCCCATCAGGCTGTGCAGTTACAGCACTGTCTCCTGTGGCTGGCGTCACCCCCGGCAACAGGCTTGCTCCAACAGCTAACCAACTCTACCTTTCTCCACCCCTGGGCTCTGCTGCCTTCCTGTGCCACCGATTTTCACTCTCAAATGATCCTATTATATTTGTGTGTGTGTGTGTGTGTGTCTCTGTGTGTGTGTGTGTGTGTGTGTAGGACACAAACTGACACACCCAGTCCCCATTTCTACAACTAATCTACATAACCAAGACAACAACATTCACACCTTCACAGATATTGAAATCTGAGTCAGCAGCTTTGACTCAAACGCAGGGATACACACACGTCTACGCGTCACCGTCCTCCGTATAGTTACAAATTATTATTATTATTATGTAGCTAAACACAAGCGCATTGTGTGTTCTGACTCCTATATCTGGTAACTGATTTGTCCTATTTGAATCTTTGTGTGTCAGTAGCGTAAGAGGGGAAATCACAGAGAACCCTCTGATCACAGTAGTTGTTCAAACTAACCCCAGCGGCTAATTTAATATTTAAATTCAACTCAGACTCATTTGGACCTCACAGACTCCCCCCCTCTGACATCAGTTTGGGAACAACTGCCACAACTGTTTCCTTTCCTCAAACTTTTTTTTTTCCTTTCAGAGTTGCCACCAGAAAACTGGTGCTGATATTTTCTATAAAAAAAGAAGAAGAAAAAAAAAAACTTGTGAGCTCTCTGCATAAACCTTGTGAGGGTTTAGCAGGGGCTCCTACCCCATTCAGGTCCCCAGGTAACCATGGCAATGAAGACCAAGAAAGAACGCTTTCATGTTGGCGCCCTGAACCGGGATTTGGAGAGGGAAATGAGCAGAGAAAGAGGAGGAGGGAGGGCTGCTCCAAAACGCACTCCTCAACTTTACAAGCCATAAGGTGGGAGGCAAAATGCACTGAGGGGGGGAACAAAAAAAACATGCTACACAGAATTGGGAAAAGTTACCCAGAACAACTCGCTGGCAGCATTCAGCTCTTCAAAAGGTAGGCCTATAACTCACCGTTTTGGAATCCAACTCGTGTCTGTTTTGCGCCAAAACCTTCTCCACACCGGCTTGTTCTGCGTATGTTACAAACCCAAACCCCCTGCGGAAGGAGAAAGAACATGCAATTCAACTCAAAAACCAGAATGCAAATTCACGGCAGCTTGAACAGCCTAATGGTAAAGCATGGAAGAGCATGAGGCATCCAGTGATAGGACGGCGGAGCGCACACGCCTCCTTCTTACCTCGACCGCTTGGTAACGGGATCCCGCATCACCATACACTCCTTCACCTCGCCAAATTTACAGAAGTACTCCTTCAAGCCCTCTGCAAAGACAGCAAGTGTACATGTTTAAATAAATCCACAATCAGATGTGACTTTCCCTACAGGCCCTGGTGAGCTGGTGGGCAGGCAGTGGCTGGAAAGAGACAATGGGGTCTGGCTGACCACGTTGTGTTTGTGTCCCTCCAGTCCTCAGAGACTGTAGCCTACACGGGCTATCTGGCCATTCAGCATTAACAGCCCATTAGGCCCTGCGGTCCACAAATAAAGCTATACTTGGTGACGATTGCAGTTCCGACATAGCAGCCAACAGCGGGATAATAACAAGGGCTGCCGCAACAAGAATACAACTGTATTCGTCAACCAGCTTGCGCTCATGGGTCTTAAAATAAATGAATGGATTCAGCAGAGCGCAACAATAAGGGACACAACACGCGAGCGATAACTTCTGCTTTAACGCCGAATAATCGATCGCTTTTACTATACATGCCCTTCTGTGTAATGAGCGCACAGGAAAAGGCAGACAAAGTCGTCGTATGTGCATGCACTTCCAGTGTTAATCTCACTGCGTCTCGGCAAGTCTAAATCCTAAGAGCTGATCCTTATTGAATAGGAGGCTTTGATTAAACTATTTAGGCTACAGTGTTTCTCTTTAACTCCAGGAAGCCTCACGGGTAAGATGGAAGCTAGAAAACAGGAGTAAACAGGAGGCTTTCATTCAGACTTATTAAAGTAGCGTGCGGGACAGCTCACCTTGTGTTGTCTGCCAACTCAGACCCCCGATGAACATTTTGCTGAATGAGAGAAATACAAGCTGTAAGTCACACAGAATAGCACGCCGTCTTTCGAGCACATCACATTCACATTCAATGGGGGAAACTGGAGAGGAATAATGTGTAATATAGCATCAATAAAGTAAGAAGAAAGCATCGGCCATGTTGCGAAGTCACCAATCGGCCAGTCGGGCCGTTATAATCCCCTGGAGGAGGAAAAAAAAAAAAAAAAAGGAGAGGATTTTCCAGATGATGGAGGAGAAGTTGCAATTTGGCCTTCTGGAGGAAACCCGAGATAAATAAACAAACAAGAGAGGGGGGGAAACAGGCGGAAAGCAGCGGTGCGTCTGTGTCTCCTTCGCTGAGTGGATCCATCCCACACATACAGACACACACACACACACACACAGCGTGCTTGTCTTTTGTCTCGGCGCTGCTCCGCTCCCGCACTGAACTCAACTAAAGTCCAAGGTGAACTCAAATCGGGCCGAGAGGCGAGCAAAAGGCAGGCGGACGGGCTGAGGCTTTTACCAGGGGTCGTGGGGGGAGTTGTCCGTGCCGGAGGACAGGCTGCTCTGGCTCCCTTCCGTATCCATTCCGCTCTCCGCTGGTATATTCCCGCACTGTGAGGCGAGGAGAGGCAGTGAAGCTCCACTGCTGCTGCTGCTCCAGACTCAGGGGCGGGCAGCCGAGAGGAGGGGGGGGGGCAGGAGAGGTGGGGGTGGGGTAGCTAAAAGGAGGAGGGGTGAGCAAGGACACACACACACACATGCATACACGCTCAAAGATAAGCTCCGCCTCTACCTCGTTTTCCCGTAGCCTACCCTATGAGCCTACCCCTGCCTCGGACCTCCCCCCCCCCCCCTCCTCCTCCCCCCCCCCCCCTTCCCCCCCCCCCTGCACGTTGTCTGCCTTTATTCATGCTGCCAGTGGCGCTCTCTGTAGTGTTTCCCCGCCGTTCTTGTCATTGGTCGATCCCAACAGCTTGGTCCCGTAGCATTTTGAATGCTTTGAGATCTAGAGCTATAGTAGCTTTTCTCTATTGGAACATTATAATGAAGAAAGATTCAGCTACAGAAACCTTCTCACTCATTATAGTAATATCTCCACATGAACGTATTTTTTTTATAATGGAAAATGATGTCTTCATGTGGTGCCAGGTTACGTCTCAGGTGAAATGAGGCATCCGTAACCAGGGTACTTGCTCACCTATTTAGCCAGACAACTATAGGTTACATAAACAGGATATGGATACGGAGTCATAATTGTAGTTTTAGATTGCATGAAGGTCAACAAGGGCTCGTTTTCTGAAAATAACAAATATATATTGTTGTGATGTGATATGAGTCTTGATGCTACATTATGTGACCTTACATGATGTAATGTGATATGATACAGAGCTTATGAATGTGATGTCCGATGTTACGTCATAGTATGTGGCAGTATGTGTATTCATTACCAACTCTCACCTCACCCTTGGTCAGATCCAACAGTAATCCACCACATGTATTAATTCATTTTTAACCTGATCATCAACACTGACATCCACATCCACAAAGTCTTTCAAAAGCCCAATGCAACACCCCCTTTTTGATTTCCTCTCCATCCATCAATCATACTTGCCTGGTCCAACCCCCACAACCCTCAACCCACCTGTTCCTGCTGCCCAGCTCTCATCCTAATCCATCACATCCAAAACAGCTGTGATCACCACACTACATCCTTCATCCAGTTCTTACCCTATCACAGTTCAACCCTCACCTAAACCTGATCTTACCCACTCCCACTCTCTTTCACCCCACGTGACAGGCCACCCTAACCAGCTAAGTAGAAGATTAGCAGCATTACCTTAGTCAGCCTCTCTCTCGGCCAGGGCAAGCCTGGTCAGCTGAGCAGTTTCGTCACATGCCTCAGCTGCTCTAACAAAAGTGAAACAAGTGCTCACAAAGTTACAATCATCATAAAGTGACCTTGACACACAGCAAAGCAAAATCTCACAGCATACACATCATTCTGTCAAATCTCTTAGACTGATGAGATCATGCATGATTTTTATGGGCCAGATGAGATTCTTGTATCAAACTGAGATTATTAGATTTTTTTGTAGTTTGAATATACTGTAACCTGATTACAGTAGCACCTAGTATCCTTAAAAATTAAACAACTACTTGTGTGTGTGAAACAAGTTAGAAGCGGGCCTGAATCAGGGACAGAAATGAGCCCCATTAAAAAATTCACTGCAGGCGCCCGGGTAGCTCAGTTGGTAGAGCAGGCGCCCATGTACAGAGGTTTACTCCTCAGCCAGCGGCCGTGGGTTCAGCTCCGACCTGTGGCCCTTCGCTGCGTGTCGTTCCCCCTCTCTCTCCCCTTTCATGTCTTCAGCTGTCCTGTCAAAATAAAGGCCTAAAAAAATGCCCCCAAAAAAAACAAAAGTTCACTGCACGTGACAAAAAGGTTTTGATAATGATGAGTTAACATTCCCAACACCACCTGATGATCTGTGCATGTGCTTGTTTCTGAGACAGGCTGCAGTGTGTGTGTGTGTGTGTGTGTGTGTGTGTGTGTGTGTGTGTGTGTGTGTGGCAATGGGGGAAGTCAGTGGGAGGCAGATCAGGGGGAGGGTGTGACTGTGGCCTAGTGGACCATAGCGAGAGAACAGTATGTAGGACAAGGCCTTGCACTAGCTAACCTATCCTTGCCAGAGCACCATGGTTGGGCGTGCTGAATTTCTGCATGCATGATCAATGGCACTGAATAAAAAAGAGAGGAGAAAGACAGCGGCATGGGGGAGGGGGAGGAACAAGTTAGAGCGATTTGAAAAGATACGGGTAGAATAAAGCAAAAGCACTTGGCTTTATTTTTATTGTAATACTAAAGTAAGTCCATTTTTGTAAGTGATTATTAATTCAAACCCAACAAATACAAGAGAGTGACGAGGAAAGTTAAGAGACAACAATGTCTAGCTTTTGAGCAACTTTGGCTAACTTGTGTTTAACAGTATTTCAGATTTTTTAATCTGGTGACGTATGCCTAAAAGCAAAATGTACACATGTGTAAATTGTGAGTGAGTGGGTCGGTGTGTGAGAGAGGTCTTCAGTAAGCTCCCATTGCACATTTTATTCGTGCCTTTGCTCTATCCCATCACTCTCCCTCTGTCTTGTTGTCACTCTGCCACCGCGTGACCCCAACACTGCGATAGTTTGTCCAACCCAAGTCTTCACTGCTTTTGTTTCCTTGACCACAGCTGACCTGGAGTGGGAACCCATTGTCAGTGAGTGACCTTTGACCTGCCAGGGCCTGGGACCTGCTCTCCACCACCCTCAAGGCAGTTTGAAAGAGAGTTAAGAAGGGGATCACGAGAGAAAGGAGTTTTATAGGCGGCTTTTGACCATCTGAAAAGCTAGAAGCTGTGGCACAGTCAGCTGTAATGTTTCAGTAGCAGCAGTTCTTAGAGCCAGAAGCCATCATTTGACTGTGATGCAAAATGTAAACAAGCAACAGGTAGTTCTAGGACTACATTGAAATAAACGTAGGCATTGGATAATGAAAAAGAGATACAAATGGAATGTTTGTTGATGGATAAAGACCAACAGAACAACGAAAAAAAAGCCTTTTGAAACGGAAGCGAGGAGACCATTTTAAAGCACTCCGTTTGCTGTGGGTGTTTTTTCCACCTGGCAGGTGGCGAGCCAAAGAAATCATTACATGAGAGAGGAGAAGGGAGGAAACAAGCACACCTGTGGTTGCCGCAGGAGCCCCACCTCCGTTCTCCTATCACAATCACTCCATCCCCCAGGGGAAGGTGTGGCAAAGGGAGCGAGACAAAGGGAGGAGAGAAAGGGAGAGGAAGGAAGAGATTGTGGGGGAGATTTACAGGCCTCTTCAACAGTTGAATGAAGGTTGAGTTAACCTTTGATTAATCGTATGTACACAAAACAAACTGGACTGACGGTGCTGGAAGGCTCTGAGAGGCTTCCAAAGGCGGCTGTGGGCTTCCTGCGAGCACAAACAGACCACAACCTATCTACCCTTTATGACACAGGACTATTTCTGTCTGTCGGATGTGTGAGTGCAAGCAGCAGCAGCAGCAGCAGCAGCAGCGGAGATCCACGCTGCAATACCACACAGACGGTGGGGCGGATGGACGTAGGGAAATACTAACATATGCACTACATAGATGCCACACAAAGGCTTCTGGTTACAAATCCGCAGAGACCTAACACTTAAAGACAGATATTCAATACTGCACTCGTCACCGTGGCAATTTGTATGGGAGTCACAGTTTGTTAAAGGACTTTCTATCCATCACTGTTGTACCCAGTGCATTATTAACTTCCAGAAAGCTAATTATCTGTTATCTTTTGTCACATCCACGAAGGTTTGCTCAGCATGACATTAAAATACGACATCCATTCAGTCTGAAATGAGATGATCTTTAAAAGTGACACTTAATCCTTCAACAAAGTATTTTTTTTTTTTTTAAAGTGTAGGCTACTCTTTTGATTGACTGTATGAGTGTTTTAAAAGGCAATAGGGATGGGGAGGCTTTTTCTTACTTCTAAATTTATGTTTCTCCATATTTACATGCACCATCCTCTATGTTTACAGCTTCACGTCTGCCCCGACTTCTTTCAGGGATGAGATGATGTCACTGAGCAATTGCTGGAATAGACATCGTGAAAGATACAGATGGAGTCACAACTATCTTTGAGACCATCGCCGTGCCGACCTGAAAGAGAGGACTGTGCCGTGACTCATCACCTCTTTATCGGAAGATGTGCTGCGGGTAATGTAGTGTTAACACATGATGGATTTCACGCCAGGGCCTCGGAGCAGGACGGAAGAAAGTGAGAAAAAGGAGAAGAAAGGGAGAGTGAGACAGAGAAAAATGAGAGGATGAGGAAGTGTGTTTATGTTAAGAGAGAGAGAGAGGATCATTGGTAGTAGAGAGAGAATTTTTTTGTAGCAAGAAATCCATACCACCTCTCTCCAAAGAGCCTTAGACACACACACACACACACACACACACACACACACACACACACGCACACAAGTGTAGTTGCGGTGCGTCCCTGCATCTCTTTTAATCCTTTTTCCACTCCCCCTCCGTTTCCTTTCACAGGACCTATCAACGCCATTCCTTGTTACTATTAATAGGAGACCACTGTCCCCCCTGTTCCCCTGCCTGAGTGTAGATCTGTGTGTGTGCGCGTGTGTGTGCGTGCATGCGTGCGTGCGTGTGTGTGTGTGTATGTGTGTGTGTTTCAGGGTACCTTCAATAAATCAGTGCTTCTCACTCCTCTCCTGATTTCAATGTGGTGTGATTCACTGAACAGGATATATGGGAAAGCCAGTTACAAATATAGGTGTGTGTGTGTGTGTGTGTGTGTGTGTGTGTGTGTGTGTGTGTGTGTAAAGGGGGGGTGATTTATCCCACCTGTCCAGTTGTTTCCGGTGCGTGCATGTCGATCTGTGACTGACTGCTGAAATGTATTCCACGAAGGCCTGGGGACACACAAATCATCCCTGGAAAGTTGGAAAGTGTGTGTATTTATTGCCGTGGATGTGTGTGTGTGTGTGTGTGTGTGTGTGTGTGTGTGTGTGTGTATGAGTGTGTATGTATGCGTGTGTGTACATGCTAATTGTAACACGTGGCTCACTAAAGTCCAGCTGCTTTACTTGTGTGCTGCAACGTACAGGCCCTCCAGCCTGATGGAAGGCTGTGATTATTGATTTATGAGCTCACAGTTAAATTGCGCCCTGCTTTGTAGTCTAATCAGCAACTGACACATTAGCTCTTCACACCATTTTTTAAATGTATTTTAAAGGGACAGTTTACTTTTTTGGGGAAAGTGTGTGTTGAGTAAACCTATGGAGGCCACTATTTAAATGTCTACAGGCTGTTTGAAGCTTTTGATGATAATGATTTGGCTGATTGATTTAGTTTAGCTTTGTAGCTTTGAGGTAGTATGCTAGTCTGACTAAACTTCTATTTGTATGTTGACTTCATACAACTGACTTTGTCAGTGAGAACACCAACATGTATATGGAGAGTATTTATTTGGAGAAAAGATGAAGGAAGGCTTCATACAAAGAAAACAACAAAAGAATGAGGAGGTTAACAGGAATAACATGCAGAAGGTGTACATATTCTTATATTCTTTGTATTTCACTGTGTGTGTGTGTGTGTGTGTGTGTGTAGCTGTGCAGTGGCAGAGTGAAGGGAGGAGAGAGCAGAGGGGGTCCATTGTGGGTCTTTGTGTGGCTCAGATTGTCCTCTTCTCTGGGAAAGTGGAAACTTAACACTCCTCTCCAGAGGTCTGGTTACCAGGTGAGAGAGGAGGAAAGAAAAGGGAAAAACAGAGCAGAAGAGCGAGGGAGGGAGAGCTGCATAGGTGTGGAGAGAGAAACCAAATAGGAGAGGTGAGGGAGAAAAGACCATGAGATTTTGGGCATGAGAGCTGGAAAGAGAGATGGAAACTGAGAGAGGCTAAGTGAGATCGAGAGATGAACACAGAGATAGGAAGAAACAGCCTGAGAAAGAATAAACAGAGCGAGGCTCAGATTTTGGTTTAAATCCCACAACACTCCAAAACTGGATGATCAAAGTGCATCAATCCTGAATAAATTTCTGAATGTATTGCATGCTATGCTAGCTCATCACACGTGGCCTGTAGATAAAGTAATTATGTGGAATTAAAATGATATTATCAGTGTTATGTCTGCAGTGAAACCACAGCCATAGACGAATATAACTGTTGAGCAAATACCAGATACAGTGTCAAAATGTTCCAGCATAATAAAAAAAGCCACTGCTGTGACCTTTTCCACAATCAAACATGAAACTAAACTGAAACCAGTGGCACTCATTTATAACTTAGTCATAACATAACTCCTCCTAGTGGCCACTTTTGGGACTTCTAAAACTACCAAAATCAGCTCAACTTCCTGCAACTATTTCTCATCCCCAGAAATGAAGCAAACATCACACATCTTGTATCTGAAAATGTACATTTATTTTTGATAACTTTTTACAAACTATATATATATATATTTTTACAAACACCACCTTTAACCCTGAACACCAACGTTTACAAAGTACAAAGAGGGAATACACTATCTAGCCAGAAATACCACTCAATTTCCAGACATATTCCAACTTGATTTTGATGTCTTAAGACGTGCGTGGTAATGGAATGATTTTAAAAAAAATACAGCTAATTAAACTTAGATGGGGAAAAAATATCTGATGTGACTTTAAAAATAAGGACGTCCAACCTTTTCCTTGGACCAAGTACACTTCTTTTCATTTTTTTTTTTTCACAGTATATCTGGTATTCAGTAATCCATTACTTACAAATCTTTTCCCCTATTTTGTTTATATCATCGCATGCATCATGATATCAGAACTCTATTATCTACTTGAAATTTCTTTTGTTTGACTGTTGTTCATCATGAGGTTATTGTCTTTTGTTTGATTGCAGTCAAAGGTTACAGTTACATTGCAGTTAACTGTTACCCAATCTATTTTTCTATGTTGCTATCAACAAGAGAAAAACAAAACAGTAATGGATCAAAGTCTTATACAGTACTATTGTTGATGACTCTGTGTGTGTGTGTGTGTGTGTGTGTGTGTGTGTGTGTGTGTGTGTGTGTGTGTGTGTGTGTGTGTGTGTGTGTGTGTGTGTGTGTGTGTGTGTGTGTGTGTAAGCGAAGGAGGGGAGGGAGATGGGGATCGCAGGAGTGACCATGTGTGTTTGACAGGAGTGTTTTTGTGGATGCTTCTGTGCTTTCTCCCCCGATATTGTCTGGAGTGGATTGTGGAGGCGGTAGCTCTGAGAACAGCTGCTTCTGACAAACACTGCGTAAACACTATGTGTGTCACTTGGGGATTGAATGTGTGTGTGTGTGTGTGTGTGTGTGTGTGTTGAGGGGGTGGTAGGACACTTCAAAAATTGCTAAGAGGAGACTAACCGTCTATCTAAAATCCATTTGGTGTGTTTAAGACGTTACATAGCCACTAGAGTGATGAGTCCTTTTTTGGTTTGAAACAGAACTGTTCATAATTAAAAACAGATAAATTAACGCGTATTGAACTTTTTTCTAACAGAAGCTTCCTGTTTGTATGTCAGAGCAGAGACTGATACTGACCTCCTGCAATATGAAATACGCGTCCTGAAAATGATCCCAGTGAATGGCAATTCATCTTTAAAAAACATCAGAGGCAATTCAACCATGTCATTTAGCTGCATGTGTGTATATAACATGTATGTGTGTCTTTAAATGTGTGTATACATATGACAGTACGTGTGTGTGTGTGTGTGTGTGTATTTTTTGAATGCTAGCAGGCCAATATCACTGTCCTCCGTTATAAGCATAGTCTGCCTTGTTGTGCATGACCAGTCTGTTTTCGACGAAATAGAAGCTGTCTGACCGGGTCTCATAAGGACACTCCACCATCTGACGGACTGAAAAACAGACAACATATGCATTTCATCCATTCCAACATTTTTTTTGGAACTTCCAAACTATTAGAACTGTATTTATGTCTGTCTTAATATCATACTAACATGCACCTTATGCACATTATGTACATTAAAAAAGTCATTGGTCACTGTAATAAATCTTTCTCTGCCCTGGCCATGAAGGACCTGCATTGTAAAACATAGAGGACAGAAATAGCAGAAATAACACTGAGGATAAAATTCACCGTCTTGTTCAGTGCAGCCTAGGCTAATATGAGGATTTAGTTGCATCTCAATCCTCCAGAGTTAGATATTTTAGGATAAAGTTCCCTCTTTGTGTTTACCCGTGAGTTTCCTTGCTGAACTAGGGCAGGGGGATACTTCTTTGTGGTTGCATGTAGGTTTGATGCTGGGACACAACACTGGCAATAAACGTAGATAGACTAAGAAGATACCCGCTTGATTTAGCGAGCTCAGACTGCTGAAGCCTCATATTAGCTCAAGCTGAACTTTAAAAGTACTGTGAATTTTGCTCCCCATGTTTTACAGTGTAGTCGCACTAGGAAGGGATCTCTTTAAGGCCTGTATGGAGTGGTGGAAAGATTGCAGTGACCAACAACTCTTTCAACGTACATATGGCATGTAGGTATTGTATTAAGAAAGACTACTTTTGCTCATTTATGCACATTTTTAAGATCATCTACACTAGAGTGGTAAGAGTTAGTAGTTGTAGTGTAGAGTTATTGTTTTCCAAATCATAATGATGACATACTGTCCCATATAACATAAATGAGGGTCATAAAAATGCGGTGTTTTGGATAGAATTTTCCAAAACAGCATAAATAGTGTACCTTCAGTTAAGCAAAATTGCTGCATTGCTAGCGTAAGAGATTGAAGACTGTTGCTAAAGTTGGCTGCAGATCCCTCAATCACCTACAGCTTCACCACCAAATGACGAGTTTAATAGTTAACTAATTTATACTTGTGTTAAGTGCTCAACGAAAGAGAAGTCACAAATCTCCTCTACAAAAATGCCATTAGTAATAACTGCTAGAGATGGCCCGATAACATTTTTTACTTCCCAATACCGATTCCGATACCTAAACTTGCGTATTGGCCGATACCGAGTACTGATCCGATACCAGTGTGTCATATATTTTATTATGTTTTAACAACTGTATACTACTATCCCTGTATGGATGTGATATGATTTCTATCTTTCTTGTCGGTCTGTCTCAGGTTAAACTCTTTCTGAAACATGAACAAACAAAAACAATGAATGCCACAGAACTTTCTTTTATTATGCAGTTTGACAGTCAGTTATAACGGAAAAAGAACATAAATAAACTACTTTAACTTAGATTTTCTATAGGGCTTTATAACGTGGTATCGGATCAGTGCATAAACTCCAGTATTTCCCCGATACTGATATCAGCGTTTTAAGCGGTATCGGAACATCTCTAATAACTGCTGATCTGTTCTTTTGGTATTTGCATGGTACACAGATTACGTAAAACTAAATTCAGTCTTCTAGATATTTAACATTTGGATAAGGTGAAACAATCTCTTCTGAGCTACAATGTATCATACGACATACTTCAATATAATCATTGCATGTGGAATATTTTTTTTAACATAACAGGTTTTACTCATAATGTCTATGTGTTAGGAAAAGACGACTTACCCAGGCTCTCAGACAGCTGAGGGAACTCATAGATGTGCTCACAGGTGTTACGGCTGTTTGGGATACAGAAGCCAAAGTCAAAGTCAAAGCTCTTCAGCAGGTGATCGCGGAAGTAGTGCCTCTCGATCATGCGGAAGTTGTTTAAAGGCCGGTTTCCAACTGTGAATTCCACCCTGATTGAGTGATCCAGAGAGGAGGGAGAATGTAATGTTACAACAAAAGGTCTGTTCTTGTGTGATCATAATGTTATTACATTTATACTGCACTGGTTCAAATGAGTGTGTATCTGACAGTGACAATGCTGCAATTGTTTCCATTGTTTGTGCATGGAACAGGTAAGTGCGTTTTCCTTAGGTGTGTGTGTTGATGAAGTGTGAGTCACTCACGTAGCTCCCACGGTCCTCAGGCGCAGGAAGGCTGGGGTGAACTGGTAGCGTACAAATCGCCCTGCGCACGCGTCTGCCTCTCTGTTCTCCTCATTGTCTTCTGAGACCCACAACATAGGACAGAGACATTTTTAAATAATTGACAATGAGGACTATGTTTGATCCAAATAACCATGGAGGTTTCTGAACCTTGGTATTATGGTTTGAGACAATAACCAGAACAAGTTGGCAGCAGGGTCAGAACATTAGAAGCCAGATACTTCACAGTCAACAGCTTCCTTAAAGAACAAACACTAAAATAAAACAGTACAAGCAGGAAGCTGATGCACATTACCTGTATGTGGGGGTTTGGCAATCTCAAACAGGACAGTGCCTGTCTCCAGGTCTCTGATCTTAAAGCGTACGAAGTCAATGTTATAAATATTGTCCTCAGGTTTACAGAGGTACCCTGCAACAACGACAGACAGCATTCAGGGGTTAAAAAACGCTGAAATTATTTTCAAGCCATTGTAGTTCATACACGTACACCCTTAAAGCATGAACACTCAGAAGACACAGCTTTGCTTGTGCACAGACACACACAACTTTGCATACACAGATACATAATGCACCCTATCTATAAAAGAAGATAAGATACAACAAAGCTTTTATGATTGCTGTGGAGCTACTGTGGCATTACAGAAATATGCATGAAAATAATCATGTGTGAAGCCAACAAGAATATGCTGTAGCCTATAATGTATGCTGTTTTTCAAAAGAGAGATATATTAAAAACAATGATTAGGACTTCACAGTTGAATAATGTGATAAGCAGTGACCTTGTATCATTTAATTTCTACAGTTTCATTTCCTTGCATATCCCATATGTTGTAACAGTTGTAATTGTAGGCTACAAAACTGACGAGAATCTACCATGTTGTCATCATTATTAGTTTGTATCTAACTGAGGCCATACACAGTGATCAATCATGGCTGTGATGTCACAATAGTGCTCTGTGTGCTCAATTTGACATTTGACAGGATCTTAGTACAATTAAAGTGACACCATAGAGAGACCTTAATGTCAAAGACGCCTCCTATTGTTAAATCCTCAGTGTCCATTGAGCTGCTTAAAAATAGAAACATCGGTTTTTCCATGAAGTCTAACTATTGTTTATGATGTCAGATGTATATTTTGTCAGATAATACAACAGATGTAATACCATTTTAGTCTGAGTCTATTTTCACATGACAGCCACATAAGCATGCTCGACTGGACGTCATTTCCTCTAGTTTTATGTAACGTTAATGTGTAGATTAAATGTATTCCGTAGCTTGTAATGTAGAGACTCGGTTAACAGCACAGGAAGCACGTTAAGCATCATGTGTCCACCACGTAAACCTTTAGCAAGAAACGTTCGAGAGAGACTCAAACCTCGAGTAGCCACCCGAAGTCCTAACACGTCCTCCGGCGTAATGTGTCCACTTTGTGTCCGCAGGTCTTCCTCCGTGACGGGCCTACTGTCCACCTGGCTCCTCCGGGACTTGAGCCTCTTCAGAACCCCTCCGCCAGGCTTGCGGTCCCGCGGAGGAGCCGCAGTGCTGTGGCCGCCACCGGAGACATTTTCAGCAACAGGCGTGTCGCTGCGGGCTTTGGTTCCGCTCATCGTTAACTGTCTTTGGCTTAGCTTAGCTACCTCTGTTTTAACAAGTGTCTTGTCGGTCTTCTTCTCTGATAGATAAATGCTGGAAGAATAAAATGGCGTCGTAGCGTTTTAGATGTCGAATGTCGAGAGAACTGTCGGTGAACGGTCAAGCTCTTGTTTTTGTAAGCACATGCTGCACAGTTGCCATGACAACTCGTCCAGTGAGCCAGAGGAGGGTGTGAAGTGGTTCTTTGAAACGTCCACCAGGGAGCGCTGGATAACCCCTCAGCTCGCCAAGACTACCTGAAAATACCAATTTAAAAATGACCAAACGTATAATAATAATAATAATAATAATAATAATTAAATGTAGGCTACTGTGACACATGCTATAGTGGAATAAGTAGGCCTACTCAGATAGATAAAAGAGTTTTATAGGTGTTTACTGCAAGCCAAACAGTTGATTTCTCTTGCTTGGAAGGATGTGAATAGGCCTAGTATTGGTCGGTGGCTTAGAGAAATGTCTTCTTGCCTAACAATGGATAGAATAACGTATATGGTTAAGGATAGACAAGATACTTTCCAACTGGTTTGGGGACCATTTTTGAACTTTGTTGAACAAAATTATGTGGGTGTTATTCTGGCAAATGAGGGGAATTCAGAGTAAATTAGTAGCCTAATTTTCACGTGGGAGTGAGATGTTTATATTGGCTTATGACACTGTTTGATTGGTCAGATGCTCCAGATATAGCCTATCTTACAATAAGGAATCAGTGAAAGGTGAAAGGTCATTCTTTTATATATGGTGTTTTTTAAATTTTTAAATTTTTTATTTTTACTCTTTTGCTGTGATTGCTGTCTGTAGTTTGGTTTATGCTTCTATTGTTTTTCAGGGTGTGTCTACATTGATGTATGTCTTGGTTAAAATGAAACTCAATAACCACATTGTTTTAAAAAAAAAAGAAATACTCAGATAATTTTGCCTACTGAATTAGCAATATCACAATAATGTAATAATACTGTATAGGCCTACTAAAGAATCATTTTCAGAACGTCCTTTGAGTGTCAGCAAGTAGTCATGTGTAGTCAGAGTGTGAAATATTTTAAGCCCACAAGCCGCAAGCGCTTATTGTTTGTTGTTGTTTGTTTGGATTATTACTGATTAATACAACTGATGCACTATATGTAAGATTTTCATTATGTATGTTGAAAGACGATTGCCAGCCAGCAAAAACACACACACACACACACACACACACACACACACACACACACACACACACACAGGGGAATTCATCTAAAAAGTCTTATTTCTTAGATTTGCTAAATGGCAGAGATAATTTTAGGTGTGTCGTTTCCTGCCCTAATGCGCATGCAGGCAACGCAAATTTAATGCAGTAAAGGCCCAGGTGTTATGCAAATAAAGGTTTTGTGTGAGTGAGCTAATGGCACTTCCTGCTGTTAAGATGCTCCAGGTAGTCTCAGAACTCTCCATAAAACAGTGAAAGCTGCATGAATAATAATAATAATAATAATAATAATAGTGTTAATATGTGGAAATTTGCCTTACACAATACATTCAATAAATAGCACATGCAGAAAACATAACGTTTTGGAATGAAATACTTTTTGCAAATGTTGGTTGCTGCAACGGCTCCATGTCTTCCCGAGGGGCAATTTTTTATGAATTCTTATAAAGGGGGATGAACAGGATCAACGGAAGAATCCAAGTCCTTTTAACTTTGTGTAGAGCCGGTGTAAAGTATCGTTTTGTCTCCGTCAGAACCTGATAATCCAGTCCACTGAACAGACCTACTTCCGTCAGGCTACAATCAGTTTACAGAGCATTTCTGGTTCGAATTTTCAAGACAAAATACTGTAACAGTAACTCTCCAAAATTACAGTTCTGCTTTAATTTCTAGCTCATAGGCCTAGCTTTTCAAATTGAATTGCTTACCTTGGAGTATTGCCATAAAACAGTAGTTTCAGTCTTTTGGGTACCAGAGCCTTGATCAATTTGATGCCTGTTCCAATTGTTAATTAGGCTACACTGAAAGCTAACACTTTGGTAGCTTGACAAAATTGGTATATTTTATACAGTCTATGGTAGCCTATATCTACTAGAAATAGCCTGTAACTCAAGTCACCAGCACGCAAAGCATTTAAGGTAGGCTGTATACGTATGCATTATGTCCCCTGCAATAATTAACACTTCAGTACAATATGCAAAACCACAAAAGTAAAGTGGTCACTTAATCATAATTATACCAACAAATGTCATCTTTCATCATATTTCCTTTGCTTATTAGTCAGGAATTTACAGATTCCATTTTAAGGGAGAAACACTTCAGTTATCATGCAAGCTGTAGGCCTACACAAACTGAAATCTGTGTCTGTTTGAAGACTTTCATTGTGACTGTGGACAGATCCTCCTCTCAGTGATGGTCTTGAATAGTTATGGTGCGCTTTTATTTTTAAGTAAACAAACGTCACTTCCGGTCTCTCTCGGTGTGTACCTTGACTCCAGCTTGACTCCCAGAGCAGAGTGGCTCGACCTAAGGCGGTCAGAGGGAGTGCCCGCTGGGTGTATCGGAGCAGTCTGACGTCTTGTTAGTGTGAATGACTTGGGGAGAAAAAAAAAAAATAAAATACACTCTGACAACAGCTCAGCAGGCGAGACGATCGCGAAAAACCCAGGAACATTTTCATTTTGGAACTTCTTCCCGCTTCCTTCCTCCACCTGTAGCCCATGACTGCGTGAAGACCAAAGGTAAAAATAAATGTCTGTTAAATATCTCAACCGGTGGAAAAGTTCATAAAGCTGGTGTTAAGAGCAGGTGCATTATGTTTTAATGACAAGCCTATATTTTTTTATTTTGTAACGTGAATATGTGGGGTATGCTGGGAGTATCCGCATACATATACGTTATCCTCACCAAAGAGTCGTTGACAAAACTGACAGCGACATTAAAACGTAAAGTAGGCTAACTTATATTCATCCATCTCAGTTTCCTTTGTCCAGCTTCAGAGGACACACTGCTGGTTCAACGACTGGGAGTTCGTTGACGCGTTTATTAGGCTAGTAACTTATTAACAACCCGTAATGAAAACACATGGCCCGAAATAACGTTAATTTCGCCATTTATTGTGCGCCACTTTCATTACATCGCAATTTTTGCCTCTCTGAAGACCGGTTATCCCAAATTACGTGGTTGGCTTCTCACAGCATCACTCAAAGAAGTAAATAATACGGTGGACATAAAAACGAAAGGGACCGAGTGTGGCAGGGCAGCAGTCAGTAAAGGCAAACAAAGATAAAGAGACAAAAATCCCACAAAGTTAAGTGCTGCTGCAGAATGATTTTCACCGACTTAATGAATGTGGCCTAAATAAGCAACAGATAAGCATCCATCAACTGCAGCTTTCTCTGCCAGACAGTGTTTGGTTCTTAGGAATTCAACTGTGTAAAAAATGGAGGAAAGCAGAAACAAACACTACACAGCTGTTAAGAGTCCTTGCTGATCCCGTTGTACAATACCATGCACGCCCAGAGGTGCTGTGTATTTGAGCAATCCAGCAAAAAGATAATTATGAAAAAACATATAACATGCAAAAAACACTTTAAAACCTATAATAGTGCAATAGCGGACTTTTGTCTCTCGAATCAATACAGTTGATCCAAACCAGCTGTAGATTGTTAATGTGAAAGTGACACAGTAAGCACTTTGCTGACAACGCTGAGATTTGCAGAGAGTTGAGACTGTTAAATTGTGGGGCGTGGAGTTACCGGTTTGTGCTAAAGTATTACAGGTCAAACCAGAAGACATACAATGAATGCCTGTGGCATTTACTGTAGTGTAAAATTGGAAGCTGTTACTGTCGTTTCTTTCTTTTGGGTGTGCAAGTTTGGCTTCTTCTTTTGCTCATGAGACAGCACTCACATAAAAGCTTGTTTATCTGTCAGTTGTTTCAGTTCAATCGGAAATCTGGTGTGACTATGTCATTTTCGAAGACCATATTGTTGATGTGTGTGTGTGTGTGTGTGTGTGTGTGATGACTCATCAGGCCTGCTTCAGTCTCTGAAAGACACCTGCCTGTTTTGATTTCTATGTTAGTATTTTTTCATATTAAGTGTGGTTTAAAACTGTATGGCAGCTCCCTTTATTTCTACCTTCAAAATCACATATTATAACAGTGTAATATCACACTTGTCTGTAAAAAATACTTGACTAGTACAGTTTTTTTGTATAATGGCCCTGACACACCAACCCGATTTTGGCGAGGTCAGTGACTCGAGTCTATTCGGTGTGTTCCGTGCCATCGGCCTTCATTATGGCCGACCTGACATGCTGGGTCGGATGGCGGGCAGTCGCACTCAACGACCAATCTGATTGGTGGAGTGCTAACCCGGAAATGACGAGCAGGATGAGCCTGACGAAGGCCTCTCAAAATCTGACAAAAATCTTTTAAGTTGACCTTTGTCGATCTGAAATGAAGACAGATTTAGCAACTGCACGGCCTATTTCTCGCTTAAAATGTTTTCAGAAACACTTTTGGTGAACTATCTTCGTAAAATATGACATCGTACTCCGAACAAAGTCGCCATTATGCCCGGTTGTAAAATCCGGGAGCAGCCAGACCCACGTCATCAGCTGCCGGTTTTCATTTTTGGGTGACAAGACGGATTCGGTGTGTTCCGAGGAACTTTTTTGACCAACTCGGGGCGGCAGTCAGTCCGACTGCCTTTTCTGCTGACGGTCGGCCGTCGGGTTGGTGTGTCAGAGCCTCAAGACATTATCAACTTGTGTCGAATAGATTCCAGTAGCGTCACCTAATCACACTACAACAGCTCAACAGTTTTCTGGGCCGGTGCACTGTGAAGTTATCAAAGATCTCCAACAGAAGGTTAATAACCTCTTATTAGCTAGAAATGACAAAGACTATTGGTAGATACAATCTTGAAAGGGTCTAGTATTGATATATCATTTTGGAATAATAAAATGTAGTCCACGTTGCTCGGGGCATAAATAAAATGTGTGTCCTTTGCAATTGTGACTGTTTGGACAATACAGGGACTTACATTTTAGCTTGCCATCCTATGTGTGACTTCTCTCTGTTCATTTAGATCAGCTTTAAGTCATGTTTTGGACATCCTCAGTCAAGATGAACCCTCAGAGGTCACTTGGAACATAACAATTATCCTCCAGGCTGAAAAAGTGACAGTGACTGACAGGTCAGATCTTTGGCATAAGGAAGAAACTGGCCATTTAAATGGTTTCATTTAATAGAAAAGAGCACATTCATTGTCAACATGTTTTTCCATTATTATTTAAAAACTAAACTTAGGAAGAAAACCAAATAAAAATCACCCCAGTAGGTAGACTTTTCATAGTTTCTAGTTTTTGTTCAGCAGAGTTGTAGTCAAGACCACCTAAACCAAGACCAAGTCATTACCAAGACCTGAGTGTATCGAGACCGAGACAAGACCGGACCAAACAACTGAAACATACAGTATATACAACTAGCTAATATGTATAGCTAATATTCGCTAAATCCCTTTGAGTGAAGAGATTAGTGGAGAGTTTTGGTACAGAGGCAGATTAATAACTTTACTTCAATTTACACTTACACTTACCTTTCTTTATGCTTCCTTACTAAGAGGTGATAAAAAAAATGCAGGTGGAATGTTGTGTGTTTTTTGATTTTTTTTTCCGATTTGGTTGACATCTCCCAGACAGCCAGAGCTGTAACACATTTCAAACTAGAAATGAGTCAAGGTGTTGATTGCATTTGAAGCAGGATGTTTTACATCCAATCACGGTAATGACGTTAACGCCTTAATCAGACGATACACAGGCAATTTAGAGATATCCCCGCAGTTGTGGTCTTGACCGGTCTTGAAATAAAATCCAGAGTCCTCTTCATCCGAGACCAAGACAAAGCCAAGTAAAAATGTGGTCGATTCCGAGACGAGACCGAGACCTTCAAAAAGTGGTCTTGAGACCGGTCTTAAGACCCAAGACCGGTCTCGAGTACTACCTCGCTGTTCTTCAGGGTGATTGATTAGTTTATCTTTGCCCCTGCAGCAGTAATGTGGTTTCAAGAATCTAGACCGACCAGACTCATCCAGTTTTTTTTGTAAAAAACATAACCAACTGTCTGTGTTATGGCTTGGAGTGATAATGTTTTTTCAATGCAAATATGTAGTTTTTGCTAAACACTTCCTCTGCTCCCCTCTTTCAGTGACTCAGTTATGGAGAGCTCCATTGAGATTTCCCAGACTGGTGGCACCTCAAACCCCAAGCCATCTCTGGCCCCCAAACCTCGGCTCACTCCCAAGCCCTTCTCTCTGCAGAAGAACACCACCATTCGCTCCATCCATGCCCCAAAGAGGGTGGCTGCAACCTCTAAGACAACAACACAGCCGACTGGAAAATCGGAGGCCTCAGGTGTCTCCAAACCGTCTGTCTCCACCCCCGCTCAGAAACTCCCTCAACAAACCACCACCTCGGATTCCAAACCCAGCTCTGTAAGTGTGCTCACCAAAGATAAACCGAAACCAACCAAAGAAAGCAAAGCAAGTCCATATGGAGAGGATACTCTTGATTCTAGTGTAGGAAAATCAGATCCAGCCTCACAAACCGCTCCACCCAAAGAGACACCCAAGCCTGAGCCAATCCAGAGAGATGATGTCATCCAAGCAAACCACAAAGCATCCACTGATATTGTAAACTCAGAACAGATAGACGGAAAAAAGACAGAAGACATAACTCAGACGTCTGTCGTCCAAACTGTTGAAGAATCAGGTAGTGACGTTTCCCCTACAGACAATCCAGCATATCGGTGGGGCAGCAGCAGGAAGCGTCTGTCCATGAAGCTCACCTCGAAGTTTGAGTCAGCTGGCTCTCTACCCCCCCAGCCAAGTGTAACCGTCTCTACAACCAGCACCAAAGATGATGCACACAAGCCAGAGTCTTCAGATCCAGAGCCGAACCAGACAACATCAGAGCCGTCAACCGATGAAGGTGCACTAAAAGAGGATTACAGGGGAGGAGGCAGTATAAAACGCAGAATCAGTCTCCTGTTTGACTCGTCATCTAGGCCAGAGGCCATGACAAAGAGAGAGGAGCCAGAAATTATAAATGGTACAGGCGTTGTAAAGGGTGTAAAGGAGAGAATCAAAACCTGGGCCACGGAAACAATCCCTGAGGGTCCGAAGACTGAAAAGAAGCCTCAGGTTGCACCCCGAACTCGCTCTAAAAGGTGAGCGGGCCTCCTTTCATCTGTGCTGTTTGTGTTTGTGACTTGCTAAGACATGAGTAAAAGAAAAAAGAACATTCTTTTGCATGTGCAATCAAGGTAGATTTAAGGTTAATGGCACATACTGTATATTATAGTTAGCTATGATTGGCCAGGGTTATACTATTTTCATTTCAGATTCATTTTTTGTGACTCATGCAACAGATCCAAAGTGTCATGTCCACACTTTTTATGTGCTTTTTAAGGGCTTTTTATGTCAACTCTTGTTGCAGTTTATCATTCTGCTCAATATAATAGGTACTCCTTTTTGTAAAATTGGTGCTTTATTGGTACGTATAGAATTTAGACTCTAGGGTGGATAGTTTTCTTAAAGAGAGGAAGGTTTCTCCAGTCTCTGCCATACAATGTCAACAAATCATAGAGAGATGACTGCAAGTCTAGAACTGTTTGGTGTTAATTTGAGTGTCACCAGCACTGTCGTCTTTTTCTTTGTCTCTCTAACTTTCTGTACTTTGTGTGGATATAAAATAGTGCTGTGGTAAATGAATAATGTAGCTTGCTATTAAGATTGTGTCCTCAAATAACCAATTCTAAATAAGAGCGCAAACCAGGCCTCCTCAAAGTGTAAATATTACAGTAAGATTAGATATCCAACCTGCTATACGAGTACAGACTAAAGTATTTTTTATGTATAAGACATTGTTACGCCCCAGCATCTCACCACTCTGGTAGTTTGGTTTATATGCCCAAGTTTTGATATTTCCTTTGCAGCTATTCCAACTACAACAGATGTGAATACTGTAGAATTTAGTTTTTGTTGCAGCATTGAAAATGAGATTCAAGGGGCGACCTCTAGCTCACCCAGTAAGAGCGTGCGCCCCATGTAGGCTGAAGCCTTTGCAGCGGCCCGGGTTCGAATCCGACCATGTGGCCCTTTGCTGCGTGTCATCCCCCATCTCTCTCCCACCTTTCCTGCCTATCCACTGTCTCTCTGAAATAAAGGGAAAAAAGCTCCCAAAAAAAAGACAGGAAAAAAGAAAAGAAAATAACATTCAAAAAAATTCAACAGCAAGATGTCCTTACTGGTTTGAAGAGAGGTATCACTGTCGACAGTAGAAGAATGGTTCCTATAAAGTTAGTTAAAAGTGTGTTCTGTGGATGATCCAGAGTAGCAAAGACTACAAAGAGGCGTTGCTGTTGACATTTTTTATGTAAACTTTCAGTGCTCTGAGCACCACAAATTATATCCACCATCATTGTGGTGACGTAAAGGCAGAAAACTTGGCAAATAAAACTAAACAATCAGAATGGTTAGATACAACTAGCGGTAAGTGAAAGAATATATGTATTTTTTGTAATGTGAGTGAAACAACCCTTTAAAACAGTAGTTTGACATTTTTGGTAATATCGATCAGAAGGCCTATACCACTCTCTCATGTCTGTATGATAAATATGAAGCTAGAGACCGCAGGTGATTAGCTTTGCTTACCATAAGGACTGGAAACAGGGGGGAAACATCTAGCTTGTAAAAGGTTCCTTGCAACACTCCAGTCATGGCGCCAGGCCAAGACGTTACGACGTTTCAAACCACAACTTTTCATTTTTACATAATGTTCTTTGCAAACATATAAAAATGTATAACTTGTTATTTACTGAGCTTTAGAGGTACTGGTAAGCAAATTTATTTAACAATGGCCAGAGCCAGGCTATCTATTTCCCCCAGTTTCTAGTCATGAGAGAGGTATCGAAATATATATATATATATATATATATATATATATATATAAATGTGTTTGGATGTATTACAATGGCAGGTCTGAGCACTGCCATTTATCTGTGAAAAATTCTTTCAAAGCAGGATCATTAAACTGTAATATATATATATATTTTTTTACCTTGAACAACTGTTATTTCTGCCACAGCTCTGAGAAACCAACTGCTCCAACAGCAGAGAAAACAACCAAAATGCCGCCTGTTGAACCTCCTTCAACCGAGACATCGGCCAGTCAGGCGGTGGATCTTCCTTCAAAGGTGTCACCTGCTGAACAACCCACAGAGACCCCGATGGAAACATCTAAAGAGGCTCTTGCTGAAGTTAAGCCATCGGAAAACTTAAGAGAAACATTAGGAGAGCCTCTGCAGAACAAATCAACAGAGGGGGGGGTCCAACTACGCAATCACAGCTCATCTACGACCCACGCTGCCACTGATGAGGGAGACTCAGCTGCAAGTGAAAGTGCTCAACATGCTCCAAAGAGGAACGATGTCAAACGCCGCTCCGTTCGCTTTGGTATCGTAGAGAGAGATGATGGTGGGCCTCCATTGATCCTGGGCTCAGCGTCTGATTCCAGCGAAGAAGAAGAAGAAGAGGCTTCTGGGGATGAAGCTGAGGAAGACATCCCTGTTTCAGTGCCTGTCTACAAAAGAGTAGGAGGTATTCAAAAGAAGGATGCTGATGAGGTGCAAGAGCAAGAAAAAGAACGACTGAAACATTTGGAATTTGAGAAAAGACGGAGAGCAAAAGAGAACGAACAGGCAGGACTCAAGTTGGAAGAGGAGCGGAAACGAAAAGAAGAAGAAAGGGAGAAAGAAAAGGCAAGGCAGAGGGAGGAGGAGGAAAGGGAGAGAGAGAGGCTGAAGGAGGAGGAAAAGGAGAGACAGAGGATGGAGGAATGGGAGCGAGAAATGTTGAAAGAAGAGGAGAGGGAAAGGAAAAGGCTGAGAGAAGAAGAGATGGAGAGGGAAAGGCAGATGGAGTTGATGTGGCAGAGACAGAGAGAAGAGGAAAGAGAGAGGGCGACACAGAAAGAGGAGAGACTTAAACAAGATCAGGAGGAGAGGGAAAAAGAGAGAATGAAGGAGGAGGTGAGGAAAGAGGAGAGACTAAGGGAGGAAAGAGAAAGACAAAGGCCGAGAGAGGAGGAGGAGAGATTGATTCACGGCCACGAGGAATACAGATTGGAGGGAAAACTGAGGGAGAAGGAAATTAATAAAAAGAAAGAAAGAGAGGAGGTGTGGGAAAAAGAGTGGGTGAACAAGACGGAGAGGCAGAGAGGAGAAGAAGGAGAGAGGGAAAGAGAGAAAGAGTTGGAGTTGATGTGGCAGAGACAGAAAGAGGAGGACAGGGAGAGGGCTACACAGAAAGAGGAGAGACTCAGACAAGAGGAGAGGGAGAAAGAAAGATTAAGAATAGAGGCGGAGGAAAGAGAAAGGGAGAGGCAAAGGGTGCTAAAAGAGCAGCAAGAAATAAAAGAGATGGAGCGAATGAGGCAAATAGAGATGGAGAGACAGAAAGAGGACAGGGAGAGGTCGAGACAGAAAGAAGAGAGACTCAGAGAAGAAGAGAGGGAGAAAGAAAGATTAAGAATGGAGGCGGAGGAAAGAGAAAGGGAGAGGCAAAGGATGCTGAAAGAGCAGCAAGAAAAAAAAGAGATAGAGAGAATGAGGCAAATAGAGATGGAGAAACAGAACGAGGAGGACAGGGAGAGGGCGAGACAGAAAGAGGAGAGACTCAGACAAGAGGAGAGGGAGAAAGAAAGATTAAGAATGGAGGCGGAGGAAAGAGAAAGGGAGAGGCAAAGGATGCTGAAAGAGCAGCAAAAAAAAGAAGAGTTGGAGAGAATGAGGCAAATAGAGATGGAGAAACAGAAGGAGGAGGACAGGGAGAGGGCGAGACAGAAAGAAGAGAGACTCAGACAAGAGGAGAGGGAGAAAGAAAGATTAAGAATGGAGGCGGAGGAAAGAGAAAGGGAGAGGCAAAGGATGCTGAAAGAGCAGCAAAAAAAAGAAGAGTTGGAGAGAATGAGGCAAATAGAGATGGAGAGACAAAGAGAGGAAGGAAGAAGGGAAGAGGAAAGGAAGAGACAGATAGAGAAAGAAAGAGTGGAGGAGCTGGAGAGAAAAATGCGAGTGGAATTGGACAGGAAGCGAGCACAACAACTGGAAGAAGAGCTGCGATTGGAGGAGGAGAGAAAGAGGGAAGAACGAGAGAGTGCGGGGCCAAATTTAATCAGCTTTGACTCTGAAGATGTGCCTCAAAAGTCCGAATCACTGTATTCCCCCTTAGTGAAAGCCTACGGGACGGGCGAGAGTCAGGTCGAAGTTGTTTACGATGACTTCTCTGTCAAACCGCCTCTGTTGAAAGTGGATTTTGACGACTTTTCAGTCAAACCGAAGAGATGGGGCTCGCAGGCAAAAGTGGAAACTAGTCCGCTCATCCAGAGTCGGCCAGCTGTCCCTGCGGATAGAGAGGAAGTTGAAGTGGTGGCACCCCTGGAGCTCAGTCCTCTGGAAAGTAAAGTGCCAGAGCAGGTGGAAAAACCAGGCAGCCCAAAGCCTACATTAGCCCAGGAAAAACCAGAGGAAGAACAGCTCATCTCCATGGAGGTGGGGGAGAAGGGGGTGGAGGAGGAGGAGGAGGAGGAGGAGGAGACGCAGAGGGAGGAAGAGGAGGAGACAATGGAAGATGAAGTGAACGAAGAAGAAGACGAGCAGGAGGTAAATACAAAATTCAGTCCCATTCTGTTGGAATGCAACGCGATTTGTACCCACTATTGGTAGATTCTGTTGTTGTGAACACCAGCAAAGTTAATATGGAAGGGGGAAATTGTTCAATGACACAGAAAGGGTGAGGTTAGGCACAGAGACAGGAGTCTACATGCAGCTAGGCCTAAATGTGATTATTTCACCACTGAATCATCCTGGCAGTCACACACTCCCCACCTGCACCAACACATTGGCATTCCTGTAGCACGGGGAAAAACATCTTGTTATACTCGCTTCGCCCTGATTCAGTCACTGCTTAAATACGTGTGTGTGTGTGTGTGTGTGTGTGTGTGTGTGTGTGTGTGTGTGTGTGTGTGTATGTTTTTCTAGGTGTGTGTTTGTCTAGGTGTGTGTGTGTGTGTGTGTGTGTGTGTGTGTGTGTGTGTTTGTCTAGGTGTGTGTCTAGGTGTGACATTGAGTAATGAAACAAGCATGGCCTGAAATCTACATCTATGTGCAGTAGTAGTACCTGCCCTTGCTGACAGCAAGACCTTATTTCCTCCAATAAAAAAAATACTCGTAGTGTTGGAAAAAGATAAGTGTTGACTTTGGAGGTGTGGTGATAAAAAGTGATTCTCATTTCGTGCGATCAAATTAAAATACCCCTGAGGATAAGATCTCCGGGGTGAGAAAGACAGTTCCTGGTGCATTTTCTGAATCGTTCAGTCAACTGTAAAATTACATCCGATTGTGTGAAATCTATGTCTGCTGGTGCACATTTGAAGATGTGTGGTTAAGAACTCTAACAGGAAGTGAGGTTACGACTTCCTCTGCATCTCTCCTGCATTAGTCTTTCTGCTGCTTTCATTTTTCTCTTATTTGTGCATAAAGAAAATATTTATTTTCAGAGACAAAGGCAGTTTAAAAGAAAAAAACAAACATTGTATGAGCATAAGAAGGAGGGATGGATTATTTCACATGGGGGTCTTGGATGGATTACTTCCAGCAGCTATGGGTGAGTTTTGCAGTTTGAATGTTACCTAATCAGTGCTAGAGGTTTTGGAGCAGATTGCCAGTGAGTGGGTTCCACCTTACGTGTTTTAGATTTATTTTTTGGTCCTGTAATGCAGTAAGCCAGCCTCTCCCATCACTATATTTATCCACTTGAATAGTATGGTATAGTTAGACTTTCTGGGAAATATGCTTATTTGGTCTTGCTAAGAGTTAGATGAGACAATTGATACCACGCTCATGTCTGTATGATAACTATGAAGCTGGGCCCAACAGCCGTGTAGCTTAGCTTGTTTTATCTTAGCTTAGCTTAGCATAAAGACATATGGGGCCATAGCTAGCCTGGTTCTGGTAACAAAAGGTAACAAAAACTGCCTACCAGCACCTCTAATGCATGCCAGTTAATACATCATATATAATTTAGACAGAGCCAAGCTAGCTGTTTTCCTGTTTTCAGTCTTAATGCTAAGCTAAGATAACTGATAAAGAGAGCTAGCCATAGCTTCATATTTGGTGAGATTGGTATTAAATCTTCTATTCTAACTCAGCGAATTTCCTAAAATATCAAACTAGTGCTTTAAATTACTGGAATAACTAAAAACAGATCTTCCTGTCTGTTTATTTCACCCATTATACATTACTCAATTCATTTTCAATAAAATGTACTATATTAAAATATATAATGATATAGATACTATGATATGGGATCTTTTCTATAGTCCCCACTGCTAATTTTACTTTCTGTGCCGATTTGGGAATATAAAAATATAAAGATCTGCCAAGAAATGGCAATCCTACGCTGTTTTCATGGGAGGAGTTAACAAAGACGTTCTCTACTTCTGACTAGTAAAATCCATTTGACCACCCTTCCCATTCTTAATTCAGGCATTCGTTTGTAGCTCATGTCCAATTGTTAATTCTGTCTATAGTTTAGCCTGAAGCTGGACAACCTCTAAGTGTTGGTGGACTGAAGACTTTTATCTTACAAATTGGAGAAGTATTAGCTTTGTATTAGTGCTGCTATGCCTATCATACTCTACATATCATAAGGCTGCTTTTAACAGAATGTTTATTTTCTGCTTCAGTTGATTCACATTCAAGGACCCATTGACGATATAGTACAGCTGCAGTCAACAAGCCATGTCTGAGCAAACTTCTGGGTGGACCCACAATTCAACATAATGGCTGTACTGCCTGAAAGAAGTAGTCCTTATCAGCTGGACGTCTAATAGTCAGCTAATGTTGCTGGGAAATGTTGATCAAAAGAGCCAAGGAAGCAAACAAGCAATGAACAGTGAAGTCAAGACAGATCGGTTGACCACCTGTTTGAACATGCAGCATTTTTGCAGAATTAATGAAAACACTGAACTCTGGGGCCCTTAACTGTGTGTGTGTGTGTGTGTGTGTGTGTGTGTGTGTGTGTGTCTGTGTGTGCGTGCGTGCGTGCGTGTGCGCGTGTGTGTGTGTGTCCTTTTGATATTGTGTTTCTGTTTGCATGCTTCAGCAAACAAACCAATCCACATAACCAGTGAACTACTGTAAGGAGGCGTTGTATAGCCACTAAGCTGCTTTGTTGAGTCCAGTCCTGTTTTCACCACTGAGTGGCGCTGCTGCTCTATAAACATTTGCACTTCCTTATCCTGCATGACAGAAACCTAAAAGTTTATCTAATGTAGAGTAGCCTACCTTGCACCACTATAATATATATGGCCACCATAACACAAAACAGTAAAGTTTAAAGAGAGAGAGTTTAAGAAACTTGTTTATGCTGCAAGAAAAACTTAAGACACCATTGTGTTGCAGAGAAAAGCTTTTATTTTGACAGGACATAATGGTGGACAATATTTACTGGGCAAACACAAGCTGTGCAGCCAACCGTGCAACCTCATTCAGGTTACTTACTAAACGGCTGATGGAAAGATGGATGGATAGATCCTATAGTGAGAAGAGCCGAGGTACTTTGTGGTCATCATGTCCTCATTTGGATTTGGTCAACAGGGCAGCGTGTCAGAATGACCATACATGGTGCCACTCTTTCTCTTTCTCTGTCTCTGTCTCTACTCAATCTCTCCAACCCCTTTTGAGAGAGCCCGTCACCCCTCTTACACACACACACTTTCTGGCACTAATACACTCAAAAGAGGATGGGCTAAACCACGGACAAGAAAGTTCACATGTCCACTGTCCATTCTCTCAGTCATCTAGTACTCAAACTTTCCCTCAACTTTCCAAAAGTCTTCCAGTTTTCTGCTGTTCCCTCTTCTTACTCCTCTCACAAAGACCCGGTTCATTCAGTTACCTGCATCATTTACCTACGGGGAGAGAACAGTAGAGGGAGGTGCCTGCCGCACCTTGGCCCGGCCTGCCGCACCTTCCTGCCTTCCTTTTGGATTTTCCACATCCGTGCACAGAGCTACGCTTTGTTTTGACATTCTGTAAAATCACCCAGGTATGGAGGAGATAAAGGGGTGATCTACTGTACCTCTCTGTACCCAGCTTTGGATGTTTGGAATGGCAGATATTTCCCACCCTGCTTTTCCCTTTTTTTTTCTGAATGGAAAACGGAGTAGTGATGTGAACTTGGACGTGGTTACACAAGCAAACAGGCTTGACTGTGGCAGAAGAAGTGAAAGAGAGTGCACATGAAAAGAGGTAATCCTTAAAACAGTTTTGTGCAGGACTAAAAGCTTTGTTGCTATTTTTTTTTTTTATTTACGACCAAAGGGAAAGTTTGGATAGATAGCTCTGTCAGTGTGTTTTTAAATGGATCATGATGTGATGATCTTTTTTCGGGACGCTGCTGTTTAGGATGTCACATCCATCATAGTGAAGGCTGCAGTGGAATAGTGTTGTCACAGTGCAAACACATGGCTGGTCAAACTATTTACTTCGTCACCGACAGCAAATAATAGACTGTTACAGGAAGTTTGTCTGAGCTGAACCATGAAAACATGGAGAGAAAGAGAATGGATCCCGCTCAAATGGAATATATCTCGCTTTGCATGACGTCAGAAACCTTTTCACAAAAAACTCTTCACCTTGTGCTTGCTGAAAATGACAACTGAAAGGCAGATTACAGACACAGCTTTCTGACTCACCCATACAAACCCTTCATCTCTAACAAAGCTGAACCTTAGTTTCTCTGGTGACTCAGTTCCCATAGTGACCCTAGTGCCTCTACGACCAGCTGTGTGAGCCTTTCCAGCATGCAGTACTTCGGAGGGAAACTGTCGGCCGCCCAGCTGCAGGTGGCGGGCTGGGTCGGCAGCGTGCGACGTTCCTTGCAAGGGGCTCTGGAGCTGGTGTGGGGCACCGCAGAAGAGAAGCAGCAGGAGGAGGAAGAGGAGGATAAAGAGGAGGACGAAAAAGGTGAAGACGGAACAGGAAGGTTTCAGAGAGCTATGTCACCGCTTCGTAGCTTCGCCAGACGTAGCAGGAGATCCCTGCGCCGCTTCTCCGTCAGAAGTCGGCAGACTCTGCAGAGGAGAGCCACTGCAACCTGCTCTGTAAGAGCTGATGTAGTAACCCTGTAGAAGTCAATGAAGGCTTTGAAATGTTGTGTGTAATAACTAGAATTGTTAATGACAATCAGATTTTAGGCTACATTAAACCTTCAAAGGTTTGTCTAGCTCATTTTAATTGACATTAGGCACAATGATACATAAACATGGGAGCCTTTAGGGCCTGGCTTCATTCAATTTAGGTGCTTTTTTTTTACAGTTTGCACCAAAGCTCCCATAGTGAGACTATGTGTCCCATAGTCTAATATTCCCCCTCACATGTGTTACCGGATAACCATGCAAATGTAAAAAAGGAGTGCAGTAGCCAGTGGCAGCCTGTTTCAGGAAGGCCACAGTTATCTGATAAAGTTGTCTAAATGTAGTGTTTTATCAGTGTACATGCATGCCCTTTCCCTCTGTGGCTGTGGTGTGTGTCAGAGATAAAGCAGAGGACTATAACAAAGTGTGATATAGACAAGGTTTATCCAAGTATGGCTATTTATTTCTGTGCCCTCTGCTTCTGTGTGTGCCTTAAGCTCAAGCTGATTACATTTAGTCATGGCTGGTGCCATTTTAAAGCTTTTTCACCGTTGCAATTGGCATTTTCCCCATTATTTATCCTTACGTCAGAGCCCATTACATTATATTAACCTTTAAATTAGATGATAACTATGTTTTTTTTTTATTTCATCTTACTGAAAACTATCAGACAATGTCTAAATAGGTGTCAAGATGAAACACAAGTATTTTAAGAGACCTAATGATGAAATAACCTTCAATGTAACACTTTGTCGATTAGTTCAACAGGAAATCTGCTGTCAAAACAGCATAATAGCAGGTATCTGATTTCCTTTATACTTATCCCTTGTTGCATATCTTATTGTCATCTGCTTTGAGTGCCAACTGTAACACAGGTGGTAGTTTTTGAGATATAGGCTGAAATCTGTCTTTGGTAGTTTTGTAGTATTTACTGTGGCTGCTGGCTGCATGTGAGTGTGAACATGTGTGTCTTTGATATACTGTTTGTGGGTGTGCATGCGCAAGAGCCACAAGCAACGATCAAAAGGTAAAAATTACCTGCAGGCTATATCCACTTTGATGATCTATCACATTCCTTTATTAGAGGTGATGTTTTGTTGACAGTCTAATTCTGGATTATAGTCTTGGTTAGTTGTGCTCGTGGCATCTCTGTTATCTTCTCCACTACACCAGAAACAAGTTTACACATTCCATTGACCGTGACAAAAATGTTTTGGAGGTAAACTATAATAAAGCCCATTCTGTCTTGACTTGCACATCCTCCGTCCTCCGCATACTGTGCTGGCACATTCACGCATATGCAGGTTTACTGCTGTTTAGAGTTGTAGTTTTTGTATTGTGAAGTTTTTAATGCATCTGTTTCTTATGTTAGCAACTTAGAGGCTGTTGTTGTTGTGTTGATTATTGTTTACAATACTTTTTATAAAAGGAACAAAATGCCTCAATAGAGTTTCCAGAGTGTGTATGTACCTCTGAATCCGGCTGCACGCGTGTAGATTAAAGCTGCACTAATTGATATTTTCATATTAACAATGGCCTAAATTACTTTGTAATGTGAAAGGTGCCCACTCATAGTGACAACCCCACATGGAACAGCAAAAAAAATCTGATAAAGCCTCTGTATTCTACCTGCCCAGCACCAAGTGGCAGACAGATAACATAGTGGAGCACTTAGCAGTTAAAGAGCTAAACATTTCCCTCAAGAGTTGGTGGAGGCCAATAACAGAGCTAAAAGGAGAGTAAATAATGGACTTAAATTTGTCAGGTGGCCAGAAACATGACTCCAAATGAAGTTGCTCTGTAACTGCTAGATGTGAAAATAGGCAGCTGTTTGCTAACATGTTCAATATGTCAATGTTGAGTTTAAAGCGTCTTCCGCTGCTTAGTCAAAATTGATTTTTATTTCATTCCAGGGTACTTGAAGTAAAATTGGTGATTTTGGGATATGGAAGCTTTTTGTGAATAGTACTGATGTACTGAAAAATGTTAGCTAACAACATTAAAAAGTTTGGAAGCTGCAGTGGCTACTTCTGTAGTAAAGGTGGGATAGATTCCAGATATATGCATGGTGGTGGAAATGCACCACTGTAGACTGTGTCTTTGTTAGAACAGACTTTGTTTTTCTCTGTACCTAAACACCAGTCTGTGGTTATAGGAAAATCACTAGAAGCCTATTCATTCATGCTGTGATGTTGCCAGATAACAGGCGTTGTGCAAATGAAGCTGCTGTCGTGTGAGTTCTGAGTAATAAATGGACTTATGAAAGAGATGAGATGTGTGTGAAATCATACAGAGGGCAGGGGTGTTTACTCAAGTGTTGTTTTGTATCCAGGTGACAATACAGCCAACATAAAATTGGGATGTGCCCCTTGACAAAATGTGAAGTGAGCTTAAAGGAATGTTTGCTAAGAAGTGCACAGTAGTTGCTTTTGTTTGGAATGTGTGTCTGTGCGTGTGTGTGCGTGTGCGTGCGTGTGCGTGTGCGTGTGTGTGTGTGTGTTTGTGTGTGCACCCATGCATTCCAGCATGTAGGCGTGACAACATGAGTGTGTTTGGTGTGTCTGTGTGTAGGCATATACATAGGTGTGTATGCCAGTGCTCATGGTGTTTATTGAGGACAGCCTAGCTTCTGTGACCCGGCTCATTAAAAGATGCATGCTTGGCTGGTCCTTAGTCCTCTGTAGTTAGTGATCTTGGCTCAGCACACACTCCATTTTCTCTCTGCCTCATCTCCACAATGTGAAGTTTTCTTATGCAGATTTACACAACAACAAAAAAACATTTACATCATGTGATTTTGTGTGATAAAGCAGTTGATCCAACACATAGAGAGAGGCAGAGTAGTACCGCTAGATATCTGCACTTGCTTAACATGAAATTGGAGTTGACTTTGGCGAAAATATATCCAAATGTCAAATGCTTCCTTTATGTTTTCTCTGGTTCTGTTCTATGGTATGTTTTTTCCAATTTAATTTACTGTCCGTCTTTCTGTCTCTCAGGCACCAGTTAACAGCACAAACGATGAAGACACTGATGTATTGATAGACTATGAGCCAGACCAGCAGAATGAGGCTTGTGAACAGACATCTGAAATTGACAGGTAGGAAAGAGGTTGCACCCCCCCCCACACACACACACACACACACACACACCCATACAAGGGCTGCACAATATCTATTGTTTTTTCTTTATCATCATCACAATATCAACTGGCACAATATACACATCGCAAAAGGCTGCAACATATCGCGATGGACACTCAGAGATTTTTTGTGTTAGTTGGAAGAAAATATCAGTAGATAAGTGCACATTAAAATGTAACTCATTCTTTTTAAGTGGTGCCTTTTATATGCAATTCAATGTTCAATTTGTTCAATAATAGAATGTTAGAAATGATTTCATTTTATTTGTTTTAAATTCAACAAGCAATTTGTTGTATTTTAGAAGAATACTGAAAGCAGCAGAGATGCAGAACAGAATACATTTTAATATCTGTTTATGTATCGTAAGTAATGCAACACCGTTATCGCATATTGCATGTTTTCCTCATATCGTGCAGTAATACATACTGTGAACTGCAGACTGTATCTTTCCTTTGCTTCATGTCCTTCATTTACTCTGATGGGAGACAGACAGGACTGGACAGGTTTGAGTGCCATTCCTTGTGTCTTGTTCTGAAGGTGTGGCTTCACATTGAGGCAGTTTGATTCAAATTGAGCACACTTACAAATAGAAGCACTATAGCTTTCTGACACTGAAGAAGTAAGCAGGCTGAAGGTGCAGTTTGGAGGTCCAAGTTTAGCACTTGTGTCTTAGTATGATCAGTGGAGCATGTAGTGTAACCAACAATAACCCAATGTGACTGTGAAACCAACATTTTTTTGTTTAAATCCATGTGTGATTTGGACTTCAATTTTCAGCATAATGAGATATGCAATTTGCAAGTCCTGTTTTTTAAACATAAATCCTTTGATAGCATAACCAAGTGTAGCTGCACACAAAAATGTGATGTCAAGTATTTTTGAGACTTGAGTTCCCTGTGCCCCCTTGTGGCTAATAAAGTACAACACAGAAACTCAGAAATTGGACTAAAATTAATCCTGAACCTGACCTGAAAGAATCTAAACAGTTCCTCTATCCTTCTAATTTAATTCTGTGCTCACACACGATTTTAAATAACTTTCTTTCTCTTCAGCCCAAAGCCCGTCCCTGACCAGGTTCCTGAAGTCCCCTCTGAAGAAGTTGATACCATTGATTTTTACAGAGAGCCTGAGCTGGCTCCATTTCCGGAGGTTGGTGATTCTTAGTTCCTAATCCTCCCCCCTTTGTGAATGGTGACAGCTGATGTCTGCGTCATCCGCTGCAAACATTAACATGTAGTTTGGTTGTTAATTTGCATGCGTACCTGGGAAAACTCTTGCATCTGCATTGCTGTAGTGTGATGGTGCGTTATTACACACTGGTGAATACAGTGTGTTCGATTAATTGCTTGCTGGATTATGTGTGTGTTTCTGTGCACAGAGCTCCACTCCTCTCCTCGACACCAGCGTGCAGAAATCCAAGGCAGATCTGGGTAGGAGGCGAACTCGAACGCGTCAATCACGCTCGCTCCGTGGAGGTTTGGCTCCAAAAGAAAGCCCAGACTGGAGGACCTGTGACTCCACAGGTTATTACTGCATCCATAATGTCATGTAATCTACATGGAGAGCTTGAACTCAGTGTTTTTTTATATTTTCAAAATAAGCAAACAATGTCTCAATTAAACACATCCGCTCTAGGCAAAAAGCAGTCTGGAAATGTTGATTTACTGCATGTTCTGACTGACCCGTTATATCTGTTTTTAGATGAAAAAGAGGCATCTTCTAAGCAAAGGGAGTCGGACTCTGACGACGAGCAGCCTAGACCGAAGATGGTCTGCTCTCCTCCTCCCACCTCTCAGAGAGTCCCCATGTTCCCTGGATTGAGCCCTGCAGCCTTGATTGTAAGTTCTCTTAGAGTTGGAGGAAAACTTAAGTATATTATGTTTTCCAGTTTTTTTTATCATATAACATGATACAAATGGGAGGCATTTGAATTGAGTACAATGTCTTTAACTTTCTCTTCAAGGCTCAGTTAAAAAAGAGAACAGGTGGAGGTGAAACCAGAGGAAGAGAGGAAATGGAAGAAGACAAGGGAAGAGAAGAGAAGGAAAGTCAAAATGAGGAAGCGGCACCATCTCCCTCACAACAGTCCCGCTCTATTCGCTATGCCGCTCATCTGGCAGGGGCTGCACGAGTGCTGCCACCCTTAGGCGGCACGGACGCAGGGTGGGAAAAGAACATGACAGCATACCTAAAAATATATATATATATATATATATATATATATATATATATATATATATATATAAATGATGAGAAAATTATTTCAAATTTGGTATGCATTTTAGTCATGACACTCCTCTGACCTGTGATTCTGTGTCATTCAGTGCCGTCTCCTCTCCCGCTTGGCTGAAAGAACTGAAGTCTAAGAAGCGCCTGAGTCAGTATGACAGCGAGGCTTAGCCAGACGCAGGTGAGCAATACCTGAAATACCAAAGACACAGATTCTTTGAAATATAATAAAATATTAATTTAAAAGTTAATAAGAAGATTTCTGCTGTTTGCTTGTGATAGACTTGGGGGAGGGGGGCAGTCACCTATTTCATTGTGTGTTTTTTCCTTATATTTTAGAGTCAATACATTTGCATTATTGTAAAACCTTTTCATGAATCAACATAACTCTTTAAGTATTCAGAGTTTGTCTAAAGCACACATGTTTAGCTTATTCTCATACAAAAAGGATCCAATGGTCACTACATATAAATAATTTTCCTATTTAGTAACAGAATTCTGATTCTGGTATTAATGAAAAGCACATTAGAGCTTTCATAACCTGTGAATTGCTGTGATATGTAGAGCATTATATAGGATTTAACAGGATCAGCCATAGAGGAGCGTTAAGCATGAACATTTTGACATTTTTGACACTTGGCTTATACCCGGAATTACTGTAGGAGTGAAGGCATTATTCAAAAGGACTAATAGGCTTGTGAGTCATAATGCAAGACAGCTTGATAGGTTTGCGATAATACAAAGTGAATGTTTTTTAATGCAGCTGTATAATAAACTGTCAGCAAGGACAAAAACAGGAAGTGGGTCATATCTTTGCAAAGCTTTCTCCTATCATGATCTAAATTGCGCAGTGGGTAAAGACATCCTCATTGTGATTTTATGCAGTTTGCTCTGCTTGATGTTCTTTTAAATGCCTTTTGAAATTGCTGCTTGCAGCTATATTTTGTTCAGCTACAGTAAGTAAAAAAAGGACACGTCGATGTAACAGAGTTATGGATTTGAGTGCCACTTGGGCCATCCATGCTAAAAATGAATGCACTCATAGCAGTGCAGAGTGCTTATACTACTGTAAAACCAACAAAATACATGTGATAAATTATATTACATAAAGTCGAAAAGTGAACTTTTCTTTCTCTCGTTCCCTTTAGGAGATACAGTGCCATTGCTGTT
This sequence comes from Perca flavescens, assembly GCF_004354835.1. Taxonomy (NCBI): domain Eukaryota; kingdom Metazoa; phylum Chordata; class Actinopteri; order Perciformes; family Percidae; genus Perca; species Perca flavescens. The sequence goes on along the minus strand of NC_041334.1, from coordinate 30,975,539 downwards.
CAGCAAGAATCAATCCATCTCAGCTGCTGCTGCTGACTGCAGACACCTTGCCACAATTGCTCCATTTTTCACTTTGAGTGCCTTGTTTTGGACTTTTAATGATATATTCAGGGGGGGTTATTCATGGCTTTTGCTGAACGTAGAGGCCATCAGGAACTTTTCTAGTTTGTAAATGAAATATGGTGCCAAGGCTATGTGCCAAGACTGTGATGTGTTAATGCCAAGTACATGTTTTTCTACTGCTGTACAGAGGCTCAGTTGAGGGGAAATACCCCCAATGTAATTTAGAGCAAAGCCATGGACTGTCTTATTGTTTGAATGTGTTAGTCCATCATATACTGACAGGGACTGATGACACTAGGCCTTCACACATACACTCAAACACATATGTACAGAAAATATTGAATATAAATAATGGATTGCATCTTGTGTGTATTTGTAGTTTAAATTGTACAAAATGCCTTTTACATTATCTTTCCAATCACAGATTCTCTCAAGTAAACCTATAAGCACTTTAAGAAAAATTATAACAAATTACCATCCATACAGTACATGTATGCAATAGAATAGTCAAGTACCTATAACTTAGTAACATGGTCAAGGGAATTTTTCTGTTTGTTACACTATAAATGTCTGTCTTCTCTTTCCAGTTCCACAAAACGTAAAGATGCACTTCCTGGTTTTTATTAAAATGCCCAGCAACACGGTGGCTCAGTGGTTAGCTCTTCTGCCTCACAGCAAGAAGGTTCTGGGTTCGAGTCCAGGTCGTTCCGGGCCTTTCTGTGTGGAGTTTGTATGTTCTCCCCATGTTTGTGTGGGTTTCCTCCAGGTGCTCTGGTTTCTTCCCACCATAAAGACATGCATACTAGGACTACGGGTCATTGTTGCAAATGAGAACTTGTTCTCAATTGACTTACCTGGATAAATAATGAACCATGGATGTATTAAGAGATCGGGTCAGAACATCACCAGTGAGCTGGGAGGAAATTTTGAGCATGCTATAACACAATCAGGAAGGGTGTTTTGTAAAATGTTAAACCCAGAAAAATGCAATAATCTGCTCTGAATGCTTTTATGTGCCTTTTTAATGTTGAAGAGTGACATCATCAATGCTGTAATCATTTATGATATCAAGTACGATAAGAGGAAATTGAGGGAATTTTATTAAAACCTTTTATATGAAATGCAATCAAGCGTGTTTTTGATGGGAAACTTGCATGCCATAGTGCAAAAGGTAGGCGTCAGTGGAGCATGAAGACGCACGTGCCTGCTGGTCAGTTTTTAACTTGTAGATAAAATTACAACATAGTCTCATTTATGCGCAGCTTTTTGGACGCTGGATGAAGAGAAAGGTAAAGAAACGGATAGAAGACAGGAAACTGGAGTGCAAGATAGCTGGGTGGGGCCAATACTGCTGAGTGAGACTGATCCCTGTTCATTCTCTTGGCTGGCAGTCAGTGCGTGTGCCCACTATAGGATCATGGTCAGGATGGCAGCATGGGCAGAGCTGGGCAGCGTTTGCCAGTGTGCCAGGGGCAGAGGGGCAAGCCTATTGAGAAGCACTGTGATGGACACAATGGTTGCGACAGACTTGCTGCATCAACAGGCTTTTTGCTGCTGTGGCCAGAAATAAACCATAAATACCCCCACTGGCCTCCAACGACCGCTCGCCAGGCCTCCACACCCACAAACACCCTCACACTGAGACAGACAGAAAAGAGAGAAAAGAAAGAGGAAAGACGGAGAGCGTGGCTTGTACGTGGTGCAGTGAAGCACAAGCCATCCAGGTAAAAAAAAAAAATCTCCGGCAGACCTTTCTTTTTTCCTCTCTCCCTGTCCCCTCTTCTATCTGCATCCAAATGCTTGCTTAAGTAGCATGTTGTGTGTGCACTATTGTGTTATTCTTACATATACAATGGACACAACTAGGATTTAAGTAAAATAAAGAAGTAAAGTGTGCAAATGTTTTGCTGCTATGTTAGATTTTTGAACAGCAGAATTATAACTAAGCAGTTCTGGTAAAAAGAAAACAGTTTGAAGTTCTACCTGTGACCATGTTTTAAAGTATGTGCTGTAAACACTATTTTCCTCTATAAATTCAATAACCTAAGAGTAATAATCGATCTAATGCATTAAACAATGTAATTGCTGTGCTTTGTAGAGGCAAAATGACAGACCAGCAGGGAAACCCAGACCAGCTGCCTGCAGAGAAGGGCCAAGGAGGGTCTGGAGCCACATATAAGGTACCTGATTGAACAAAAACGTTGACTTCACACATTATGTACACGTGTTGAAATTAAGACAAGTCAGAAATTCCATGCATTGGGACTTTGCTGATGGTGCAGATCACACATTATCCCACTCTCCACCTATCTTGCAGTTGGCAGTTTTTGAGTTCGAGAACTTTCGTGGAAAGAAGGTGGAGTTGTCTGGTGAATGTATAGATGTGTTGGAGAAGACGCAGAGAATTGGCTCGGTCATTGTGGAGTCAGGACCGTACGTAATCTAATTTCCCTTCATCGAGTCCCATCAATTTTACTGCATCTGCATCCTGTTTTCTATTTGTTTCCCTTGCTTAGGGCAAATGTGTGCATTTACATTATATAAATGCATTCTCTCCATATTGTCAGATGGGTGGGGTTTGAACGTCCAGGTTTTGCAGGAGAGCAGTTTGTGCTGGAGAAAGGAGAGTACCCACGCTGGAGCGCCTGGACCAACTGCATGAGTATCTACAGTCTGAGCTCATTCAAGCCTCTGAAAGTGGTCAGTATTATCAGTGTAATATTAGCACATGTAACTTCCTGTTAAGCATGATCAAACCTATTGTTTTTCTCTCCAGGACAGTGCAGATCATAAGCTGCACCTGTTTGAAAATACAGGCTTTGAAGGTAGAAAGATGGAGATTGTTGATGATGACGTTCCCAGTCTGTGGGCTCATGGTTTCCAGGATCGAGTGGCCAGTGCTAAGGCTATCAATGGAACGTAAGATGTAACCTTCCAAATGATAAATATAATTTATAGTAGATGTAATTGTTTTGTTTTTAAAGATATGTTACACACTACTCTTTCTCTTCCCTTTGAAGGTGGGTGGGATACATGTATCCAGGCTACAGAGGGTGCCAGTATGTGCTTGAGCAAGGAGATTTCAAGCACTGGAACGATTGGGGAGCCACTGCACCTCAGATCCAGTCCGTCCGACGTGTGCGGGACATGCAGTGGCACAAGAGAGGGTGCTATATTGCCCCTGCCCCTGCTCCTACACCTCCTAATCCTAATCCCATCCCCGACCCCACTCCCAATCCCAACCCAAACCCAAACCCAAACCCAAACCCCAATCCCGATCCTAACCCTGCTCCCAACCCCAAATCAAAAACTCAACCCCAACCGTAACACCACACTTCCAGCTCCTCCTACACCAAACTGGGGGAGGCTAAAGGCTACACGCCAGTCCCCAATCTCTCCACTACGCCCTCTGTTAGTCTAGAATATCTGACCATGCAATTTTGGAAAACTGTAACTGAATATAATGAACCATGTAAATCTGTTGGAAATAAAGGTTTTGGCCCTGATTTTGGTTATCTGCAAATTATTGTATGTTATTTATTATGCATAAAGGAATACAAAGGACGTGTTTATTCAGAGTTTGTAATGACTGCATGTCTATGAGGCTAAAAAGGAGCAATAGTGACAATTTACACTGGGAAACAGTATAAGGTTACAGTACCAAAATGGTTGATGCCAAGTCGCATGGCCAGGCGTGTTGATCAAAGGGTTCGCAGGATCAGGGGAATGCAGGGTTGCAGGATGAGCACCTTTGACAATGACTATGACATTTTGCTGAATGTTATAAAAGATCCACCTGTAAAGCAGGAGGATGCTAGGCTACAAACTTTTGGCCAATCTACTGAAAGTCTTCAACCTTTATCACAACTGTTCTTTATTTGACATCAGGAAAATTCACCACAGCTGATCCAGAAGCCTTCAGGCAGATTGCAGATAGGCAGGCCTGTATCTCTCTTTCTCTCTATCTTTTGATTTCCACAAGTCTGTTAAATTAAATTGAGTGATAGAAAACGTGGAATATGGATGTGGTGCGATGCATGCTGGTCTGTATGATAACTATGTCAATAAGTTGATTTTGACATTACTAAATAACTGGAGTGTGTCCCAAGCATAGATTTTAAAAAATATGGTGAGTTATACATTCTATGGTCCCCAGCATCCCAAGTCAAATGGGCCTGTTTCATACAATATAAAATTAGTTATTAATGGTATTTCAGATCTGCAGTAACTGCATCTGTCAAATGATAAATCTTCTAAATCGACTCTTCAATTCTAATGTTACATTATTTTCATACATTTCTCCTCCTTCCATTCTGCATGAATCGTTCTTTGTTGTGTTGAACTGGGACAGGGTCTGAAACATCAGTCATTGGTTTAAAACAACAGCTGGACCCGCCCAGAATATTCCAGTGGTCCAATCACACGCCACCTTCATTTAGCAGGCTCGAGAAGTGGGCGGCGAACGCGCAAAATTTGAAAGTCGACCCGGAAACAACGTTTATCGAGAGGAAAACAGTGTGCTTCTTAGCATGTCAATGTTTCTGTGTATGTTAAAAACTAAATTATAATTATCTGCATGGCAGTCTGGTGAGTAATCTCATAGCGTACAGTTTGGTCTCGGTAAATAAAACTGAACGACACTTAACGTTATTATATGCGTGTTGCGCCAACGTTCTTGTTTCTTAGCAAAGTTAGCAAAACGCTAGCCAACGTTAACTTAGCATGCTAAAGGGACGCATTGTTGACATTTTGTTGACAGCTTTTCCCTTGGTCTTTGTGTAACCATATTGTAGCGTCGTAGATGTCACTAATCAGTTAACGTGTTAGAATAAAGTATATAACGTTACTTGCTTTGACCTACTATGTGTCATTTGCCCAGGTTATCTGTTGTTAAGAAGCCATGTTGAAGTTCAAATACGTGAGTCAGGGAAGCCTGAAAACGCTGCCGTGCTCTGCGGATCCCATCACCAGCCGCAGCTCGCGACTCAACCAAGTGTTTCAGGTAAAGCTATGTATATCTTAGATATCCCGATGATATTAACTGTTCATATGCATGGTCTTAAACACTTTGTACAGTTATAACCGCCTGCCGCCTTAACTGTCAATAGCTGACTTCCTTTCCCTGTGTTTATGTATTGTCCCCAGGGCCGAGTCAGCCTGTGTGGGCAGCAGGGAGGATGCACTTTAGGTCGGGAAGAATTTCTGGAGGCTCTGCTGCTACTGTACCAAGAGTGCATCTCCCCAGAGCTTATGAAGATACATAATGTGGCAAACTTTGTTAATAAGTGTAAGCACACATTTTACACGTGTAGTATTTCTTTGTTAGTTGTTGTTGTTTTTGGGCACATACACTATTTTCCAATCACATTATTTGATACTTTCTGCATTGTAACAGTTAGTTGGTTCAGCTTTTAAAACGTGCCTATTCACGGATTTTGAGCTGTTGATTTTTTTGAACACCATAATACATTTATTCTATTTCTACATGTAGTTCACAGTTTTTACAGTATAAATTGACATGGTAAAAAGAGATCACTGATATTCTGATTCCATAATTAGCAAATATAGACCATAAAAACAATATTATGTTATTTTCAGTACCAGCCAGATATAATTTATTTAGGCTCATACCAATACTAACAGTATGTCTTTGTAACTGTGTATCTCAATAGAATTTGGTTTTGTACTTGTCGTATGTTTACAATTTTACATCCTAAAAGTTATTTCACTTAATTTCTCAGGAACAATGGGTGAAAAACCTCTGTGTGTTTTGTGTTTGTTAAACAGTTTCTGAAGTCGTCTCAGAGCTGCGAGCCATGCAGCCTGGTCTTTCTGACTTTGAAGTGCGTGCCGTGGTGGGTCGAGGTCGTTTCGCCGAAGTCCAAGTAGTCCGGGAGAAGGCCACTGGGGATGTTTGTGCACTGAAAGTCATGGCCAAGACAGATTTACGCACTCAAGAAAATGTAAGTAACTACTGTAACACAGTACTAAAATATAGAAAATAGAAAGTTGTTTTCATTTTTTTTTTTTTTTTTACATTAATCATTTGGCTTTACCACATAATAAGCCTTTTATACAGATGCCATTTTTATATGTCACAGTAGTAAAAACACAGGTATAAATAATAAAAATAATGATTACGGAATTCCATTTAGCTGCTTCAATTTCAGGGTCTCAGTATTGTGCATGCTGGCTCACTGTCACGGCGGACACGTAGCCATTGGTAATGTTGTTACTTACATCTGTGCTTTTCCTGCTGTGACTAGTCAAAATGTCTGCTGTGATGAAGGCCTGTTTTGTCTGAGCATTTCTTTCAACCAGTATCAACAGCCGAAGCCAAACTCAGTTGCTGTGAGAGTTATGATTTAAGGGTTCTAAAGGTTCATGAATGGCTTTTAGACACATTTGTTACATAGGCATTTAAATGAACTAAAGAGTTTTAAGAGTAACATAAAAGTTGCAGTCTGAAAAAGCCCCACTGGAGGGTGCTCTAGGGTTAATACAACATAACAACATTTGGGTACATTATTTCACAGCTGTGCTCTCTGGCATGTGACTAATAGAATAGATCTTAGTCATAATAGTACATGAACAGCGACAGGAAGGTATCTGAAGTGAGCACTACAATGAACAAGAAATGTTTTGTTCATGCCACCTGTGACTACTTTGCATAATTTGACAAAATTAGTTCCCACTTATTAAACTAGCAACATGAACTGAAGCTAGGTAAGGAGGGCATGAAATCTTAGTGTGGAAATGTTTGATATGTGCATTAAGATCTCCTTAAAATTACATGTAAACCCCATTTGAAGTCTTGAAGATGGTAGCTTTTCAGTATTTTAGATATAGATGAGTTTATGTGGTTGGTACACTGCTCACAATTTGTGAGCATGCCTTTTTAATTCTTCTCAGGTGGTTTTTCATGAGGAGGAGCGCAGGATCTTGGCTCTAAACAGCAGTCCCTGGATCCCGCAGCTTCTCTACGCCTTCCAGGATAAAGAACATGTCTATCTGGTGAGACTGCATGGTTTTTTCTCATCTTGAGGATGGACTGAAATTACTAATTTATGTAAATTTCTCCTTGTCAGAAGAATGTTTTAGGGGTCTTTTGCAAACTACCATAAGCCACAGGGGACTAATTTGGTAATATACATGACAAGCAAATGGCACACACTGTAAGGCATGGTGGGTATATTATACATTTTAATTCCTAGGGTCTTTATAGTACAGCCCTTTATGTTATAACGAAGGTCTGAAGGTACTTACTACAGTTAGTAACTGAAGTATACTAACTGTAAAAAAAACATGATGCCAGTGTGGTCCCTGGCTCAACCAGAGAGGCTTAACTGCAGATTTTTGTGTTTTCTGAATAAACTTCTTACACTAAACGGAACCAGTTGGGGGTGCAATGGTCCCCATTACAAAATAGATAATTTAATTCACTCACAGAAGCACCTACCATGGTATGGTTTAAAAGTGTTTGCAGTAGAAGATTACAATTTTCTTTTTCTAGGTGTGGTTTCTTTACACAGAGTAACAAACCATAAAGGCAGTTGTTTTCAATGTCACCTTTTGTATAAGTTGTTGGCCTAATTGTTCCAAATCTTTAATAACATTTATTTAACTGAGCTAAAACCTCCACTGAGCTTTCCAGTGGCGACTGTTAATTAAATGTTATTTTTCTGGTGTTGAGACGGCAAGACTTAGGGACCGTCTACAAACTACAACACCGAAAAAAGATAGAACAAAAATATTTATTAATTCAATGATTAAATAAGGTAGTCTCCAAACTTACCTCAATCATAACTTGTTTCCTGCTGGTTGTACTACAGCACTTACTTTAAAAAAATAAGCATATGCCTATTTTTGAAAATATTTTTCGGTGTTGTAGTTTGTAAACGGTTTGTATCTTGCCGCCTCAACACCGGAACTAAACAGAGCTGAATAAGCACAACTTCTATGCATTTTCTTTCACATCTACTGCAGTCAGATTCACTGTGTTCACTCAGAAGGAATCACTTCACATGGGTAGGCACTTGTAATTAGGGCTGCCACCTCTTAGTCAATTAGTCGACTAATCGGTCGTTTTGGTCTTAGTCGACTAAGATTTCTTTAGTCGATTAGTCATTTTTTAAGCTTATTCATGCTTAATTACTTATTTCCAAGAAACTTCTGAGCACATTTATGGTAAACACAAGATTTAAAGTGGTGCTTTTGCAGGATTAATTGTGGAGAAACTCAGTTTTACAGATGTTTAATTAACTACATTTATATTGTGCTTTTCTATTCTTAACCACCTCTCAAAGCGCACAGCTTTGTCAATTAAATCAACTAATCAATTAGTCGACAAAATCGTATAAGTGTTAGTCGACTAAGAATTTCTTTAGTCGAGGACAGCCCTACTTGTAATGACATTTCAAACATGTTAAGAGGCTAAAAACACATTTAAAACTTGCCCTGTTTCAGCCTCCTGGATGCAAACTGTAGCAGGAGGATAACACAGTGTAGGCAACAGCGATTGTTTTCATTTTTCTCGCTACTGCCAGCACTCCAAATTTACAAACAACAGAGCTACGTGTTGAAATCAACCGGAATTTTCCTTTAAGTTCAGATCAGTCAGAATAGTGCATGAGCTGCTACAGGAAGGGTTCTGAAGTGAGCAATGAAAGGAGCAACTTGTATGATGAAGAAATGCTTTGAAGCTGGCGGGAAATAGTTAGCCTCTTTCAAAAGTGAAAAAAATAATCACCAAATTGTTGTTGTGTTATTGTTGGCCTGCAGGCTAGCCGCCAGTACAGCCAAAAGTCACCAGGGCTTTGTTCAGATTAACAACATTATTCAATGCTGGCAACTCCACTGGACAGGACCTCTGAGCTGCTGCAGTCTTTTAGCCTATAGCTGTTGTTGCTCAAATTAGGATTAAGTAGCTAATTGCAACTACAACCACAATGTCCCATTTCAGCATCTACAACTGAGAAAAAAAATACAACAATCAAGCTGCGCTAACTGTTTCCCCAAGCTTCCTGTGTTTCACTTATAGGCAAAACACCCCCTGGATATCTGTACTTAATGTGGGTATATAATTAATAGATGGTCTTCTCCTTTGACTCTGGTTAAGGAGGCAACAAGGCATAATTTCCAAAATGTTAGCGTCTTCTTAACAGTCTAATCTTCAGCCGTGAAGCACAGTGTCAATTTCCTCCTCAGAGAGAATATCCAGTGTAAGCATCGTGAAGGCTGTTAACCTCACAAATAATCTATATCTTCTCTAATGACTTGATAGTCTGGCTAAGGGTGTAGGAAAAAGCCTTTCCTGCCCAGCCAAGCTGTGTACTGTATACTGCCCTTTGTTTTTCTTTCACTCACCCTCTCCTTATACCTTCCTATATGCCCCCTGCATGTCTACATTCTTTCTCCTCTCTTTTCACTCCCCCTCTGTCTCACCCCGCTCCCTAACTGAGCATGGAGGAAAATACAAAGCATCCATCTTTATCCATGTGTCAGAGAGGCGCCCAGTCTCCTTGTTGCTAGGTAACACTGGAGAATGCTCCCGTTCATTCAGACTCACCGACCATTCATGCACCAGGGGCTCTCTCGCCTGTTGTGGCTGTATGGCTGCCACCATATAGCTCAAATTCATCCTAACCAATGCCTTTCATCTCATGATGCAGACAGCGGAAAAGAGAACTTAAGTCAAACATGAGTCAGGTTGATCTGTTGATTTGTGTTTCCAAACATTAAAGATGCTTAATGAGATATCTTTTTATGTTGTGGCATGTTGCTTTGACTGTAAACATGTCTCGTTTTAGCCTGTGATCTCAGATACACAAGGATGTTGCAGTTATTGTTGGTGTATTTTGTTTAGCTATTGAAGACCAATCCTTTGACTGCAGTATCACAGACAAATCTGCAATAGTATTCGGTGTTACATAACTGAATCTATAATGAGGAGAACCACCCTATAAGCTGAATAGAGCTTTGATGTGAGCTTAAGCACATGTGGTCTGACACTTGTAGCTTTGTTTTCATTTCTAAATATAGGCCTATTTATAGGCATTCATAAATGTTTCAACAGCATGTGATATAATTATTTCAAATTGCAAGTTCCGGACATAGTTTGATACTACCAGTTTCTTACTGCATACACAAATGTGTCTTCAGGCGATGGAGTACTTGCCAGGCGGTGACCTGATGTCCCTGCTAAACCGATACGAGGATCAGTTTGATGAGGCCATGGCTCAGTTCTATTTGGCTGAGCTGGTAGAGGCCGTCCATGCTGTCCACCAGCTGGGCTATGTCCACAGGTAAGAATCCAACCTCCTCAATGATGAAGACCTAACGTTTCAAGGCTTTAAGGAACAACATCATTAAGGAAGTAGGGCCAGAGATCCTAAGTTGATACTTGTCCGCACCACAGTTCAAATGAGCTTTCACACCACCCGAAACGAACCGGACTATCTGACAAAATGCTCCAGGGTTTGGTTAAAACAGACCGCACAGCTCAGGTGTGAAAGCAACTCGTAAAATGTCATTCTTCCATCTTTTGTTTTTACTGGAAAAAATGCATATAATTCAGGAAAACATGACCTGGACATGAGAAATGTAGCATTGTAATTTAACCTGGAGCACTCAGGATGATGTTATGTAATACAAAAATATTGCTGGAGTTTACAAATGTATTCCATTATCATCAGAGCGGTAGACATATTACAGTACTCGGGCAACAAACCGCTCTGTAAAAGCAGTATCAAATTCCTTCTTAACTATCCACTTACAGAGATGTCAAACCAGAGAACGTTCTCATCGATCGGACTGGTCACATCAAGCTGGCAGACTTTGGATCAGCTGCCAGGCTGACTGCTAACAAAACAGTAGGTAGATTACGGAGTTGCCCTATGTATTGCTATTGACTTCAGTATGCTTGACAGTGACGTCATCCTGTGTTATTAATGCATTTCCAGGTTGCAGCTCCCATAGTCCCTGGTGGGACCCAAGACTTCCTCTCCCCCGAGGTCCTGGCATCCATTAATGGGGGCTCTCACAGCACCTATGGGGTTGAGTGTGACTGGTGGTCCCTTGGGGTCATAGCGTATGAGATGATCTATGCCAGGTCGCCGTTTTCTGGTGGTACTTCCACCAAGACAATCCACAATATCCTCAACTTTCAGGTACTGTCATCTCGACTGGTACTGACATTGGTCACTGGTATCTGATCTGAAATGGTCTGCTGTCGACTGCCTATTTACCATTCCCAGCGTACTCAGTGAAAATATGCAGTCTGATTCACCTGAAGTATTGCGTGATCAGTTTATGCATCATGTCATAAATCCATGTCAATGTTTTTTGCCCCCAGCGTTTCCTTAATTTTCCAGAGGAGCCGCGGGCCAGTAAGCAGTTTGTAGACCTGCTACAGAGCTTGCTGTGTGGAGCCAAAGAGCGTCTGGGTTTCCAGGGACTTCGCTGTCACTCTTTCTTCTCCAGTGTAGACTGGAACCACTTAAGACAAGGTGTGGAGATTCCTCTCCCTTGAGACTCTGTTCTTCTGTCTCTCCAGCGAAAATGCTCAATTTAGCTTGAAATGACAGTGTCGCTTTAATCACGTTATTGGACAGATGATCTACAACTACTTGTCAACTATATATGTTGTTTATAATATACATCGGTGTACCGTGTTCGTGGGGTTGCACGTAAACAGCAATCACGTTGCCAGTGGTGTTGTTGGTAGTAAAATAATGAGATTCTTTGCACCATTGGCAGTAGGCCAGCTCTTTCCTGAAGAGAATGGGAGGGAGGCATAGACAAGAAGCGAGGTAGACAGAGTAAATATCTGCAACTCATCTGCTTCTCAACAGACGCAGCACAAATCTTTTACGCTAGTAACACCAGACACGCTCGCTGGGGCGGCAATGCATTTGCGTTTGTTGGATGTCTTTGTTGCCATCAAATCTGAGACTGCACCCAATGACAAAGAGTTTGGCATTTTCACCTGACCAGCTATGGGAAAACACACCCATAACATTTGCATTAATGGACAATTTCAGTGAAGCATGGTCACATTAAAGAACTGCAGCTCAACAGAGGTTCTGCAAATCCACACGTGTAACTGTATGGGTGATCAGTGTTAATTATGCTGTGCAGAACACCTCATGTCTTCAGCTGAATAAACCCCCCTTTTTGTGATTCTGAAGCAATTATCTTCTTCTCTGAGCTGTTTTCCAGTTATAATATGATACAGCGTTTAGAATGCAGGAGCTTTTTATTGCCTGTGTATGTGTTGAAGAGAAGATTTATTGATTTTTATTAATGTCTGTGAGTGATAAATATCAAATACAATACAAAAAAGAGAATCACATACATAAATGTTTGTATTTAAAGAAAAATATAGAATTGGCTTATTGGTAATTGGACACAGATAGAGCTTTATGCTTCAGCCTTGACTCCAGCTGATTAGCTTGCTCTGCTGCAGTGAGGGAGAGCAAGTGAGCATGTGTGTATGAAAGAGAAAGAGGGAGGGACGGAGAGGCAGCATGTGCATCACCGCGCGACTTACCGCACTCTAGGCTCCTACAGCTCTGCTCTGTTCCTCCTCCCTTCCTTTCTCTTCCCTTTCTCCTTGTTGTGTTTTTTATTTTTATTTTAAACGTTTATTTTTTACTACTTTGTTCGTTGCTGCCTTCTTTTTTCCTTGCCCTCTCTTACTCCATCCTTTCCCCTGCAGTTCTCCCGCCTTTCGTTCCTGCATTGCACGCTGAAGATGACACCTCTAATTTTGAGGAGCCGGAGCAGGCAGCCCCCCGGCCACCCTCAGCAGCCCAGCGAGGAGCTCTGCCAGCGGGCTTCCAGGGCCAGGATCTTCCCTTTCTAGGCTGGTTCTTCAGCAGAGCGTTGACAGCATTGGCCAAAACTGAGTAAGTGCTACCTGTTTACTTGGCATTGTTTGGCTTTTTTTTTTTTTTTTTTTTTTTTTTCCTTCTTTCAAAGACGACCCCTCTTTTTCCTGTAGTCAACGCAGAGACCTCCTGCATACACCTCTCTAACACACTTTTGTTGATTAAAGACCCCATGCTACCTTGGGCTGCTGTTCTGCCATTAGATTCCTCATTACCTAGGCAACAAATTCCAGGTAGCCCTGTTTCAGGTAACCTAGTGTGGTGCCCTGGCCAGTTGGTGCTATGTCCCTGTCATTAGTGTGTGCCTTATGCTGTGTCAGACAAGGAACGAGGGAGGGGAGGGATCCCCCTGTTCTCCAGTGCTCTCTTCTTCTGATTCCTGTTTTTATGCTTTGGGATCACACAGTTGATTCAATGCATAGATAGATAGATCAAATGAATGGACCAGAGGATGTGAGCTGGTGTTATCTTGCCATCGGCGCTGATTGGTATGCAGCTGAGTGTGTCAATGAGGTTTGTTGAGAGGTGGAACCCCAGACATAGGCACACTCCCACCCGCGCTGCTGTTATTGTGCTTTCTCTGTTACTGTGCAGCATAATGGGCTCCTGACTTTTATAGCATGGGTTTTGGGACTGTAATTATCCCTAATAGTGTTTGGCTTCTTAACCTCAGATAAGAATGCAAGAGGATGGGTTTCATTTCTGTAGCCCCATGGCAGTGCTCTAGCAGGTTAATGGTCCTGGAGACTGCAGCTCATGACAGCTGCAGCAACAGAAAGGGAAGAAAAAACGTTAGCAGATTAGACAGGGAAAAGGATGAGAGCTCAGATTGGGGGAGAGAATCTATTTCTATGGTTACTACCGTGATGTTTTTTTTTTTTTCCCATAGTCCCCACCCCCATCTTTACCCGTCTCATCTCCTCCTCTTATTTTCTCCCTCTTCTAATGTCTCTGTCCCTTGCTGTTACACCATCAGTCATCTGTTCATGGTTTTTACCTAAAGCCAGTCGTTTTCTTTGCTGCATTTGATTAAGAGGAGCTCAGAGCTCATAGAATGTGTCAAATGCGTGTGTGGGTGCATGCATATGCATGTACACATTCTTTATTACAATGCTGAAAAGGAAAGAGAAATTACCCAGAGCCAGGCATAATAGAATGCTAATCATGCGTTTTATGGGTTCCTGTTATTCCGTCTTTTTTTCATTCTGTGTGAACTTGTCTGACTGACTCCTCATCAGTAAAACTCAACAACAAAATCCCCTTAACAGCTTGCCTGAAATTTAAAAGAAGCTATCTGTGTTTTAGTGTCAGAAAATCATCTTTGAACGGTTGCTGTAAGGATCATAAACTTCCGCCTTTTGTTTCCTCAAAATTCTTCAAAATCTGTCTTTTTGTATGTACGCAATATATTTCACAAGTTTGCAAGAAAATATTGGTCAGTCATCTGTGGTCAACACTGTGGTCAAGAGCAGGACAGCTTGGCCAGATTGCCATGCATGCTTACTGCCAGATGGTCATTGTGTGGATATTCATAGTCCCAGGATAATTCCTAATAACTTAAGTGACCAACTGACTTTTTTTTACCAGCGCCATCATCTGGTCAGAATTTCCCCTTGTCGTGGTATCTCAGAATCTAGTGTCCCCATTTTCAAAAAATCTGCTGCGGACATTCATAGTCTTTGGATTCCTTATGTTTTGAATGGGCCTCTGACCTGTCCTCTTGTGCCACCATCATGCCAACATCTCCACTTGGACACAAGAAAACAAAATGTAAATGGGAAATTGTTGTGAAAAGATGTACTAAAATAACTGCATTTAGTTAATTGTGGTCATGCACCTACAGCATGACTGGAGATGACAAATAACAACAGTCAGTGGTAATTTTCCACTTTCTACAAAAATGACAGAATGTTCACTGAAAAATCCCCTCCCTTTGAAACACTGCTTGTGTAGGATTATGTGTTTGTTTGCATTTCCTTCACTGTGTGCATGTGGTGTGAATGTATGTGTTATATTATTTTTGTTTACCTGATCAGTGCTGCAAAGCCTTTAACTTGCATACTTTCCCAGTCTTGCTTTGAGTCCCTCTCTCGCTTTGATTCTCTTTAATAATGCAGTCTGCACTGGCTACTTATTTATTTTCCCTTCACAGTACAGAGACATGACAACTACCAAATTCCAAATATAAATATTGGCCATTCTTCCTTCAAAAAATTATTAATTGATATTTGCTTTTCAGTTTAAAGCATATGTAACTACAAGCGGGAGAAAACGGTTTAAGATGAATTAATCCATCCTCCATCCTTACTTTGAGTTCATCATGCCTTTGACAGTTTTAAGAGAGAACAGATAAATGAAAAAAACAAAAACATGCAACTGAACTCAGAAAACCTCTAGCTGCGTACAGATAAATTGTCATATTATCTGTACAGTAGCCCCCAAAACAATTCAACTAAGCACTGGAGAACTTTATGAATTTTGATGTCTAACATCAATTTTTAATTGGTAACAGATTCAGCTTGCTGGAACGCCTCCTTGTTTAATCTAGATTCCTGTGAAAAAGGCTTGTGTGTGTGCGTGTGCCTTTGTGCGTGTGTGCACTCATCCTCTATATATGTAATGTACATGTGTGTGTTTCAGGGGGATGTTTCTCGATGCAGAGAGGCGAGGAAGCAGTGCTTGCATTCATGATTTATTTTTACCGCTGTGACTCAGTCTGACTCAACTTTATTAAAGATCCCTCTGCTGTATTTGTGAACACATTCATAAGACCCATTCATGTATTTAGAAGACTTCAGAGTAGAATTTTCTCTCTTTTTCTGGTCAAGAGAAGGGCAATAATTGACTCTGCTCTAAATGATTCCCGAAGAATGGAAACAAAATAGGACATCACCTTACATAAACAAGAAAATCCAGTGCTTTGGACTCACTACAGAGCTCTGTGGAGACCAACCCTAAGCAAAAGCATAGCCCAAATTCTCCTGTCACATTATTTTGTCAGGCAAACAGCAAATATTCCCAGGTCTACACGCTGTTTTGTTCATGTAGTCTGTTTTGTCCTGAATCAACCCTGATGAATATAATATACTTGGCTTTTTTTCACTTCAAAAATGCTCTGTTGAAGAATGTTATCCTGATTGTCAGCAGCCTTATTGTTACGATTAGATATTGAGTACTTTTATTATAAATGAAACTATAGTCAATTCATATTTTTAGCTTCTCAGTGTTGCTCATTTATGATGCGTGGGTGTTGTGTCTGTCTGCATTTCAGCCAGCTTAATTAAGCAACAATACTAAGGCTTGCTGATACATGATGTGGTTCTATGTCATTATGATATGAGACTTTCACTTATTATCTTTTTGGTTAGCTGATATGATTTGAGAATTTGTGATATTTGGAATATTCTACTTTTTTTTTTTTTTTTTTTTTTTTTTTTTTTTACACAATCGAAACATTTTTATGAAACATTTAATTTGTTTAATCTAGAGATGGTCCAATACCATTTTTTGCTTCCCGATACCGATTCCGATACCTGAAATTGCGTATCAGCCGATACCGAGTACCGATCCGATACCAGTGTGTCATATATTTCGTTATGTTTTAACAGCTGTATACTACTATCCCTGTATGGATGTGATATGATTTCTATCTTTGTTGTCGGTCTGGCTCAGGTTAAACTCTTTGTGAAACATGAACAAACGCAAACAATGAATGCCACAGAACTTTCTTTTACGATCCAGTTTGGCAGTCAATTGTAACGGAAAAAGAACATAAATAAACTACTTTATCGTAGATTTTCTTTATGGCTTTATTACGTGGTATTGGATCGGTGCATCAACTCCAGTACTTACCGATACCAGTGTGTGTGTATATGTGTGTGTGTGTGTGTGTGTGTGTGTATATATATATATATACATACATACATACATATACTGTATATGTTGTTGTTCTCAGGTCAGTGTCTGCTGGCCTCAATTCTCCTGCTAAGACCAACTCCATGGAAAAGAAACTGCATCTTAAAAGCAGAGAATTACAAGAAACTCAAGACAAATGTCACAAGGTGAGGGTGTACTTTAAGCCATTTTTATTCATGTTTCAGTATTTTATCACAAGCCTTTATGACAAACAAGTTTGTTCTTATTTTCAAATGCAAGATTAGCTCCATCAAGCAAGACATATGACTAGAGTAAGGCCATTGTTGACTGACTGGAAACTGAAATTGTATTTTTGTATGTTTTTGAGCAAAACAAAAAAAAAATCATTTGATTATGGGTTTTATTACCAGACGTTCTGTGTTTATTCTGCCTGACTGGCTTAACACAGATCAACAGGCTTCTGGTGCTGCTGTAATAAGCCAAATTAATCATGTTGTGTGTACAATATTAGAACTACATTTTTTAAGAATTGTGTGAAATGCTTTAGCTATCATCAGAATC
Source organism: Perca flavescens (assembly GCF_004354835.1). Classification (NCBI taxonomy): domain Eukaryota; kingdom Metazoa; phylum Chordata; class Actinopteri; order Perciformes; family Percidae; genus Perca; species Perca flavescens. Next base: position 30,958,149 of record NC_041334.1, on the reverse strand, counting down.
TATGACTGATGATGGACCCTTCTCGCTGATTTATATCACCACTTTTAGTGGCTTTACATTACTGCTACATTTAAGGCGTTAAATGTAACACAAGCCGTTGTCAAACCTTGAAAAGAAACTGGTAATTGTGCTCTTCTCTGGTGGATTCAGATGGAGCAGGAGATCTCCAGGTTCCAGCGTAAAATGACTGATCTGGAGTCAGTGCTCCACCAGAAGGATGTGGAGCTGAAGGCATCCGAGACTCAGAGGAGCATTCTGGAGCAAGACCTTGCTACCTACATCACGGAGTGCAGTGTGAGTCATAATAACGTGTGTGTGTGTGTGTGTGTGTGTGTGTGTGTGTGTGTGTGTGTGTGTGTGTGTGTGTGTGTGTGTGTGTGTGTGTGTGTGTGTGTGTGTGTGTGTGTGTGTGTGTGTGTGTGTGTGTGTGTGTGTGTGTGTGTGTGTGTGTGTGTGTGTGTGTGTGTGTGTGTGTGTGTGTGTGTGTGTGTATGTATGTAATTCTTTTTTTTTTTTTTTTGCTTTTTCCAACGTTGTAAATTGTTAAATTTTTCTTATACACATTTTCAGCGCTTATTTCTACGTCCCATATTTTCTGATATAAAACAAAAATTAAAAATGGGTCAATGTGACCCAAAGTCAACACAAGGGTTAAACATAATGATGCTCTTATGAAAGTGTGTCGCTGTCCTCAACGCCTCAAAAATCTGTATTGATTCGAACGAACAGCAGCCTTGACTTTGTGCGCACATATGTGTATGCAGAGCCTAAAGCGAAGCTTAGAAGAGGCCCGTGTGGAGGTCTCCAGAGAGGATGACAAGGCCATGCAGCTGCTGCACGACATCCGGGAACAGAGCAACAAGCTGCAGGAAATTAAAGAGCAAGTATGTAAATCTTCTCATTCAAACGCTCCTCTGTCTCCACCCTCTCATCACGTTAATGATGTGAAACACTTAAAGTTATTTATACTAATGTGTAGTGAAAGAGGGAAAAATGCCTTCATACTTTCATCCATCGTCTTATTTGAGTAGATTCTTCTTCTTTCCACCGTGTTGCCTTTATACTATCATAGCTGATAAAGGAGTTACTGAAGCAGCAGTGAGATTATATTCTTCCCAGTGTGTCCCTGTTACACAGGCAAGGCTTTCCCTCTGAGGACTCCCTTGTCCTCAACACTCATAAAGGTCATCCCTGCAGATGGTATCCCTGCAAGGTACAAAAGTGCGGGACACTTACCAAGAGGTTCGCCCACGCTCCTCCCAAGGGAACATAGTATTAACAATTTTTCAATCAACATTTATGATTCAAATCAAAAATCAAAGTTGAATTTAGAAATATGTTATGTGACCTACTGCCACCCTGCTTGTTTGAAAGCCATGATATGTCTCTCTCATGGGCGGGCCATATTCTCTGGGCGGGCAAAGAAGAGAAAGGGGGGGTAACCTTGCTCCCTATGACCTCATAGGAGAAAATTCCAGATCAGCCCATCTGAGCTTTCATTTTCTCAAAGGCAGAGCAGGATACCCAGGGCTCGGTTTACACCTATTGCCATTTTTAGCCACTGGGGGATCATAGGCAGGCTGTGGGAATGCATATTAATGTTAAAAAAAACCTTAAAGTGAAATTTTCATGCCATGGGACCTTTAAAATTATTAGCGTGTGCAGTTTTGTTTGCATTTGTTCATTGGTTAAAAGTCTTGGTCCACATGATGGGATGATCAAAGAGTGAAGAGTTTACCAACATCAGTACAACATGTCTCTGAAAAGATTTTTTGTTAACTTAAGCAGTTGTCTTTCTTTTCACTTTATAGTCTCTATAGTGCAAAGTTGCCAACTACAGCATTGAAGTGGTAATATTTTAGGTCTTATTTTTGATTTTGACACTTTTGGTGATAAATGGTCATTACTTTAGTGCAGTGCAGTTTCTAAAGATCACTGCACAGTGAAACTGTGTCAGCAGATCTGTGAAATACATTATATAGTGTATGTCTCTATAGCATTGGCAGCAATTGTTGCCCTTGCTAAGAGCTCAGTTACCCTCTTTAGGCTGTTTCAAACTAACTCCTGCTTGTGAAAACTTAATAAAAACCTGCTGGTTGTTATTTTCCAGGAAAAGCCTAAATGGAACAGTACATTTATTTAGGAAAAACACACTGCATACACCAGCTTCTTGAAAGTTGGTAAATGTTGAAACACTGCTGGGTTAAATCATTTTGTAAAGCTATGTAGCACAATGAATATTTGAAAATGTCATGGCTTATTGCTTAAAGAGTTCCTGAAGTCCTTATTACTTGGATGACAACAGTGACTTGTCTCCAGCTTGCACAGCATGAGTGTGATCACAGCCTGAAGATAATAGAAAATATGACTTAAAGGGGTGTCACAATGCAATAAGCAGTCCAGTTTAATGCACAACATTGTGTTGTATAAGGGATATAAAGTGCTATATAAGGGATATACTGTAAGATGTTAATAGTGGTGGTGAACTTGACTAAACTTGATGAAACTTCACCTAACATGTTCATAAAAATACAATCAGTGTCTGGAGGGCATTTTTTTTCCACATTGATGACCACTGTTTGCGGTCTATGGACTCAGGAGTACCATGCCCAGCTGGAGGAGATGCAGGTCACCATCAGGCAGCTGGAGGAGGACCTGTCAGCTGCCCGACGCCGCAGCGACCTCTACGAATCTGAACTTAGAGACTCCAGGCAAACAAGTGAGGAACTCAAAAGGAAAGCTGTGGAATACCAGCAGAGAATACAGAAGGTATGTAATGCAAATATGTCTCACAGGTGGAGGATTCACTTTTTGTCCCTGAAACATAGAATTGCTGGTTGTCTTACCGGTGATCCTGGCAAAATATTGCCAGAATAGATAATGACAAGGAACTCTGATAAAGGTCACAAGCTGAAAAGCGTCGGTCTTACAGTAAAGTTGTTCTATATACTAAAAGTGTTGCTGGCGTTTTGACCTCTTTAGACTTCTTTTCCCTCTCCATGCACCTTGGAAGTACAAATGACGTGCCAATACTTGTTAAAGATTTTCAGATGCGGACAATAAATCAACGAATTATCAGGACACAGAGGTGGTGCAATTATACAGATCTTTATTTAATAAACAAAGACCTGAGTTAGTCTGCATAGCAACTAAACTTTGAATGCAGATACATAATATTATAAACTGTGAAGATTATTAAAACACATCTTCTTCTTTCCCACCCTCCTGAAGATAGCCCCCATCAATAGACATGTAACACCCTTGTTACTTTGACACAATTCTTTGGAAGACAGTTCTTGGACATATAGGGCGCAGCGCAAAGCCCGACGCAAGTGTCTTTGCTAGTTTAAGACCGACGCAGTTGTCAATTTCCCGTCCAGTGCCCTAGTCGTTTAAATGGCAAATGCACCTGCGCCCATGGGCCCATGAGGTGTGTTCAGGGGCATTCTTGGCATATTGCTATCTTGAGGCAGTGGAAAGTGATCGCGCCATTGACCAACAAAAACCTGGTCTAAAGTCAATAACGCAGCATTTCATTGTTATTTTAACAGCGCATTAGTAATACGCCTAGGCTTGTGCACAGCGTGCACACTGTGCTTGTTACACACACAAGGACGCGCAGCAGCACACAAACATGCAAAAGATTAAAAATTTAAATATTACAATGTGAAATAGTATTATGATATGATCTTCCCACGCGCTTCCACTTTATGAGCAGATCAGTTTCTTCACCTGAAAATCTCTCCTTCCTGTTAAGCAAATCCGCCATCATAATAGCAATCTGCCAAGGTACAAAGGCGCCTGGCTTTTAAAGGGAATGGGAGATGACACTTTGATTGGTTTGTTGCATGTTACCCCCAAAAAACACCTATGATTAATTAAGATGCTAAGTACAACCCTTTTGAACCATACACCCGGTGCACAGACCCTTTTTTCTGCCGTTAAACTAGCAAAAGTGGATTTGTACACGCCCTAAATGCATCTGCGCCATGTGCTTCACGCCGTGTGCTTAGATTGTTAAAATAGGGCCCATAATGTTTTTAGGTTTTCAGATCACTTCAACCTTTTAGTTGTTATGTTCCAGTCTGATATCCTGTTATTGCATTTTTACAAACACTTGAGTGTTAGATTTACAGTATATGCACTCTATCAGTTACACAATAATCGGGGTCCAACAGTTCCCACAAAGGATGGGTGTTTAAAGAACATTCATATTAACAGCATAGTCCTATACCAAGGTTTTCCACCACAAATCCCCATTCTGCTTCTACAGAATAGATAATGACGAGGAAACCTGTCAGGGCTCCCGGTGCCACTGACCTTGGCTCACAAACATTACTCAAATCATTGAAATAATCTGAAGTACACATTATTTGCTTTGTTTATCGGACTCTATAGGCTTAGAATAGCTGTAACATTATGTTATCTACAAACATAAAAAAACAGTTAGATAAAATGGCAATGTATTCTATATGAAAATATAAATAAGGGCCACACTTTATACTACAATATATACTACTGCAATGGGGAAATAAGTAATACAAGCTTTAAAGTTTGAAACTAATTTACCATGTATTTTGCATGAATGACTGCCTAGGCTAACTGCTGAAATCATAGCTTATGAGCCAAGCACACAATCTGCAAAGCCTATAAACGTATCATACTGTCCTTTCCTCTTTGGTTTGCTTTTGTAGTGTCTTGATGCTATCAATCCAGTATTATTGAATATAAAATTGCAATCTTGTTAGTCTGACAGACTAATGGACTCAATACCAAACATGTTTTTGTAAAAGGCAGCATGGCCTTAGTTGAAATGGTTAATCACATCAGGGTTTGGAATCCCCCTGGATGCATTCGGGGGTCCTTCAGGAGGAACTAAAGGAAGTTTATGGGGAAACTGCTGCCTGGGCTGCTGTGCAAGGCCTTTTGCTATTGCAACCACAAGAAAATGGATGAATTGTACCGTTGATTATTGATCTCCACTATATGCCAATTATATTTCAGGCTAAAGAGCAGGGCAAAGCTGACGTGGAGGAGCTTCTCTCCAAACTAGAGAAGGTAACAAATCAGCCTTGCCAGATTGATCTACATGCTGAGAGCCATAATTACCATAAAGTGTATTGACTGAGTTTTCTGTACTTTTTTTCAGACCAATTCTGAGCAGCAGGTGAAAATCCAGGAGCTCCAGGACAAACTGTCCAAGGTAAATTCATTGTTGTCTTGGTTACTGTCATTATGTAATAAGAGAAAAATAATATTATTTAGGTATTTTATTCTCAGCAGGATTATTTAACAACAACAAAGTGAATAAATCCTTTTAACTTGTTATCTCTCCATTTCTGCAGCCTGTAGTTTTCTGTTATTCCCTTGAGTAGATTTTTTTCAATGTTTTAGTGGGTAGGAATTGCCCAAGCATATGAAGAGGTTTGTCTTGGGATCCTCTAACAGCATTTGACCTCCTGACCTCTCCCCAGGCAGTGAAAGCGAGCACAGAAGCCACTGAGCTGCTGCAGAATGTCCGGCAGGCCAAGGAGCGGCTGGAGCGAGACCTGGAGCGCCTGCGAGGAAAAACCGACTCTAGTGACACTTTAAAACGCCGCCTGAGAGAGACAGAGGTACCAAAGTAAACCCACAATCCTGAATCATGTACATTTGTTAAATAATACTGGTTTGTTAAATACTTTTTCCTGTAATTGATTCACCTGCAGCACAAGTCGCTCTTGAGAAGGTATCTTTGTGGCTAGCTTTATGTTATTCTTTTTGGTGTGTAAGCAGGAGGGCAGGAAGACCCTGGAGAACCAGGTAAAGAGGCTGGAAATGGTTGAGCGGCGGGAGAATAAGCTGAAAGATGACATTCAGACCAAATCCCAGCAGATCCAGCAGATGGCTGAAAAGATCCTGGTGAGAGAACTACAGATAAGACTTGCTAATACTTTGACCCATTCTACTCCTAATTCCTCCCCTCCCATTCATCCTGCCCTCTCCCAGTCTATTCCTCATCAGTTATCTTGGCACACAAATGTACACACTACACACATTTCTGTTTGAAGAGCTCTTTGCCAGCTGAGCCCTCACAAGTGGCTACTTGTCTACCGGTGTCATTACATACAGAGTTTAACATACACACGATTTTACCGGTGTCAGCATGAGCAGGCACCGCTCCAGCCGACTTATGGATTTCCAGCTTTTCGATGCAAGTTTCTTCATTTATTTTGATTTTAATGTATTTGATGTTAGAGTAGAATTGTTAAATAATTTCGCTTTGTTTTTTTGTATTTTTTTTTTGTAGAATGTGCTGTTTTGTTAATCCAAGGTTTTAAGCTACATTTATCATCACTGTGATTGTTTGTATGTGTTTGTATGTAATATACAAAGACAGCTATACTGAATTATTAACATTAATGTGAGAAATATGTAGTCTATTTTGGATATATGGTTAACGTGTTAGATGTGTCCAGTTATATTTATAATGCTACTCCCTCCAGGAACTGGAGGAGAACCTGAGGGATGCCCAGTCCACGGCCCAGAGGATGGAAACCCAACTGGTTCAAAAGGAGAAGCTTTATGAAGACAAGATCAAGGTTGGCCAGCCTTAGATTGTCCAGGCTACTGAACATTGTATATGTCTGAGAATTTACACACACACACACACACACACACACACACACACACACACACACACACACGTGTTAAATATATATAGTAATACTAGTAATAATAATAGACCCTTGTCAGTCCTGCCATTCTAAATCACTGTTGTGGTGTTATATAAGTCAGAGCTGTTTAACAGTGAGGTGACCGTGTGTTTTTGTTTGATTGCTTTATCACGTAGGAAATTACAGACTTTAACCTAAATGTGACAGATGTAATATATGCTGGATGTGTTTAATTAAGGTTCTGGTGAACCAGATGAAGGTGGACCTGGCTGACAAGGAGAGCCTTGAGGCCAGAAAGGCCCAACAGGAGGAGGAGTCGAGGGAGAACTGCAAACTTATAAGTGAACAGAAAGCAGTAAGGAAACACAACAGGCTTTTAAAAAAATTATATCCACTCTGGCATATGCTAGTAAATGTTCTACTGAGATGGGATTAAAAACACTAAGGGATTTAAAGTTGTATATTGTCACTGTCTAATACCATATCTTATTTTAGTGGTTCTTTTATCAACAGCAGAAACTGCGGGAATGTATATACCGTAATTGTCAATTTTTTCCCTCTCAATTATATTATGCAAGTCCAATGTACTGTATAAATCTCGATGGGTTACAGTTGCTCGTACATATAATTTTTTATTATCCACTGAATTTGTTTTGAGAATTCGAAAACTAGACTATCAATGTGTTTTCTTTCTTTACACAGTAATTTATTATGGTGGTTCAAATGTATTGGAATGTACAGTTGGATTAAATTGTAGTATACTTTATGCTGCTCTATAAAGCCTGGGCTCAAGTCCTAATCTGGTTAATGTGGTAGAATTGAGGCAGTAAGAAGCTTTTAGAGGCAGTCATCTGACGTTGACAGTAGAAGATCCAGGCAACACCTTAATGGACTCTAATAGGATTTCACTGCAGTACAAAAATCTGTTTCCTATATAAGAAATAGTGCTGCTGAAATGTTTGTGTACCATTAATCTTAGTAGGATTTGGCTTTATTTAAAAGGGAATATGTTCTTGCATTTTAGCCTCTTTAATGGAATGGAATTTCCACCATGTTATTGTGTCTCCTTCTTCTTACAGACCATTAATGCTATGGATTCCAAGATGAAGAACCTAGAGCAGCGCATCGCTGAGCTGTCAGAGGCTAACAAGCTGGCCGCTAATAGCAGCATTTACACCCAGAAGAATATGTAAGTTAACTAGACCTTCTGCCCATACTGTGCTATTCATCAGAGCCCCCACCCACAATGGTTCTGTCTCCTCTGGCCTCCATTCAGCTTTTCTAATGCGATACTTCAAAATGTGCATAAATGTGTTGATGTAAAAATAATTCTCACCAGAATCTGCAGCTCCTCTCGGCTTCACAGAGCTTTATACTGACTTTGAGCTCATTTATTTAGCTGTCTGGCTGCGACTTTACTATTTTGATTTACTCTCACCACTCTCATAGCGTCGTTTCCAGGCACAGTAGATAGCCGTTTTCAGTGGAACAAGTTTTAAAAAACAATTGTACACTATCTGATCAGCACCAAACAGACAGACACAGTTAGCGACAGCCTGGTGAGTATAGTGGAGCTTTTAGCAGCTAAAGAGTTACATATTTCCCACAGAATTGTGAAAGAGCATGAATGTTAAACTCACATTCATCAGTAAATCAGAAACAAAAAAATGATGATAATGTTGCTCTGTAACTGCTGGTTGTCTAAATAACAACTTTGCCATATAAACTTGAAAGGTGATGATATGTCACTGTTTTATTCACAACTTGTGTCTGCTGTCCCCAAGTGGCCAAAACAGTAATTTATCACAGGTTTAAATACAGAAAATGCAGCTTCAACTAATCATAACTTAAAACTAGGGCTGTCAAAATTAACGCGTTAATTTTTTAATATTTAACCCGTTAAAAAAAATTAACGAAATTAACGCAGCTGTGTTTGTTTACTTCATGTGGCGGCTGAGAAACGTAATACGTCTCCATAACACCAGGCAGCGCTACTCGGCTCGTTGGAGATGAACTGCGCCTCGCCTGTAAAGTAGACGAGAGCAGGCGACAGCAGCCGGGGACGGTGACAAAAATCTGCTCCCAAGTCAGACAGTTTCTAGCCGTTTCAGCAGCCTTCAGCAGGACTAAATAAGCCAAATTGTTGCTGCTGTTGTTCTGAAAGATATTAAACATTCTGAACTTAGCAGAACCTTTCCTTGTTTGGTTTTTTCTTCATATTTGCAAAGTTAAATGATTTAGCATTTAAATATCCATTATTATAAGCTTCAGTCTCAATTTAAAAAAGCGATTAATCGCGATTAATTACAGCAAATTGTGCAATTAATTAGTTAATTTTTTTTCATCGATTGACAGCCCTACTTAAAACATAAATGTCCCCACCTTAATCTATACAATTTTGTTTACTGAATTAACTCTTGTTCAAAATTTTTGGCTCACATTAGTAATGCCACTTAAACTTCCTATCTACATCTTTATATGTTAAATAAATGCTAGGAAACTTTTTTTTTGAAAGGTGTCGGCTTCCTACAGGCAATGTAATAGTCATCTGTTTGTGTATATTTTTGTCAGGAAAGCCCAGGAGGAGATGATCTCAGAGCTTCGGCAACAAAAGTTCTATTTGGAGTCTCAGGCAGGCAAGCTAGAGTCCCAAAACGCCAAACTGGAAGAGCACCTGGAGAAGATGAGTCAGCAGGAGCAGACCAAGAGGACCCGGCTGCTGGAGCTGGAGAGCAGGCTGCGGGAGGTGAGGCAACAGGAAGCAAAGATACAAGGCAAAATCTGTTAGCTCAAGATTAAGTAATTCACTTTAACTAGCACACAGTGTAGCCTTACATTTATAACAATCCACCAAAGGGATTAAGGCATCTGATCAGCTAGCAAGCTCAGATCCCTTTCAGATAAACAGCTAATTAAATACTGTAGGTTGATAATTGCACCTCTACAAAATTGCCATTGGGCCTGTACACAAGATGTATCTGTTGGTCCAGTGGAGCTCACCGCCTTCATGTGTTATCTCTGGAACAGTATAGTTGCATTACAACAGGTGAGAATATGTTTGACCATATAAAAATAAAGCAGGACATAGTAGCATGGCCAATGAATAGTTTGTTAGTTCCCATGTTGTTAAGCATTCACCCTGCAGACGTATCCTTGAGCAAGATGCTATTTGTCTATAAACTCTGGTCTGCGGTCTGACCTCCCTTTGAAAGCTTTATAACTTTTCTAGAAAATTCTATGAAGTCTCACATTGATACATTAAAGAAAAAGAAGAAAAGTGTAGTTTTTTTGCCTATTTTGGATGTTTAAAACTCATCTGTGAATTATAATGTATTAAACTAGTTAGAGTTTTAAAAGTACATAATGTTTCTCCACCACTTTGAGAAATGCACTGCAAAACCCATTAGCTGTACATGCATCCGATGCGAACCTATTTTATAAAAATAATTTTGACGTAATTGAAAACAACAATGCCCCCTTTCTCCTTTTTGAGAGCTCTCACCCCCTTATGTGCTGTCTGCCAATGTTAGTGGCAGACAACCTGCTGACTAGATGTCATAACTCTACCTCCACACACTATTCCCTACTGAGATGTGATACACAGATTGGCACTAATTGCTGTTCTTTCTGCACACACACACACACACACTCACACACAAAGATGTACTTTGAGATTAAATCCACCCTTTTCATCTCTGTAATAGTCAGAAACCTCTGAAGAAGATAAATGCATCCTTGTGTGTCTCAACGTGATTTCTTTACCAGAAGAGAATGGGCCGACATTCTTTTAAAATAATAATAAAAAAAAAAACTTAACCAGTTTGACATTTTAAATCTAATTACATAGATGTCTTATTTTTCACCATGCACTTTTAGGTTTTTAGGCTGGGCTGTCTCTGTGTTTTGTTCTTAATCGTAGAGATTGAATCTACATTTCGTTATCTGAGAATTGAGTTGGAAGCAAATGCAGGCCAGCTATTAGGAATTTTGGACGGGGACAAAATATTCCACATTGGACACCTCATCCCTACCCACTCCAGCACCACCACCCGCCCGCCCATCCTAATACCAGTACGGACTATTTAAAAAAAACTCTTGGACGTTAGCCTGGATGCCTCAGGTTGTATAGTTTCGTGGTTATATAAGAAACTGAAAGTTTCAAATTCATATCAACAATACCAATACCAATACCAAAAATGTCAGCACAACAGACCTTTTAGATTCCCTCCAATTTCTGAATTGCCCTGATGTCCAAAAACATCTACTGTACAATCTGAGCTACTACACTGAGCAGGTTAACAAATGCTAAAGATTATATGCAAATACAATCGATTTCACGTCTGATTTATACTGTGATATACACTGCATTCACCCTAGTCCTGTTTCCTCGTAGATGGGCCTAGAACATGAAGAAGAGAAGCTGGAGATCAAGAGACAGGTGTCAGAGTTGACCCTCTCCTTGCAAGAGCGCGAGTCCCAGATTAGCAGCCTGCAGGCTGCACGTCTTGCCCTGGAGAGCCAGCTGCAGCAAGCAAAGACTGAGCTGGAGGAGACCACCGCTGAGGCTGAAGAGGAGATCACTGCCCTCAGGGTAAGACAAGCCCATATGTGTGCAATCAGAGTCACGTCATAGAAATACATGCATATACATTTCACACAAAAATATTCAGATGTAGGCAATCTATGTTATGCACGCAGTCCGAAGGAAAGGTCATGTTACGTTTTCAGTCTATTTTAAATAATGTCGTCAGCAATACATCGTTCTTCACCATTTTATGTAGCAGTCATTTGCTCTTGTTTCCCGCAGAATCACAGAGATGAAATTCAGCGCAAGTTTGATGCCTTGAGAGACAGCTGCTCAGTAAGTGCTGCCACAGCCTTTTGTCTCTGCTTTCTGCAGCAGCAGAACAATTTTCTAAAGTATATTCTTTTATTTAAATATTTGATGATTCATGTTCAATTTTAAACCTTCATTCTAATGTAGCAATGTAGTCTACTGTATCACGTTTTGGTCTAGGAAGCGCAGCTTGCTTTCATAGGGCATTCTCCAACTTTGCCCAAACACTTGAGTCCATATGGTGCTTTTTACATATTTACTGTAACTAAATGATTGACATGAATAACAAGAAGATGGGTAACATTAATGTAAAATGTTCAACAATTCACCTCCTTCAACTTTTAAATAAAACCTCTAAAGCCCAAGACACACCGAGCCGATAATTGGCCGTTGGACAGTCTGGCGAGGTCAGTGACTCGAGTCTGTTCCGTGTGTTCCGTGCCATCGTCCGTCCAAAGGTTTTAAACTGACCTTTGTTGATCTGAAATGAAGACAGATTCAGCAACTGCACAGCCTATTTCTCGCTTAAGATGTTTTCAGAAACACATTTCGGTGAACCCTTTTAGTACAATATGAGATCGTATTCTGAACAAGCCGCCATGACAGTCTGTCTTTGAATTTCCGGATAAACCATACCCACGTGACATGTTCGTCCAATCAGCTGCCGGTTTTCATTTTTGGGCGACAATGCAGATTAGCCTGCTGTTAGGGAGACGTATTACGTCTCGTCGTTTTGGTGTGTTCCAAAGCACTTTTTTGACCAACTCGGGGAGACTGATCAGTCCAACTGCCTTTTCTGCTGAGGGTCGGCTGTCTTGTCAGAGTGTCTGCAGATGTTATTTGATTTTTGACTCCCTTAATAAAGCATCCTTTACCTAATTCCTTCATGGCCAACACAAGTCTCTTACTAGTGGGATTTTGGAAGTAACTTCACCATCAGTATACATTGCTTCATTACGGTATTGTAAAGATCTAAATGTATTAGTAGCCCAGCTGTGCTATTACTTCAGTGATTCTTTTCTCCTGGCTTTTGTGGCCAGAACCTAAAAATATCTGTTAAGCACCTCCATAAGCAAGACTAACACCTCTAGTTGTTTGTGTTGCCTTAGGTGATCACTGATCTGGAGGAGCAGCTTACGCAGCTGAGTCAGGAGAATGCTGAGTTGAACCGCCAGAACTTCTACCTGTCCAAACAGCTTGATGAAGCGTCAGATGAGAGGGAGGACCAATTGCAGCTGAGCCAGGAAGTGGACAGGCTGAGGAAGGAGGTGGCTGACCGCGAGATGCACCTAAACAACCAGAAACAGGTAACGCACATACGCAAATGCTTGAAAGCTTTTGAACATAATTCACTGTAACCTCCAGTACCTCACATCAATAGATATAGTGGAATGTTAGAGATATTGTAACAAGTCAAGTTGTGTTTTTATCCTTATTTATCCTCCTAGTTCAGACCAAAGATGTGATGCATCCTATCATTAAGATTCATAATACTGAGACATTGTGCTGTAACTGAAAGGAGAGACAACAATTATGTTGTTTTGTCCAAAAGATTCCCTCTTCAGTTTTGCTCTTATATCCTCCCAGAACATTGAGACACTGAAGACCACATGCAGCATGCTGGAGGAGCAGGTGGTGGAGCTGGAGTCCCTAAATGATGAGTTGCTGGAGAAGGAGAGGCAGTGGGAGGCTTGGAGAGGTGCCCTGGAGGACGAAAAAAGCCAAGCCGAGAGACGCACCAGAGACCTGCAGAGGCTGTTGGACAATGAGAAGCAGAACAGGTAACAAACAAGCATGAACACTTAAATATACTTAGTCTTTGTTATTTTACATGAGGATGACTGTCATTCCATATTAAAATGTATTGCTATTCTAAGACTTGATATTGTGCTTTTTACAGGTTGCGAGCAGACCAGCGCAGCACTGAATCTCGCCAGGCAGTAGAACTGGCAGTCAAAGAGCACAAAGCTGAGATACTGGCCTTACAACAGGCCTTAAAGGAGCAGAGACTGAAGGCTGAAAGTCTGTCTGATACTGTGAGTCACAAGTGTTTAAACAAATGTACTTATGATCTAACTTTAACTCCATCTTCCGTCCTCTGAAGATGGGGTTAAAGAGAGAAAATCCACACTGTTTGTGGAGGTGTGAATTTAACTTTTACTTGCAACTATATAACATGCACTTACATGTTCTCATAGCTCAATGATTTGGAGAAGAAGCACACCATGCTGGAGATGAACGCCCGCAGCTTACAGCAGAAACTGGAGACGGAGAGAGAACTTAAACAGAGGCTGATGGAAGAGGTAGAATGTGAAATGCAATCACATAAACACACACCTGTATTTATTACATGTAAATTACATTTATGTTATGGACTTGTCCCCTATAACTCACTCATTCAAAAAAATTAAACCAGGAGTCAGTTTTAGCCTATGCTTAAAGAAATGTAATTTGATTTAAAGTATTTCATGTAAATTGAAATACTTGAATTCAAAGTACAAAATCTTTAAAAAAACACATCTTGTTTTAATAAAGTTAATAATTATATTTGCTACCACTCCGGAATGTGGCTGATTTAAAATATGATTTCTTACTTTAAATATCTGTGTGCTGGTGTCCCCACAGCAAGGGAAGCTGCAGCAGCAGATGGACCTCCAGAAGAGCCACATATTTCGTCTTACCCAAGGCCTGCAGGATGCCCTAGACCAGACAGACATGCTCAAGACGGAGAGGACCGATCTGGAGTATCAGCTGGAGAATATACAGGTGCTCAATGCAATACCTTTTCCTGTTTGAGGAAATACAGTGGTCTCTAGGGTTAGATTTCTCTCTAGTTAGATATTAGAATAGTATTAGAATAGTGCGACGGATGTTGGCAAGCAACCGGGTGTCTCAGGGGGACAGAGAGGATAAATTAAATCCTGATTCATGTGAACTCTTTTAAGGTTGTCTTCAGAGGTATTTCCTTCTCTGAAGATCTGTTTTCTTTCCTGCAGGCTGTATACTCCCATGAGAAGGTGAAGATGGAGGGGACCATCTCCCAGCAGACTAAACTCATTGACTTCCTCCAGGCCAAAATGGACCAGCCCACCAAGAAAAAGAAGGTCTTTTGAAAACATTTTATGACAACTTGAAGCCACATTAGATTGATAAACAGATTCTATTTAAAAATGTGGTTGTATTGTTTTGTTCTTATATAGTATTAGTAACATTTTCCCTCTCTGAATAGGGTATATTTGGGCGGCGGCGGGAGGACGTAGGCACCACGACTAACGGGGCGCTGGCTCCACAGGCCCAGCCAGCAGTTCCCATGCAGTATGGTGACATGAAACTGGCTTTGGATAAGGAGCGGTCAAGATGCGCTGATCTGGAAGAGGCTCTGCAGAAGATGAGGATAGAGCTGCGATCCCTTAGAGAGGAGGGTAGGTCCCAGTGTTTAGCTGCACAGTAACTGCACCAGATATGGGACAGGCTTTATATCTTTTGGCATCCCTTGGCAGCAAGGAATGGGATGATACTCTGTAGCTGGCCCTGTAATAACAAAATATTTAATTGTTGTTGATTTGACTCCAGTAATAATGTATTTTTCATCAAAACTCATACCACCATAAAGTTAGGTTTGCCATTGGAGATGAGGAATGACAACCTTTGTCAGCTCAGAAAAGCCTGTATTGTGCCTCCTCCTCCCTTATCTGTTACCAGACATCTTTTAACAGAGTTGCCATGGCAGCATCTTGCTCCATTACCTACACCAGGTTCTTTGCGATTTTATATCTATTATTAATTTGGTAATGGGGCCAGATATATAGCATAATAGCTATTACTGTCTAATGTCAGGTTGTTTTATTTGTTTATGGTAACACAGCGGCTCATTTCAAAGCCCAGGAACATGGGGCTCCTGCCACGCCGGCCCAGGCTCGACATCAGATCCTCATGTCAGCAATTGTCAAATCCCCAGAACATCAACCCAACCCCAGCAGCCTTCTCAACCCCTCTACCCGCTGCAAGGAGAACTCCACACCTGAAGGTTAGTGTCACACACATACGTGCGCAGACATACTAATTCAGATTCAATTTTATTGTCATTAAGTACAAGTACAGAGCTAATGAAATGCAGTTAGCATCTAACCAGAAGTGCAAGAGTGTATGTGTGTGTGTGTGTGTGTGTGTGTGTGTGTGTGTGTGTGTGTGTGTGTGTGTGTGTGTGTGTGTGTGTGTGTGTGTGTATATATATATATATATATATATATATATATATATATATATATATATATATATATATATATATATATATATATATATATAAAATTAATTTCTTATGTAACTATACCACACATTTTAATAATGAAACAATGCTATAATGGCTATGTTAAAAGACAAAAACAGATGAGAAATGTTTTTTTTTTTTACAATAACTCTGAATGCACCATGAGGTTTACCCGTTTTAAATAAACACAGCATTTAGTCATCTGTGTTGTTTTTCCGACAACAGCAGTGATCAAATGCCAGTTTGTGTCTTTTAGCGTATCTTTAGCGGCAGTCAGACTGTTGTATGTCCTGCTGTTGAAATCCTCTACTGTGAAATACAGTCACACTACACCGTTTAAGTGTCAGCATTTTAACCCTGTTTCATCCAGTTATTACTATGGCCGTTACTGTCCAGCCCTGATATAAACCGATAAACTAATAACCAAACACACTGGTAAACTCAATGCTGCCCTAGCCACAAATTCAATGAATTTGAATCCTTGTTTTGAAGCTGTACAGTGTCTGTCATAGGGGTGTTCACCCTTATGCGAACAGCTTTAGCACAACTGGACTCTGTGTTCACTTATTGTGTTTATGTGGTGTTTTTATGTGTGTGTTCTTTCTATGGCCTGTTTTACCAAGCAGGATTATGAAGTTTAAACAAAATTGGATAACTGTGCTCAGTACATGTTAAACCTGGAGCTTGCTCCAAAACGGGGGACATGGACTCATTGGACTGAAGATAAAACAACAATCACTGTGCATTTATCCAGCTAACTTGGCAATCCTGCTTGGGCCTATCTCACAAAGTAAGAATAGTGCATTAGCCAGGTAGGGTTGGTTTTATTCTGGGCTTTCCACCATCACTAAGCTTTTTTTATGGTGATGATCACAATGGAAACTGAACCTTTGCATACAACATAGCTGCATGGCAGGTTCAGTGGATCATATCAAAATGTGTAAACAGCCCATGTCCTAAATGGAAAAACCTATTCCAAAAGTATCCTCCAATGACAAAAATACTGCATTCACTTGAAAGTGAAAGCTTAATATCACAGCATTGTAAGTTATAAGACTATAAGATAGACCATGATGTGTATTTTATCAGAGACACGTTTGGGTAACAGTAGCCTGGCCAAGTTAAACTTGCTTTGTGATTCAGGTTCCTTTCTGTCCGTGTTCCTTTGCTTTCACATAGCTTTTGTTAGACTGCTCTTTCCTTTCTGTCTCTTTCCTCTTGCTCCTCGCAGAAAAGAGGAGAGTCACCTTTGAAAGTAAGTTAGCAGTCACCACAGTTTGTCTTCTTACATGCATGAGCTCATCTCCATGCATGTAATACTGCACAAACACACATGCTCATATCGTACTGTACATCTGTCTTACTGTCCCGTTGTCAAGCTTTAACTTGACCAAAGACTATATTCTTAAATGTCAACTTTGATGTGATTTTCCCTTCTTTTTTTTTAATCCCCTGCATCATTTGTGGAGTCGTGATTTAGATAGTAAATGGTTGGATGGGTTTTTGGGATGCATTTTAATGCATAGTCATGCCCATAGTCATTGGCATGCATAATCTGATTCTGACTAACTATATTAGTATACTTGAACATTGATATGCCTTATATTATGTTATTCAAATTTCATGGATTTGTTGCTGACTTCTCAAGTGATTTTAAGCCTGTAAAAAAAAAAAAAAAAAAAGTAACTCCTATCCCTGCCCACTTATTCTTCCCTTTTTGCATTGCAGAGTTTGGTCGTCGTGTGAAAGAGAGAATGCACCACAACATCCCTCATCGTTTCACTGTGGGCCTCAACATGAGGGCTGCCAAGTGTGCCGTCTGCCTGGACACTGTGCATTTTGGACGACAGGCTGCCACTTGTCTAGGTTTGTATCCTGCACTGTAGCTGGGAAGCACTGAATATGAACATAGTTCAGAGGATAAATTATATAAATTATTATATAAATTATTATCCCTTAACATTACAATATGAATTCTCTTATTTATGATAAGATTCTACTAATTAAGAACTTTTATAGAAACACAAATTTGCATTGTTCTTCATTCCCCTCTCTTTGTTGTATTATAGAGTGTCACACCCTGTGTCACCCTAAATGCTCACCATGTCTTCCGGCCACCTGTGGTCTGCCAACCGAGTATGCCACTCACTTTTCAGAGGCTCTGTGCCGAGAAAAGGCAAGCTCTCCCGCACTGCAGGTCAAAGAGGCCAGTGGGCATGTTCGCTTGGAGGGATGGATGAAGCAGCCTAGGTAACCTCAGACCTCAGTCTTTTTGCTACCAAACTGACCATGTACCATATGTTGTTTTTTTTTTTTCACAGCTTTGACAGTAATGTGCATTTGTTTGCTCACACAGAAATGGCAAGCGTGGTCAGCAGGGTTGGGAGAGTAAATATGTGGTGCTTGATGGAACCAAAGTATCGATCTATGATACTGAGCCCAGAGAAGGTCAGTACTTTTTTATTATTTTTTTTTTAATGGCTGTATTCTCATTGGTAATAGAAAGATGCATTTTTAATGTGACAGAAAATCACTGATCCATTCCTTAATGAGGCAATTTGTAATCATTTAAATCTTTATATTACAATGTAGATCAATACAGCACTATCTCATAAAAATAGTGTGTTGTTTTTCTTCTAGACTATATAAAAATTGAGGAGGAGTTTGAGCTCTGTCTGCCTGATGGAGAGGTAACCGTTCATGGAGCTGTTGGAGCCTCCGAGCTCATCAACACTGCCAAGTCAGGTACTGGATCAATACCACCTAATCCTGCTCGACTCAGCCTATTGTAGAATGTTAAGTGTATCAACCTCTCCCCAAATGTATAATTGGATCCACATGTCCAATCTATACTTTGAATCTTAGAATATAACAAAATGTTGACAGTTCTGCTAAGCTGTGAAATGAAGCGGTTTGCCAGAGAGCCTGTGTGTGTGTGTGTGTCTGTGTGTCTGTGTCTGTCTGTGTGTAGACATACCGTATGTGTTGAAGCTGGAGTCTCATCCCCACACCACCTGCTGGCCAGGCCAGTCGATCTACTTCATGGCTCCCAGCTTCCCTGACAAGCAGCGCTGGGTGGCTGTACTGGAGTCTGTGGTGGCTGGTAGCCGTGGATCTAAAGACAAAGTGGATTCTGATGCTGTAAGTATTGTCTGTTGATTTTTTTTCTGCTTGTCTAAGGCCTAATTCGGTTTAAAATTTGAGTTTGCCTTTTGGATGTGTAAGAAAAACAGCCCAGTTTACAAGACAAACTCGCTTATTGTGCACATTTCAAATATCAACTTTATCCAAGGGTGGCTGTATTGTTGGGTGTGAGAATTAGGTCAAATATATGAAATGCCTCCATTAAACATCAGCAAGTGCCTTCACTTCGTTTTATCTCCCTCCTTCTTCTTTCTCTCTCTGCATGTTCTCAACATCCACGTCTTATATTTTTGTGTTGTCATCGTCTTTGTTGATGTGATTATACTGTGCGTGTGTATCTCCATTCAACTCGGTTGTGTGGATCATATTATAGGCAGGTGTTTCTAAAAGACAGAAGAACCTATCCCCTCTGGTTCAGGTACAGTAAGTAGCCGCACGAACGTTGAGCTTCAGTCAACCGACCGACTGAGCATGCAGTAGCCGTTTACATCTACACATACAACGCTGATGCTGTTTAGCACAGGTCAACACGCCACTGAGTTACTGAATATGTTCCATCGAAGTAACCTGTGAAAAACAGCAGCATTCATTGGTCAAAAACTCACATCAATTATATCATACACTCATAAACCTACATAGTGCATGGTTGTGAATAGGCTCTGCTGTGCGCCTCTGGCCTGGTGTCATATGCTATGTCATGCATGCTTCTGCAAAAGCCATGCACTGCTGTAGCCCCCTTCACTGAAACATGACCGACACATGTACACATTCCTTTAGCAACCTGAGTTTAACTTCAGTCTGCAGGCTTCTGCTGTTGGTGGTTGTGTTTATTGCACTTTCCCAATATATAAAATAGTCTTACATTTTCTCTAGTCTGGCTTACCGGATGTATAGTGCTGGGATAAAGCCTGACGCTGGCCTACCTCCCCTTCCGCTATCTATTTTGCAGAGGCACTGTCGCTGCATCCGGGGCTTAGCACCGCCCTGGACGGGTGGGATAGGTTTAAAGTAATACAAACAAGCCAGGGCGCTTTTGCCCCCATCTCAGAATGTTAATGTGTATCGTGAAGCCAGACCATACTATAGCACTGACACAGCGCTGTGGAGATGAGTCTGGCAATGCAAGACTATATTTTCTCTAAACTGTATGTCAGCGTTTCCCAAAAAGTGTTACCCCTGCCTTGTTAATTGTGTTACCTATTCAAAGATGCATTCAAAAGTTCAATACACTTTGTTTGCCTTTCGGCAGAATACACTACATGGCCAAAAGTATTTGAACACCCACCTGAACATTCCACCCATATGTGATTTGCTGAACATCAAATTCCAAAAACTCCAAAGAACTATATATTTCCAAAAATCGGCATTGATATGCTCCACATTATCTGGGAAGACTGACAGATTACTTGTACATCCTTAATTCATTAATGCTGAAGGATGTATTCACTAATTCAGATACCATAAATCTCTTTGTTTGAGTTGGTGAAGGCTCTGCGGCTGTCATCCTTGCTTGGTCACCTTTTCTTGTTCTAAAGCAACTGATTTGTAGAAGATCTGCCTAACCTGCCCTTTCCATCTGCTCCATGTCTCTCTTTTTCTGCTTCTTGTCTTAATAGAAACTTCTGGGCAATTCTCTGCTGAAGCTGGAGGGTGATGACCGTTTGGACATCAACTGCACTCTGCCTCTCACTGACCAGGTACAAGACAGAAACCTGTACCATCAACAGGAACATAATGAAGTTTACTTTTTATAATTTTGCTATATTTGGCATTTAGTTGACACTCTAATCCAAAGTAACAAAAAAATCGGTGTTCTTCCAGTTAGATACTCTTTCTGACTGCTTCACCATTTCTCTGCATGTTAAACTTATTAGGCTCTTAATCTTATGATCTATCTTATCCTTTCCCTTAGATCGTGTTGGTTGGATCTGAGGAGGGTTTGTACGCTCTAAACGTCATAAAGAACTCTTTAACCCACATCCCCGGGCTGACCTCCGTCTTCCAGATCCAGATCCTGAAGGAGCTCGATAAGCTGCTGATGATCACTGGTCAGTACATGGTATTAAATTGAGTCCATTACACTCAATTATAAGTCAGTCATTTTAGTTCTCTTGTCAGTGAAAGCTATTATTTCTAGAAGACTTAGCATTATCAACTCAATGAGGCTTTCATTATGTTGCCAGATCATTTATTTAACATCTACACTGTAGCTGTTTGTAATAACTGATTATTCTAGAACAACAACTTTTTGATGTATTACATGTTTTGAAAATTTGACATAGCGGGTAAATCAAGCTTTTTCTGCCGCCCTAATAAATCAGATAATCCTTAAATGTAAATGTACTGTAGTATATAGGTTCATATTGGGTTTTAGTCTTATATAGACCTTTTTAGCTGGTTATAATCATGTGTATAAATGCACTGAAGTAAATAAGATATTGCTTGTGCGTCTGACTGTACGTGGTGTGTTTGTTTTGTCTTCTAGGAGAGGAGAGGGCCTTGTGTCTGGTGGAGATTAAGAAGGTGAAACAGTCCTTGTCGCAGTCCCATCTCCCAGCTCAGCCTGACCTCAACCCCTTCATCTTTGAGACAGTGAAGGGATGCCACCTCTTCTCCTCTGGAAAGGTGGGTTAGGTTGTTGTTGTTACTTACACAGAGCAAAATCCTCCTAGTTAGACTGTTATTTAGTCAGAGTTAATGAGCTGAACATCAATAGCAAAGCAGTGTTCTGTCTGATTGCAGATATTTACCACTGCCCTGATTGCTCAGTTCTTCTTTCTTTACAGATTGATAATGGGACCTGTATCTGTGCTGCTATGCCCAATAAGATTACAATTCTGCGACATAATGAAAGCCTTAACAAGTTCTGCATCAGAAAGGTGAGTGGGCCTTGCAGATGGATAGGGAAATGATAATGTCTTGAAGCAAAGGCAGTGTTTTGTACCAAAGTAGATGTATTGCTTCAGGGAGTAATGAGTTTGGGAAGGTGTTGAACTTTTGTTTGTATTTGCAGGAGATTGAGACATCAGAGCCCTGCAGCTGTATCCACTTCACCGGCTACAGCATCATTATCGGCACCAACAAGTTCTATGAGATTGAGATGAAGCAGTATGTGCTGGAAGGTAGGTCACCTGCCATTGTGATTTATTCATGGTAGGCATCAGCACTTAATTCCTGTGTTTATTTTACTTTACAAAGCAGAGAAAGGGGAGGTAACCTTTCCCCTTATGACATCATAAAGGGAAGGTTCCAGATTGGCCCATCTGAGCTTTCATTTTCTCAAAGGCGGAGCAGGATACCCAGGGCTTGGGTTACACCTATCAGCATTTCTAGCCACTGGGGGACCATAGGCAGGCTGGGGGAACTCATATTAATAATAATTAAAAAACCTCATAAAGTGAAATTTTCATGCCATGGGACCTTTTTAAATAATATTTTCTGTCAACCAGATGGTGTTCTAAGCAAGTCTACACAATTGTGATTATATATTGTTATTATTTGTTGATTATATAACATTCACACTTAAACGAGCTGACTGATATGATTTCTTTGTACAGAGTTCCTGGATAAAAATGACGTGACGCTAGCTTCAGCTGTCTTCGCCGCCTCTTCCCACAGCTTCCCCATCTCCATCATCCAGGTCACCACGGCACCACAGAAAGATGAATACCTTCTCTGTTTCCATGGTTAGACATGTCTTCTCGCTCTGTGTGGGCACACATGTACAGTACATTGTGTATGCATTTGAGCATGTCAACACACATACGTTTGTGTGTGAAAATCTGCATTTCTTTTAATAGTGTATTATTTTTCTTCTAATTATTATAATTTTTCTTGCAGAGTTTGGTGTGTTTGTGGATGCATACGGCCGCAGGAATAGAAGTGATGATATCAAATGGAGCCGTCTGCCACTCTCATTTGGTGAGTCAGAATTTCACATCACTTCGCCTTTTTTTTTTTTTCCTTTAATGGTCAATGTATTATGTGCGATATGATTTCATGTGGATTTTTGGTTTTTCAGCCTATAGAGAACCCTACCTGTTTGTGACCTACTTCAACTCTCTGGACGTTATTGAAATTCAGGGACACGCTGCTTTGGGGTAAGACTGCCTTCTGCTGCTTTGCTAGTAACCGTCCATCAGAGTTTACACTTGTTTAGTTTTTTCCCAGTCGCATCATCATCATCATTTTGTGGGTCTCTACTTAGTGTCATATTGTAGTGATTGAATATTTATTTCCCATTACTGCCAGGTCTCAGTAAACACATCGACAAGAATCATCCATTTCAGTCAATCAATCAACATTTATTTATATAGCGCTTTACAGCAACCAGCAGGTATCCAAAGAGCTTTACATTAAGAACAAGAATGAAACAACATAACATACAATAAAAAGAATAAAACCTATACTAGAAAATCAGAAAAGATTACATAAAAACAGGAGGAGGAGAGGGAAAATGTCACGCCACTACTATGTATTAAAAGCCATTCTAAAAAAATAAGTTTCAAGTTTGGCTCTAAAAAGAGCTACATCTGTAATAGTGCAAATGTCAGGGGGTAACCTGTTCCAAAGTTTTGGGGCATCAACTGTGAAAGCGCGATCACCCCACAGTTTATAGAAATATAAAACACATAATATTTTGAAGGATACAGCGTCTAATGTTCTCATTTCTTTCCAGGCCCCACTCATATGCACACCTGGATATCCCAAACCCACGCTACCTTGGCCCAGCCATCTCCTCTGGGGCCATCTACCTGGCCTCTTCCTACCAGAACAAACTGCGGGTCATTTGCTGCAAGGGCAACCTGGTCCAGAGCCAAGAGGGTGTAGGTGACCTGCAGCGAAACGGCTCCGGACGCAGGTGAGGACACTATTCATGGAACCTGCTTCAGGTCACACTTACTGACTGTTGTCTCCCATTCTCTTGATTAACTCATCTAGACAATTACACTAATCTCTGTTTTGGGTATTCGTTTGGTGACATTTTATTTTTTTTTATCCACAACAATCTTTTAACTTTCTCTTAAAGGAACACAGCGACTTATTGGGAATTTAGCTTATTCACCGTAACCCCCAGAGTAAGACATGTCGATACATACTGTATCCTTCTCATCTCCGTGCGTGCTGTAAGGCTGTCTGACAGCTCCTGCGGCATCAGGCCAGCACAGAACATGCGGGTGAATGGTTCCACCAATCCTACTGCTCCGAATAAGTGACAAAATAACGCCAACATGTTCCTGTTTACATGTTGTGATTTGTAGAGTTTGTAGACAGCATGTACAAAAAACAACGCAACATGAGACACAGCCATCTTCTAACCGTAAACAAACCGGGAACTATATTCTCAGAAGGCGAAGCTCTGCTACTTGGGCAGAGCTATGCAGAAAGCCTGTCTGAGAATATAGTTCCCGGTTTGTATACGGTTAGAAGATGGCTGTGTCTCATGTTACGTTGTTTTTTGTACACGCTGTGACTCTACAAATCACAACATGTAAATAGGAACATGTTGGCGTTATTTTGTCACTTTTGTCACAATTCGGAGCAGTAGGATTGCTGGAACCAGTCACCTTCCTTTTAAAGTCACCACACATTTTGAGCTGTAACACATTTTCTATGTTAGATACATGTAGTTCAGTATGTAGTTATTCGGTCTCATGACCAGAGGCTGGATGTCTAGTAAATCAGTTATTGTTTTTGTACTGACCGAAATGTGTCTGTAGCACCTCGTATTGTAAACGCTTGAAAGTTTACATCAGATGTCTGGTCACATTAGTAGTCTTATTTTTTTTATTAGGTAGTTCCATACATACCTAAATCAAAACCTGTTTGTTTTATATAGGCAAGGTTGGCCGCTTGTGTTTAGATCATTTTTGAGAACTTTGCCTTCTTTTGTTAATGAAAAAATGCTTTTCTAGACTTGTTTTTATTTGTCAAAGTATAATTTTGGTATCTGCACCAAAACTTGTATGTATAATATTATAGCAACACTAGTATTTGAACTTCAACCCATACCCATCCCAAGTCATGTGTATGTGAAGTACCAATCTAATGTGGCAAATAAATACATTTAATACTCAAATACATTCAAATAAATAAATGAATGAATAAATGAACAGAATGCAAAAACCAAATTGCCACCCCAATCTATAACTCTATATTCACTCTGTATAATAGTCAATTAGGAATTTGGGACATCCCATAAAGGTTTAATTGACACCTGCATTGTGTACATATTGATAAATAAATTATGCAATGCCTTCATTTGTCTAGTGAAGGGAAATAAAGCCGAGATAACCCTAAGGGGAAATTAATTCTGAAGGAATAATAGTCAGGTAAAGCAGGTCAACAAAAAAAAAATCCCAAAGATGTGCATTTTATTTGTTTAATTTTTAATGTCTCAGTTTACCCGAGCATCTTACTTACAGTATTCATTCGTTTATTATAGACTAAGAGCATTCCAAGCACACCGCACTCTTTTCTTCCATGTACACTGGTGTTGATGATCAGTGGGACTAGCTGGCACTGCTGGGCACAGGTTGGCAGCCACAGGTGGTGATGGTTAAATTGTGGCCTTTATGTTTGATCTGGTTATAAAACAGGACAGTAACACCTTCATTTTGCTCTTTACAGGAGGAGTTCATTTTTTATCTGTGGTAAATCCTGAGATATGTCTTATTAAATTAAAATTGCTTTTTAAAATGCCTCCTGTCAAATGTAGAAAGAAAATTGTTGAATAAAGAGACTGACTTCTGATTGAGACTGGTCTATTACAATTTGAATCTCACTAACAACTGAGCCTTTATTACTCCCAGTGTTATGACTTTGAAAAACTTTGCTCTTTAGTTGTTGTTGTCAGCCTCTGACTCCATTCTCATTCGGAAAACTAAATCATGTAGATGGGTTCAGTCTCTTCAAACCATGAATAGCAATGAACTACAGCTTATCAAATAAGCTTAGTTATCCATCATCCTCACCACAACTGTTGACTTATCTGAAAGTGCCAAGCAAAGCCCATGACCAGAGACAAAAAATACATTTTTCCTTTGACCAATGCCCCCTGCCCGTCTCTGTGCCTCGGTTTCATCCTAACAGCCCTAACAAGCGTGGGCCTCCTTCCTACAATGAGCACATCTCTAAAAGGCTGGCAGCCAATCCGCTAGTTCACGGAGATCCTGGCACACCTCACCGCTACAGAGAGGCTCGCACAGAGTTTCGACGGGACAAGTCCCCCCACCGTCCACTGGAGAGAGAGAAGTCTCCAGGCAGGATGCTGGAGAGTCGGATAGTGGGATCTCCAGGCAGAGCAATGGTTGACCCCCGGCTAGAGCGCTCCCCGGGCAGGGCCATGGCAGACCCTCGAATGGACCGCTCTCCTGGCCGGATGATGGATGTTCGTAGGGAGAGGTCCCCCGGACGATTCGAAGAGCGCCAAAGGCTTCATACTGGCTCTGGTCGCACGCCCATAACCCCTGTTAACAAGGTTTGTCGATCATTTCTGTCGCTGTATACAGTTGATGCATAACTGTTACTACTCAATTACAATGATGGTAGCAAAACTCTATCTTACACACTAACGGCGTGGCTCTGGGGATGGTGAAGTCAGTCGGTCGGTCCACCACTTTGATCCAGACTGCAACAACTATTTACAAAGACATTTATATGGTCCCTGGAAGATCAATTCTGATGGCAATCCCCCGACTTTTCATCCAACGCTAACAGCACTTGACATTTTAGTTTTTTAGTGATGTTGTTTGACAATTATTGGAGGGACTGTCATAAAATAAGTTTCATATACTTATGGTGTCAAAAGGAAGAATCCAGGTGAATTTGGTGATCGCTGTAGGTTTCCTGTAGCACCACCAGCAGGGTGACAAATGCGACACTACTAAGCCACAACCAATCACAGTTGTTGCGGTCTGCGTCGCCGCGACGTGTAGTTAAATTTTTTTGAGAGGTGCACGTCTTGCTACAACGTAGGGTCCGTATCTCTACGTACCGACGTACGTACCCACAAGTACCCAAAGTCTTGCTATATTATTGGATGTTTTGGTTCAGATTTTAAATAAACATATTTCAAGTATAGCAATCTAAGTGGTAGTCTGTGTATGTATTAACCTGCCTTTATGTTTTTTAATTTATTCTACAGGTATGGGACCAATCATCTGTTTGAGAGACAGCAGAGCCACATACCCAGCATGGAAAGAGAAATGCATCTTTGAAAAGGGAACGGAGGGAGCAGAGAACTAGTGAGAGTGTCACCAATTCATGACGAAATACTGCCACACATCTAAGCTGACAAACCCACAGAAAAAAAAAGCTGTAGCAGTCAAAACGGAGAGAACAAGAGAAATAAATAGATGTCAAATAGAATCAGGTTATTTTTTCTCAATGAACTGACTCGAGTCAATAAAGGTCAACAAAATGCCATATTAAACAACTTTTTGAGCAGGTTTTTTTTTTTTGCAATGTATTTGAGTAAGCGCTCTGTACTCTGAGAAAGGATTAGTAACTCCATTTGATATCTTCAAAAACAAAATCTGGAAAACAAGTTCTCAACTTTAGACCTGACTCAGTGGGTTTTGCTAGTTTTAGTTAACTCCAGATAGTAGTGACTACGTTAGATAAGCACAGCCGTAGCAACTTTATCTCACAAGTCGATGCCTAAATATTTACAAAATCAGTCACTAGTGAAAATGGCAGAGTCTCACTCAAAATAGTTTTAATAGAACTGGATCCCTTCCACGCTCAGCTCTGTCCACAGTAGCCCCAGATCAGGGCAGGAGAGTACTGTACATCTTTTAGCATTTCTGGCTCCAGCCCTGTGCTGACATGTCATCACACAATCATTATCAGCTAATTACAATCATTTTCTGCTAGTCTGTCTTCTGACAAGGCGTTGGTTAGTTAGGGTGGCAGGACTTAGCTGGAGCACAAACAATTAAAAATAAAATGTAAGTAACTCAACCCTCCCTGCCCTGTAGAACAACACACAGCTCGACATTAAAACTGCACTACCCACGATCCCTAGCAGGGCTTTCTAATCCTTCAGAACGCTATCTGACTGTACATAGACGAGACATAATTTTATATATATTGAGAAGGAATTTCAAGGCTGGATAAGCCAGGTCTATTTTTGTTAAAGAAAAAAGTGATTACGTGTCCTCTTGAATGTCCAATGAGTATTCTTTTATTATGTCTAAACATCCTTTATCAAGTGAGTGATTGTATCTGGATCCAACTCGTGTATACACTTCCATCTGTCAAAGGCAAAACCTCAGTTCTGAACTAAATGACAGGAGAGGGGGGGGATCATGTTTGAAGCTTACAACATAGTACTTGAGCATTTCTTTTTGTACAATGTCTCTTATATTGTATATAACCCAAAATTGTTCAAGGTGAAGCTGTAAATTATTTGTTTTTTCCCTGATCCGTAAATGGCATGGATATGTATATCTGAAATGAAACGGAGTGTTGTCTTCTGCTTCTGCCTCATTTGGATTATATTTTTATTCCACAATTTTAGAAACGAAGCACGTGAATAACATATCCGTACTTTTAACTATTACCTATTTGCACAGTAAATTCATATGAGTATAATTACTTTCGATCTCTTCTTTTTCTTTTATCAAGGCACTCTTGGCAAGTTAAACGGTTGAACAGTCCAGCATTAAAAGACACTAGAATCCATCCAAATGTATTTTTTTGGCTATCATTGTCAAAGTGCTTACACTTGACTTAACACTAGGGGATTTTATTTCTATATATGTTATAATTTGATCCATGGAATTAGAATTATTACATTTTTGTGCTTTTCAGAAACGTTTATAGTAATATACGCAGATGAGATGCCACACTTTAACTTGCCCAGTGTGTCTGTTAACAGTAGGGCGCTCAATAGGAAGATGTTTCTTTAACTTTCTGGATCCGATATGGTTCTTTTTAGATGTAAAAACTCTTCCTGAATGTACTTGAGCCAAGAACAGAGAACTGATTCATTGGTCACAAATGTTCAACAAAAAGCACCCAATGCTACAGATTGCACACGTTTTCCACTGATCTCTAAGGGACTCTAAACAAAAGGGTTTCCCATCCTGTTTTATTTCATTTTTTATATATATTTTTAAATTTGTATTTTAATTCACATGATCATAATGCCGTAACGCTGGATATGATATTGATGTCTGCTAACAAATGTTTTATTAGCGTTCCCTGTAGAGATTTTGTCACAGAATATTAAATATTATAACCATTGTCTTTCAATTCTACTTTGCCTCCTTATGTTGTGCTTGTGTGCCTGTGAGCAGGTAATATCCTGCAGACATAGAACTCCCTCCTAATTCACTCTATAGAATGTAAAGGAAGAGAAAACTGTGCTTTCTACTCACCACTCTCACTCGAGGCTGCTTGTGAAACGACCATTTGTCCATGTCCATTGTGTTAGAAGAGGTTAGTCTATTTATAGGTGTCTGATCCGAGCGCTCAGCCAATGCGACAATGGCCTCCCATTCCAGTCACTGTAGCTGCAGCTCCAATCCGAACTGAGAAGAGCTGAAGGGGGGGAAACGTTTTCAATAATAGCATCTGCAACGATAACTCTTAGAATTCTGACCTCCTTGTACACACCATGCTGTGAGATGATACCAGTGACATCTGCTCTTAGTTTATCACCAGCATTTTATTTGACAGTGAGTGGACTGAGTGCAGGGAGGCTTTGAGCTCCTCTCTTTATATAGATCACACACCCGTGGCCTCGCCTCCTCACCCCGGCCCATTCAGCTCATTTTCACAGACTGTCACTTTTCTTGACCTGGGACCCAGAAGTGATACCGGATGACGTGTTAATGGTGCATTGACACATTGTAAGAACGTGTTCAGTGTCAGCAGTGTGTCTCACTTGAATATGTCGCACCTACTGCTGTTGACAACACTGAGCTTAGTTTCACAAACTCTTTAGAGCTAACACCAGTGTAGTGTGCAAAGTAGATCGAAGATATCCTTTGATGCAGTTCCTTCTTTGGCCTGTATCCTGTATTTCATCTCATTTTACCTTTTAGGAATGAAAAGAATTAGTGTTTACCCTGTGATAATCTGTTTCACTGACAGAATGGTATAGGTACATTTACCTTTTTAAAAAGAGGACATAAATAGTGTACTTTGTGTGCTGTGCCATACTGTACTATGAAGCATGTGAGATATGTGACTAAAGATGGCAGTAAACACTGCCCTGACAGGTCAATAAATTACACTTTAGGAGCTGGTGATTTCCACAATCTCTCATCATGTCTTGTATCGAATGAAGACAAGAAATGATTTCCACACACATCAGAATATCAAAATTGACAGTTGATAAATATTTTGTTGGTGAAAGTAGGTCAATTCTAGCTCAAAATTCCGGTCCTTGGATACAGGCTTTCAAACAGTTCAGGTAATCAAAACCTTTTGTGGGTCGAAGAGATTTGAAACTTTGATAAATTCTTCAAATCTTCCATTTTTGTCATCTGTTGGACTGGTAAACTGTTTTTACCTGCATGCTACATACAAAGTACATCTATTACATTTTTTAAAGAAAAGAAATAGGACATCATTTCCTATTTTTCTCCAGTATTTATTCATTAATCCAAGGACCTTTTTGAGAGCACATATCTTATTGAATGGACAAACCATCTGCAGTCGGTATGAGACTGCATGTTTTGTTCATTTCATAACATTTATAAAATACATGTACCGTATGTATTTCACACCAGTTACGTTGCATCGTATAAGATATGTTTAATGCATTGGCTGGGGGCAGACTCATTTTCAGTGGCTACGTAGCCTTAACATTGTCATGGAGTTTGAAAAAAAAAAAAAGTTCAGACTGCATTTAATATTGTTTTAGGTGGGACTGGATTGCCCAACACAAACCCCACTTTGAATGGTCATAGCAAGTACGCTCTAGTGAGTAGTTCAAAGGTCAGACTGGTCAGCTGGAGGAAAACTGCCTGATTTCTTCATATTAAGAACTCTTAAATCACTATTCCATCTGTGGTGGCACTCTGGGTCAACCCTCTCCTGGCATTTTTTAAAATCATTTAGACAAAGTAAAAAGAATACTGCAGACTCGATAACCTCACTTTCATCGAGGTAATACCATGCCTTTCTATAGCTTAGGCAGTCCAGACTGCTCTGTGGACAAAGGGCACTTTAAAGTGATTAAGTGCTTTAACCTTCAGTCTGCTCTTGATATTCTAAACCGGTTATTCAAATCGTCTTTGTGTGTGCCTGTGTTTCTTTTTTTTTCTTTTTTTTTGCGAGCATGCAATACTGTATGTGCTGTATGAAGCATCATTCACCTGTCACTTCCTAAAGAGGACATAGTTTATAAATATCATCCAGTAGAGCTGAGGGTTGGGGGCTACAAAAGGGCACCTACAATCTCCCCATTGTTCACTGGCATCATTGTTGGTCTGACCTCCCAGCTGCTCAGCCATGGTAAGTCACTCACTGTGTGCAGGATGCTGTTTGATGGTGCAAGGATAGTTTTGGGCTGCAAGGATGCTACATTTATATTGGACAGATCATCTGTAAATTCTCAACGTTAATTTAACAATTTCTGTACTTAACTCAATAATAGGAAAAACAGGTTAATTTGAAAACATCTTTGGATGGAAAGTAGCTTTCCGTTGCAGAGGTTTCATTTTACTGCACATTAAAATGTGTTGCTATGTGCAGGCTACATTTAGCATTATTTAGCTAAATGATACATTCAGCTAAATTACAAACATCATATTCAAGAACAAATAATCACATGCAATGTTTATGCTCTTGTGTGATTGCCCAAATGCAATTTCCCACCTCTTATAAACACATTCTTCTGTGATTCTTAACCCAAACTGCCATGTAGTGTAGTGTCTGCCTCATCTCTTTTCCTTTCTTTCTGCCAAAAGGCCCCGAAGAAAGCCAAGAAGAGAACAGCAGAGGGAGCCAACTCGAATGTGTTCTCCATGTTTGAGCAGGCTCAGATCCAGGAATTTAAAGAGGTGAAAGCTGCTTGACCTATTTTTTCCCCCCACTGATTTACATTTGGCGGGGGAACGACACGCCCAATGTGGGAATGGCGTAAGAACATGCATGTTAGTGTTTCTGTCTTAAAAACACACAGCAACACATTCAGAGGTTTCTATTTCTATTTCCCCTCTACATCCTCCTCTGTCTTTCCATTTCCATTGTTCATCATCGTAGTATGCCCACCTGTCTATTTTCCTGCCCCTGGCTTGTCAGCAGTGAGGCTTGTGGTATGCTGGTATGACGGTCAGTGGTGCCCAGACATCCAGACTGTGTCATCAGTGATTAGGCTGCAGATAAACTGCTGGGCATGCCCTGGATGCCAGGCTAAACCTCGGCAGGGGGGGTGGGTAGAGGGGGGATCGCAGGTTATAAATACTTAACAGTGCTCATTTATAAAGATGGCACACAAAATATTCCAGGAAAGAATCGAAAACTCTGTGACAGATTGTAATTTCTCTGTCTGAAGAAGTGGGCTGGAAGCATGAGGCTGTAATCTGTTTTTCAAGGCAGAGAGACTCATTTATGTGTACTGTACTTTGACCTGTGCACTGACCTCAGGCCTTCACCATCATGGACCAGAACAGAGACGGATTCATCGACAAGAACGATCTGAGGGACACTTTTGCTGCTCTAGGTATGTCAACATCCCTCACGTTCAGTCTTGCAAGATGCTGTGAGTTGATTCGTTTTTATTGCAGATAAAAGACCGTAGTCATGAGCTGCAATGCAAAACAGATCAACAATACTCAAGCTCCATATTTTTCTGAATCTGCTTAATCTGATTGTGTCGTATGTTCATGTTTGGTGCCGTAGGGCGTCTCAATGTGAAACAGGAAGAGATTGACGAGATGCTCAAAGAGGCTCCTGGCCCAATCAACTTCACCGTCTTCCTCACCATGTTCGGTGAGAAGCTGAAAGGTAAGGACATACAGGCTAAAGATGATTGTTGACTGTTTTAATGTCTTATATTCTCTATATCTAGTATTTATCGGATATAGCCTATGTTTATATCTAGGTGCTGATCCAGAGGAGACCATCCTCAACGCGTTTAAAGTCTTTGACCCTGAGGGGAAAGGTGTGCTGAGGAAGGACTAGTAAGTGACTTTGACACACTCTTCACTCCACGTCAATTTGCAATATAGGCCTACAAATTCATCGCGAAGTGATATGTAAGCTTTTCACTCACAATTTACGACCACGTCTGACTCAGCAGTGGTGTAGTCTACGTGATACGCAGGTAGGCCTGTATGCAGAATACCCACTAAGAAATCTCCAGGATCTCCATATACCCACTTCAAAATGTGCAATGATAAGCAACAACGTATTTTTGTGACAGAACTTTCACTTGAGATATTTATATCCACAGATATGGGGTTGTGTAATGTGAACTAAAGCAAACTAAACTAACGCTGCAGAACACGCAGAGAGACTTTTCTCATCTTTCATCGACCCGCTGAGCGTAGTGCGTGCGTAGCGACCGGGCCCAAATGCTCCGCCTACACTAACGCCAGTGTCCTCCATTCACCACACATTTAAGACAAATATAAGTAGCCTATTTTATTTTGTCCTCGTTGCTTTGGGGTCAACTTTTGTGAACCAGGCTTAGGTCCCTGATGTGAAAGCCCCCTTACTGCTTTATATTCCTTTATATTTTCGATATATTTTGAATGTCATCTGTGTTTTCCTTCTCATAGGATAAATAAAGGCTTTCCCACCATAAATTGGTGCATAAAAGTGTATCAGAATGCAGGATATTAGTCTTTGATGCTCAAAATAACCCTGGGGGAGGACACTCAGACTCCCAAAAAGGCCCATTCTGAGCCAGGAAAAAAAATAAATGTGGCACAGTATACCCACTACAATACATTAGACTACACTACTGCGTCTGAGTCTGACTGCAATGATTCATCCATTAGGATCTGCACATTTCCTCCTGGTGTGAACAAGGGATCTCATACAGTGTTGTTTTCTCTTTTTTTCCTGTTCAGTGTGACACAGATGCTGACAACACAAGCAGACCGATTCTCCCCTGAAGAGGTACATTGTAGTCCTTTTATCCTAATACTCATTATTATGTCTGATTGCTTAGTGTGTCGTGTGTGGGTGATTCTGCCACGCACAGCACCATGACGTCCGTCTGAATTGTCGTCAGAAACATTTTCATAAAAAATAAAATAAAAGTTGAATCATCATCCCACCTTTTCAAATTGCTGAGTTATTGTCTTTGTGAAGGGCTAAAGCTCTTATAAAAATGATGTTAATATCTGGGTTTGTTTTGGGTTAGATGGAGCAGATGTTCGCTGCGTTCCCCCCAGATGTGACAGGGAACCTGGACTACAATAATCTGGTTCACATCATTACCCACGGAGAGGAAAAGGACCAGGAGTAAACCTTTTTTGTCAACGTGTTCATCAAATAGAAAGTCCGTCTTTTGCCGGTACATGACTTGAATCTGGCCCACTGCCTTGAAGGAGATATGGACTGTGGTTTATTTATCCATCTTTATGTTGGCTGCATTGTCTATGCACAATACTCACCCAAGAGCGCAAGAGGATCAAGACAAAATGTTCTCTTCCAGGCCCCAAAAAAACGGAGTGAGCTCCATTTCTGCTTCATCCATACAATGTTTCCACGTTCACCTGAGACTAATTAGATTATTTTCCGTTGTCATTTCGTACACTCAAAACCACCTGCCTTTATTTTTCATAGAAAGTATCCATTTGTAAGGTCTGTGCATGTTCGTCTAATAAAAGTTTTCAAAGACAGAAGCCAATTGTCATTCTGATTTCTGAAAAACAAAATTCACAACGGGGGAAAGAGCAGTACAAACGGTACAGAGACAATGCAAAAGAGGTTATATTCCTGTGAGTCATATGTTTATAGGATCACATGGCTATACCAGCTAGTCTTTTAATTCCATGTTAGGTAGTAAATGTGTGCACTTGAGAATAGTGGTTGATGGTCCACTGAAATCCCCATGAGATCAATCCGAAACGTGTGTGTGGCATTGTTTGTGTGTGTGCACCCATGTGTATTTGCGTTCATATGCATGCACAAAGTCATATATATTGTGTGCGTACATTAAAATGGTTGGCTACTGAAACAGAGGGCTTAAGTGAGACAAAGCCCTGCTGTTATTTTAGTTCTGTGATGATGTGAAGAGGGTAATGCTATACTGTGGAGTTCATGCGGCAGGCACACAATAGGATGCCACCAAGTGATCCTTAGCGCCCTCACCAACCCCACTTGCTAGACTTTGGCGGGTGAAAATCCCTGGTTGTTGGCAGCTGGAGGGTCCGGGGCAGCGGGGGAGCCAGCTTGTCCACCCCAGACCAAAGTTTGCTTTCTAGAGAGGAGAGGAGATATGTAGGGAGTGGTGAGGGATAAGTGCTTGGATTAACTTGGACATTTGAGCTCACATCATGCGCCCTGTTTTAACAGTCTCCAGAAACAGACTGTGGCCATTAAAGGAGGGGAATTAGGGCACTGGGGGGAAAAATAGCACGTTGTGCCTTTAACCTTAGTTGTACCTGCTATTGCAGCTGAATGAACCGTTACCATTAAAGCTGCTCTAATCACAATTTGTTGTATTAACGGTGGATGAAACAACAAAATTGTAATGTGAAAACGATCATTTGTAGTGACAAACCCACAGAGAATTGTCACCCAAATCTGCTATTGCTTTCAGCTCTGCGAAAGCGTTTTAGCTCTTTGTTTTGGTTTTAAAGGTGCAGTAGGTAAGACTCATGTGAAGAGGGCCTAGAAAGATGCTAAAATGAATAGCTGTGGATGCATGGAGGGGCCCATAGAGAATGCCTTTGTACAGGGCCCAGAGTTTTGTGCTACGCCTCTGAACCCATTAGCCATAACAAATTTAGCTGTTAATATGCTAAATGTTTTGTTTTCAGCTAGGTGTGGGGTTCCTTTACCCTCAAATGGCTAAATAAAAAAATGCAGCTTTAATATTGATAAATTCACATGTCAGATGCAACATGGACTGTCTCAGTATGAATTATGCAATTCAAATGGATCTTTTAGCATTAATATAAAAACTGCATGGAATTCTCAATGACGAATTTACCGTACTGTATGCTACATAAAGAACCACCATATGATGCCGTGATGAGTTTATTGCCACCAGAAGTGTTTAAAAGGCACTTGTACTTCATCGATAAAAAGGAAGGATGTGACTGCACCATTTTCTGTCTGATCAGGCAGACTTGATCGAGCGTGAAGAAGACCTGCAGGTCTCTGTTTCCACAGCTGCCTCATATTCTGTAACAAATACACATACAGTTTATGGTGGAACATGTGTATATAAAAATGGTTAGAAACAGTATTGTTAGTTTTGGTCAAGAAGACTATCACAGTTAGCTTTTTTGAAATCTTATCACACAGTTTCACTGTAAGGTTAAAGGTGTTTCATACCTGGTAGCAAGTCAGAGTTGGCCAACAGCATCTCCTCAGGAACCAAGTACTCGTCTTCCACGTTGTTGGCCTGGATCAGCATGTTACTAATACTCTCCTCAAGGATACCTGAAGTAAAAAGAAGGCGACAACAGGGGTGTTAAAATGTGAAAAATGTAATTTAGGGCCATGATTAGGGGGTTAAGAGTACACCTACTGGTGAAGTGTACGATGTTGTCAGAGTTGACGATGACCACATCTTGCATTATCTTGTCTAAAAGGCCACTGATGGCAGTCGTCAGCTGGTCCCGAGTCCTCTGAACCACAGCACACTGCTTCTCCAGGGAGTCTGACAGACAGCTATACTTCTCCAACTCAGACTACAGCACAGAAAGACACAGGAGGAAAAAAGACAGAGCTGTTTTAGCTGGTTTTTAAGAACCAAGGGTATCTAATCTTTTTATAAAGTATAAAACCATTTTAAAATATATCTTGGACAAAGCTTTGTCAATAAGAGGCTTTACCAACACTGGGATATACAATAAATTAATAGGCAACATTACTTAATCAAAGCCCTTTTGTCTTTGAATGACATCATACGATAGAGAAACCGATCCAAGCTGAAAAACCCAAACAAGCAAGATGTGCATGTGACATTCTTTTCATTTACTAACTGTATAGTCATACATCAAGTATTAGATAGACTTTACTGTACACGTCAAGTACTGTAACTTTTTAAGTAACTAAGTAAGTAACTTGTTAGTATCAAGTTGTTCCTTGCAAAGTCCAAGTCTTCCTTTGACCTTAGTGTGGATTTATAGGCCAGGCCTTGAAGACTAAGATACTGTGAGATAATGTGACAGTATACTGTATGTATCATATACAATAGTTGCATGATCTCAGAAGTAGGGTCAGACTGAATCATGTTCTGATCTGTACAGGATCAATTAAATGTTCAAATTAATTCTATAAGAATGAACAAAGATATTTTTGGATAATTGCAATAGATGCAACGATATATAAACTAAAGATAACAGAACTGTGTTGCCCACCAACAGCAGATTGTATATCATTGCTGTTTGGTAGATTTTCATGTTTTTAGCTAAATCCATAGCTCATAAAATCCATCAAAGTAGTATCAAAAATATTTTTTTTATCAAGCTGTTTTTTTGAGGTCCATAAGCGTCAAGATCATAGAGATACAAGGTTTATACCTGAAAAATGTGTTGCTTGGAAACAGCTTGGATCCAAGTTTATTTATACAATAATTATATGTTATTATAATCCTAGTCAGCTACAGTGAAGCACTGTAACAATATTTATAATAGTGACATAGTTTGAAACTATGAAATGGAAATAGCTACTGTATTATGTGATCCGATAGGTCAGACAGTGAGACTCACCTCTAGATCCTTAAGAAGGCTTTTAATCTGCTCATCATGTCCTTTGTTCTCTTCCTCCAGGAACAGGATATCACTCTGAAAGAGAAACACATGCGTATCAAATTATAAAGTACACTAGGTTAAACTGTGTCTGTGAGTATTTGTTAACAGGACATGTGCAT
Source organism: Perca flavescens (assembly GCF_004354835.1). NCBI lineage: Eukaryota > Metazoa > Chordata > Actinopteri > Perciformes > Percidae > Perca > Perca flavescens. The sequence goes on along the minus strand of NC_041334.1, from coordinate 30,920,227 downwards.
GCCTTCATCTTGTCTGTGCAGTTCTTCAACATGTTCCTTCTGTTATGGAGCTCGTTGATGTAGCTGATATGAGCAAAATTCTTCTGTTCATTCTGAATAAACATGTTGCTTATGTGACGCAGGTCTCCTTTTCCGGTGAGCTGCACTAGTGTGCTGTGTCCCTGCAAGTACATCTCCAGCTTCTTCACTCCATTCTCATATTGCTGCTGTTTCTCTGTAACAGGGATATAAAGATCACACACTATTAACAAGTCGGATTATGTCTGAACATGAAATTTAATATTAATTAAAGATGGAAGCCGAGCCTGTTTAAAGCTTGATTAAGATTAATATCATACTTCTCTTCTTGGAGTCTTCATCTTCTTCCAAGGGTATAATTTCCTGGAACTTTGTCTCCATGAAAGTCTGCCGTTTGGTGTCATGGGCGATGGTAGTCTTCAGCTGCATCCTTCTCTTGGTGAAATGAACCGTCTCCACCTCGATGCACTCCCTCATCTCCAGCATTCGGATCTCGTCCTCTGACCTGTAGCACAACACAACGCAAACACACATCAAATATCAAACGCCCCCCAAGTTTTCCACATGCACTCAAACAAATGAATTACCTCTGGCTGAAAGCGAGGTCAAACCTCTCCCCCAGTTCCTCTGTGATGTTTTGCTGTGTAGCCAACTGTCTGTTGAATTTCTTTTCGATATTGCACCATAAGCCTTTCTGCTGTAGCAGGTGAGCAATGTGTTTGCGGTAATCCATGTTGCTGCACAGCAACTCGTCAAACTTAACAGTGTCCTACAGGAGACGAGGGAAGAATTGGAGTTAAGGCTAAAACCTGGGACTATTCATAGATTTGAGCATTTCAAATTTCCCCTAGAAGTCAGTGCATTAGACTGTTATGAGGGACGTTCATTTACAGTTAGGGCTTGTAATAAAGGAATAGTTTGATATTATTTGGCAGGAATATAGGTTACTTATTCTCTTTTCCAAGAGTTAAATTAGAAGATTGATACCACTCTCATGTCTGTCTGTTAAATATAAGGCTACAATCTGCAGTCTGTTAGAGTAGCTTAGCAACAAGCCTGGGAAAAGGTGGCAACAGCCTGGCTCAGTCCGAAGATAACACATCCCTCCACTGGCACCTGTAAAGCTAACTAACACATTACTAACTAACACATTAGTCTGTTAACATGGAGTTGCTGGACTATTTCTTGGCTGGGTGCAATGACTTCCTGGAGAAATCATAACCCCCTTTCAGTCTCCATGCTAAGCTAAACTAATTGCTTAATTTAACGGCCAGACGTGAAAGTGGTATCAATCTTCCAATTCATCCAACTCTTGGCAAGAAAGCAATGATGTGTGTTTCCCAAAGTTACAGATGATTCCAATAAGGAATTGATTAATTGGATTGGGATTTGAATGAAGCTGACATTGTCGCATGAATGTGTGTATAAAGCTAAGTTTTTTTTAGCATTAGTACCTGGTTGAGTTTGTTTTCTAAGACGCGGATGTGTTTCCTGAGGCGGCCGTGTTCCCCTTGTTGTTTCAGGATGCCACCTGGGACTGTTAACATCTCCAGAATCCTGCTCTCTGACACAATTACCTGGAGCCACACACACACAGGAAACAAGACACAATACATACAATGCACTCTGTAACTATACAGACAGTGACAGGTTTTCTTTTTTGTTGGCTGTAGCACATTGGCTGACTTTCATCTTTAAGGGTTCCTGCGGTGAGGAAACTGCAACACTTTCAATATGTAAGTTAGTCCCCTGCGATGTTTGTACAGTGCAGCACTACAATGGGGCAACCACTCCTACTCTACAATTCCTATACTGTTCACCAAATATGTAGCTATGTAAATTAAATATATAGCCTAAAGTTGAAAGTCAACTCCTTCATTGCCAATCCAATCCAATGTGCTGTTAACTAAATGAATGATAACATGATGATTTGGTTGAATGCTAAAACCGGCTACTGTACATATGTAGCTACCCTACTGCCACCCTACTACGCCCTGCTATGCCCTACTACGCCATGCCCTGAACTGCTACAACTATTATTTCTAGTGATAGTTCCATTGTCTTTATTGTTACTATAATTGCCACTGTTCATCATACCCCCAACCTGCACTGGCAGATGTCTGCCCACCAAGAGCCTGGGTCTGTCCGAGGTTTCTGCCTGAAAGAAAGTTTTTCCTCCCCACTCGAGGTTTCTGTCTAAAAGGAAGTTTTTCCTCTCCACTGTATGGAATGGCTCTTGGGGGAATTATTGGAATTGTTGGGTCTTTGTAAATAGATACAGATAGAGTGTGGTCTAGACCTACTCTATCTGTAAAGTCTCTTGAGATAACTCTTGTTATGATTTGATGCTATAAATAAAATTGAATTGAATTGTTGCATCTGATCATAATAATACAACAGTCTGCTACTACACCGTCTGCTACCACTGGTATTAATACTACTGCACTTCTACTATTACTGTTTCTGTGACATCTACTTATATAGCATAACATATATCATATCTCAACACAAACAGAGCTGAAACACACTAAAAACAGTATATGTCTGTCTTGTAGTTTACCTCCCTATCCAGAGAATCCAAATGATCCTTCTGCTGGCTGATGAGTTTCTTATATTGGTCATTTTCCTCCTGCAGGTTGTTGTATTGCTCCTTTAAAATGTCGGTTGCCATTTTTTATCTAAAGCTATGAAAAGATTCAAGTTAAAGTTAGTAATTAGTTTTTTTTATTTTCCACTCTCGATTCCACACACAAGTAATTTGGAAAATAACTGTATAAAGTTTTAACGCTAAAATGTCCAAGGATAATGACCTACCTGCCAGATATGGAGTCAAATCCTGATTAAATAGTTGGGAGGAAATCTCGCTTCATCTTTCTGTAGTACTCAAACTGTAGGCTAAAGCATTTCTCAGTTTCAAACATAAACATTCCAAAAGAGACTGTTTATTTACTGTTGAAGTGCCAGGGCCATATGAGTAATAATATTAATATTATATTACATGTGATAGTACAACAATAATAGTATATTTTTAAATTAATATGATTATGTTGGATCTGAAAGTAAAAGTATAGGCACTTAAATAAAACATGCTAAAGTGGACTAAATGCTAAATGTCGTTAACTCACTGAAAACAATAACAAACTGCATCAGTAGTGTTGAGTGGTAACTCTCACTGAAACTGAGTGTGTATTAGTTTGTACCAGAACTCCACCTAGTGGCCATTAGGAAAAATGAAAGATGAAATAAATCAAATGGGCATCCACAATGATGAACAAGGGCTGCACTGCTCACAGTATCTAGTATATATGTTTTCATGAAAAATAAAATTTACAGGCCTAATAAATATTAAATCTCAAGTAATTCCTCAAAAGCAAACCTATAAATCATGATGCAACAAGATAAAAATGATAGCTTCTACATGCAGAAATCTTGTTGAGAGGACATAAAACACATAAAAACCTGTTTCAACCCACGATAAGGTCCTTATAATCTCACTGCTGAGCACCACTCACTGTAAATCCCTGTAGGAATATTACACCAATCATTGATCAGGGGAAGCCTTTCAAAGTGTGCTGAGGTTGCAGTTAACGCTCTCTCACAGGTTTATGTTGAGATTTAATTCAGTTCTTTAGTGGCATAGTGGCAAGTCTACATCCACCATTGAGAAATAATAGATGAATTTCCTGTGAGAACTGCTGATTTGTGCGGCGTGTGTGTTCACAGAGACAGGCCGACTTGAGCTGTGATGAAAACAGGTTAGGTGTCAGTGTTCCTCATTCGATGACAGTGTTAGTGTAGTATCTGTAGAGTATTTTTTTTTAAATATGTTGGGCTTGTTTCTAAAAACGGGCATCTGAGCTGTTGAATGTTGTATAATGTCAGGGCCATTTTTTGATCCCAGTCCATCAGGACACTGCCAAGCATACAAGAACATTTTGTGACATTGTAGTGATTGTTTTTGTGCAAAGGTAATTGAGGACTGATTAATAATAATTACTGCATACACATTCAATTATTTTTCTATTTTGCTTTATTTATTTATTTATTTATTTTTTTATCTTTTACGAACTCCTCCTAAATCTCCGGTTGCAGAAATTAACAAACCGCTCCCGCACAGTGGGCCTCCTCTGGGTCTCCCATCTTACTTTTTCCCCGGACTCCACACACTCCACTGTCTCCCTGCTCGAGTAGCGTCTCCTCCATCCCGGGATGAAGAGCCTGACAAACCTTCTCCACAACAAAAGCCTAGTGGGTTCACTCCCCAAGTCCTGCTCCTCCCTGAAATAAAAGGCCTCCTGACTCTGCAGCCACTCCTCAAGCACCCTTACTCTTTCAGGCCTGACATTCATCTTCTGCAGGTCCTCGAAGCCAAGAACTGTTTCCACCTGAGTTTCCTTGCTATCTATTTCAGGGATTTGATTCTGCAAGTACTTGTCAGCAAACTCGGTGGCTGTAGATGTTTCAGAGACGCTGCTGGTGACCTGTGTCTTCTGGCTGATCAGGTCATTGATTTTTTTCTGAAGAGTCACTATGTCTACTGACATGTTGTCAATTCTCTTGCAAAGGTCCTTGTTTTTCTGGATGAGAAACTTGTTGGCCCGGTGAAAGGATTCACAATCTCCAGGGGAAGCGCTTTGCTCCTGGGAGTCTATCTCATTGGCCTCCGTTGTTTCAGGGACACAGCTGGTGTCCTGTGTGTCCTGGCCCATCAGGCAATGCATCCGTTTCTGCAACGCCTCCTTGTCTGTGGTTAGATATTTGCTTCTTTTGCAGAGGGCCTTATTTTTACAGAGGAGGAACTTATTTGTTTTGCAAAGGGATTCAAAATCTTTGAGTGCTGTAGTGTCGTCCATTTGCTAATTGTTGTTGAATAAGTTTTGCAATGAACACTGCCGGTTGTTGCAGTTATTCTGTGAGTTTTTTTGCTCCTCAAAATGTGGTGCAAATGCTCCTGGTGTGGCCTTGGTTTTAACCAAGGCCCTTCCCTGACCTGGAAAGGAAGGGTGTTCTAGAACTGTTTTCTGTTCTAGAACAGCTGATTAGAATTAGTTCAATTAATTGTGAGAATTCTGAAACCTGTTGTCTATGTCTAGTGAAAGCCATTACACTTCACCAGGGCTTTGGGTAAATAAAGAGCCTCAAGTGTGCATGTGAGGAAAAAAACACATCACAAATCAAAGCAGCACCGGAAAAGCGTGATTTGATGTGGTAAAAAATTCCAACCTAGTCCTGTATTACAACATATAAATAACTCTGCATTAACTCTGTTATCTCAATCTGAATTAGATTTAGTCACTGAAATGGTAAAACTCATAACCTCCAAGCATCCACAAAAAGGGGTAGGTTCAGCTGTCTGAGGGGCAGTTGCAAAAACATAATAACACCAGCTGCATACAGTGGGGCACCAGCTCACAGAAAACTTTCTAGCATGTAGGCACCATTAGTGCACTGCATTACATTTTGTCCACTGGAAGGACACCCTAGAGGGCACTTTATAATGTTTGATCTAGCAAAGGTGCATCCAAGAGGGTGCTTTTGCTGCGTTTTCTTCGAACATGGAGGCGTCGCGGGTCCCATGACCTTTCCGGGGCGGCCCTGAGCATAAGGCATGGAACTGGGCCTTGATCATCTTAGCCCAGGCTCCAGTCCTGTAGGGGGTTCAGGTTAGAACTCAAAGGTCAGTGGTCTTCAGAGAGGGATGGCAAGGGTACTCAGACACCAAGCAAAACACCATCAAACTAATCATATAAGAATACTCTTTTTTTTTTTTTTTTTTTTTACATCTATTTGTGCAAATCAAAACCTTAGTGTTATATACTCATGATACATTTGAGTGAACAGAGCCTGTCCACTTGACTTGAACTCAATGTGGGCTGCATCCAATGATCTTGTAGTGACAATAATTATCTGCAACAAGATACGAAAAGACTTCATTGATAGCCAGGAAGGAAGAGACAAAAGACTCAAAGGCTAAGAGGTAGGAAGAAGGTGCACAGAAGGTTTACATTGTTCAATTTACACCATTAATGAATGATGATGACTCTTAACCCCCCCACCCTCACCCCTAGTCACTACACTTTGCATCGACCTACTGTACATCCTGGACTATACACCAGCCCATGGCACATTCTGCACTCAATCCATTCAGCCTCTTTTTTCTTATGTAAACAGCTATTGTGTTTATATTTGTTTCTGTATTTGTTTATTTCATATTAATGTTCAATATATATATAATTTATAAATAGTTTGTTTGTTTATGTATGCGGTAACAACCAAGATAAATCCCCAGTATGTGTTACCTCCTTGGCAATAAACCCTTTTTTGATTCTGATTTTCTGGTTCTGAGGTATAGGCATACTGGCACATGGTGAGTCTTCAGTACCACTCTCTGCCGCTAGATGTCGCTGGTCCCTGTGTGTAGCCTAGTGGGCAGGCAGGGGGCTGGATGTGGGCTGTTGGAGACTCCAGGGGGGCAGCAGGGTATGTGTGTATGAGTGTGTGTGTGTGTGTGTGTGTGTGTGTGTGTGTGTGTGTTTGTTTAAGGCTCGTCGAGCAGCAGGGGAACTTGAAAACTTCAGTGCGTTCAGCGAGGGAGATATCTGTGATCGGAGGAGTCAGCGATTGGGAGCTGAATCGGCTGCTTTACAGTCCAGCTGTGATCGACAAAAGGAAGACCGGTCCAGTTCTCAACATTGGAACGATTTCCGGCCAACATGGATGATTTAGGTAAGTTCGCTCGCCGTGAACGCAACATTTACACGTCGCGTGGGAGTGTAACGTTATTGTTTGCGGAAACACGTAATGCTGGCGTTAGCAAACGGAGATTTTTAAAGGAGGTTGTTGACTACAGCTGTCTGTTTGGGTCAGCAATGTATAATGTATATATGTCCAGGTAGGTGAAGTTCTCCTGGTTCAGCTGCGCTTAGCGCGAGGTTATGTGCCCAGAAAGGCCCCGCGTGCTGACATGAGGAAGCCCTGCTATCGGGCTCGTTGCGGTAATTAGCCCAATTAACAAGCTATATGGGCTGTTAGTAGTAAGTAAAAAACGTGTGCAAGAGGACGTGGTGCTCTGTTAGTGCACTGACAGTGTTTCTCGGCGAGTTATTCATCTTACAATTCCCCTACATCAATTAACCGGGCATGGCAGGCTGGTGCAGGGCTCGACTAACTTTTTTTCTTGCTCAAAAACTAGCTGACATATATAAATTTGACCACTGTTTAATTTGGCATTTGATAAGACACTGGCCCATCGAGCCCTTCCTGGTGATTGCCAAGCTCACATATGTGCCTCTACTGCAGGTGGGACGGTAACAGCTGGTTTCAGTGATCAACAAAAAAACTCTCCCATTTACACAATAATTTAAAGAGTAATTCCAGACTTTGAATGGTCATTATGATGTAGCCCATTTAAAGCCCCTTGCAACTCATTTTCATGATTTCAGCCGATTGTCACACCAGTGCTGCTCACACGTATAGCACACAGAAGCAGATACATCCAGGAGAGCTGTGCTAAATGAACTTAACTCAGTAAATTATAGCACACTTGATGACAGCAGAAAATGTAATGCCTGAGAGCAGGTTGTGGTGACAGGGAGGTTGTGTAGAGCTCAGCACAATTGTTGATGCACACAATAGCCTGGCTCTTCAGATTCTCTCTGTGGCAGTTCCTTTTGCTATTGTTTTAGTAGCTAAAAAATTGTGAAATAAACCCACACTGTTTTATCTTAGCAATGGTCATAATTAAATTGCTGCTAACCATGTGAAATATTTCACAAATCTCCTTCAATGGCATAGAATAATTTATACATGCAACTATACACACCCCCTTGATGTGCAGCCTAATTATACAACAGAAGGAAACCACTGTTTTTAATTAGGCATGCACAGTGCTATAAGGATCCGCTTTTCTTTTTTTTTGGTATTCATTTACAAGCATTGACTGTACAGTTTGTGTTTACAAGGCTTTGACTTTTACCCTGGCAACTGTAAGGTTAAGTTTAGCAGGACACTTGTGAAGTGTACTGAAGGAGTCAGGTTCATTGGATGCTAAAAAAACCCACTAGAATGCATTCATAAAGTCAAAGATGATAAATGTCTTGCAAAAGCCATCCAAAAAGTTTCACCCTCAGTGAGCTGCTTGTGGACTTGCATTCAGATAAGAGATACAGCTTTGTTCTACAGTAACATATCTTTCTCATTCCAGGGCAAAGCTATTTGAACTGGCTCGGTTAATTTAAAAAAATTAATTTGACTACAGTGTGTTTTTTTTTAGTTGTCGGCATCATGTTTTCGCCACAGCTGGTTATATACTGTATCTGTATTTGGACCAAAACCCAGCTCTTTGGTTGACATCATGGTGGTGAGACTGTACCAAAAAGATTAGTCATTCTATATCTAGTCAATATTTATGGATACCTTCTCAACTTACGTGGGTGAAGGGCTTTCCTTAAAGTAGCTGCTTAAAAAAGAGCGTTACACAACCCCTGTGTAATTATCATGTCACAGAGTTGTAAATTCTGTCATCGTTTTAGCAGACACCTGTAGAACTGTGGCGCACAAACTCTGAGAAATGTAGACCCTTAGGGATGGTGTTGGGATGAGAGTCACTGAGGGACATTTTTGCCTGTTTTTTTAGTCTGTTAATGAAAATTCAAAGTGTTCAAGTTTCAAAATCGTTTAAATGCAGTCAGGGATAATAAAAAAAGGCACCTTCGAAAGAGCTGAAGTGAGGCAGTGCAGGCAGTCAGTCATTCCCTTCAGACCCCAGAGAGGACAACTCAACCTACATGTATTTTTAGCAGAGGAGTCCTTCTTCTTAAGCGCTGAGCCAGCAGCACCTAGAAACCTTCCACCAACCGGCTCTTCCATCTCTCTTTTTTCTTCCACTTTCCCTCACTTATTATTGTTCATTCCTTACAGTCTTCCCATATTCATTCCCATATTGCCCTGACACCAGTGACATTAAAGCAGTGACCCTGACTGGCAGCTTTGCTTCTTCCCTAGTCCATATCCACGACGTTCCACATCTGGGATTGCTCTGTTCCCGCCGGATTTCCCTCTTTTTGGCCGGATGTCCGTCACCTTCCGCTTTCTTTGTGTTGGAATTTTAAACTCCGGTGGATTTATGAGGACTATGGTTAACTGCTCCTCAGATCTCTGCAGGGTAAATCGAGACAGCTAGCTAGACTATCTGTCCAATCTGAGTTTTCTGTTGCACGACTAAAACAACTTTTTAACATACACACGTTCCACTAAAACTAAAAGTTCCTTCCCGAGGCTATTTTGCAGCAGCACCGGTGCTTAGCAATGATCGACGATTGTGATTGGTTTAAAGAAATGCCAATAAACCAGAGCACATTTTTTCTCCCATCCTGGAATACTTTGTGGAGGAAGGTCTGGCAATGCAAGACTACTTCTTCCCTAAAAGCGTCTTTTTCTGTGATCTGCACATGTGCACGCTTATCCCCACACTTCCTTCAGAACCAGCCGTGGGAGCAGACTAGCGCTGCTCGCAGGCAGGATGTCGGGGTGGATCAAGCCCACATGTAGGGATTGGGCCACAGCCAAAATGTATCCTCCTTAAACACTGCACTGCCCCACCCTCTCTCTATATCTCTCTCCCTACTCCCCACCATTCCTGTGGCGAACCAAGGAAGCTGCAGGCCATTGACAGTTTATAGCTGGCTGTGTGCAGGAGAGCAGATTAGCCTTTAGGAAGATTTGGATCAAGGCAGATTGTGATGCTTGATCGCTTGCAATTAAGAGGTTTTTAACTCCAGTCAGTAATGAAAGTCAGTCTTGGGAACTGGATACAAAAGTTTTCTTTATTTATATAATTTGTGTCTCCTTTGATTTGTGGAATCTTTGCCATTTAGATGCTGTGGCATGTTCTGAGGCAAACTTGCATTGACCTCCCCTCCTCAGCTATCAGCGCTGCCAAGCGTTGCTCCTTGCTTCAGTGCTCTGGGCTTGCACCAACAAGACATGAATGTCAAATAGCCTCCAAAGTGAACTTCCTTTTACTCACTTTGATCCGCAGTACCTTTCAGTATTTCCTTTTTATGCCTGCAAATACAGTCACTGCTCTATTTCTTTCTCACTGATTTGTTTTTACTGTCGCTTTAGTGGCATCATTTGAAGTGAAGTGATTCCCCAGAGCCCTGTCAGCACAGCAGCTGCAGCGTTGGAAATGTCACTCAAGGAGTGGGCGTGGGCAAATTAGTTTTTTGACTTACTCCAAATGAGATCTGATGTAGCCTAGATACTCAACCAAGTCTAAATTTAGGTTGGTTCATTGTTTATAGGCTACAGCAAAAGAAACGTGACATTTCCTCAACATACTCTCTTGGACTTTGAAACGGATATCATTTATGCCTGAGAGGTTGTTTTTCATACTATCAGGGACACAGTTTGTATAATAACCTTATTTACCTTCTGCCCACTAGCAATACAGCCTTGTCGGACACTGTTGTTTCAATAGTCAACCTTCTACTTCATTTGACTTATGATGCAGTGATGGATCAGTAACTCTGCAGTGCATACAGTGCAATATCTAGTGAATTAGTTCAAATTCTGAAGGAGTCTTTATGGAATCTAAGAAGTAATTTGGCAATGTGCATAACCCTCCTTTTAGAAGTCCTGAATGTGATTTAAGGGGAAATCAGTATTAGGCAAAAATGCATATATGACTTTTAGATTCTGTTAATATGATCAGAAGAATTGATCTTCTATAGAAAGAGAGACTTTATATCAATAGTTTGATATATTGGGAATTACACTTATTTGCTGTCTTGGTGAGAAGATTGATACCACTCTCATGTCTGTATGCTTAATATGAAGCTACAGCCAGAAGCTGGTTAGCTTAGCATAAAGCCTGGAAACCGGGGGAGACAGCTAGCCTGCTCTGTCCAAAGGTAACTAAATGCTTACCAGCACCCATGAAGCTGATGACATTATATCTTGTTTGTTTAATCTGAACCAAAATCCAACTGTTAAAATGGCACACAAAAATAAAGAAAGTTCAAGGAAGTTAGAGGTTACAAACAGAGGGCTTGGATTTTCAAAAAGTATTCACCAAAACATTTTACCTGGCAGAGATGTTCTAACAAAAGTCGTTACTAGAGGCTAAAATAAAGGATATATCTGCCTCTACTTCTTGAATTATGACCAATCTTTTTTTAATCTGTCTCTTGCAAGTCCCCCAACTTTAAGGAAATCCAACACTAAATCACTTAGGACTCTTTTAAGCGAAGTCAGTCCGGCCTTGGAAGTTCCCATTATCTCAAATACCTGGCAAGTTGTTGTTGCAAATTACATCTTAATGCAACAAGGGGCAAGCCTACACTAGATGATACGGCATGGCATATAAATCACACACAGAATCAATGTAGCATCTGAAGGCTTGATAGAATCTCTTGTATCTCCTCCAGGGTTTGTCCATCTGGTTGACTTTAAAATTTAAATGCTGCAGGGCTTTGAGACATATGGTGTAAACACACACACACACATATATATATATATATATATATATAACCACAACCACGCTCCTGATCACAGATTGGTGCGGTGGACAGACAGCTCTGAGGAGGAAGCTGACTAAGCAGCGACAGCTCTACACTCAGCCACCATAAAAACAGCCTGCAGGGTCCACATTGAACAGCTACTGTAGCTTTCTGGACCCAGGGTTTATTCGAAAATAGGGCTTTAAGCCAAAAACCATATTTAGACTCATTGGGCCAGTTTCACAGCCTAGTCCAAGACTAAAATGCCTGTTTAAGCTGTCTTAACTCAAAGTTAGAGCTACTCTAGGACTAAATTGAAACTGAAATTAGTCCTTAATACTGATATCTAAATGAAGACTAATGTACATACCAGCCAGTAGGGCTGCAAAATGAATTGCAATTTTATCGAAATCGCAATATGAACTAGTGCAATTTCCAAATCGCAGGGGGGCGCAGTATTTGTTAAAGGCTGAATATGTGTCAAACCATTCTAAAATAAAGTATTGTGGTGCTGCAGAGACATCCCGGCCTACAAATTGTATCCTACAGACTAAAGAAAAAAAATCTTTGTTTAGTACAGATCCTCGCAAAAGGATGCAAGGATTTTATTTTTTTATATATTTTTCAATGAAAATGAGAATAATGATACAAAAATGATCATTCACTCCAACATGGTGAATCATATCGCAATCGCAATATACTGTACAACATTAAAATAGTGACATTTAATGAGTGACATAATAATGATATGAAATGAGTGAAAATAAACTCCTATCCTTAGAATGATGATATATACCATTTGTGCTCAGGTCGTCATCTGAACTGTCTAAATGGTCATGGTCTAATCTACCATTCAGCTGTTGCTGGTACTCTATTATTCCAGACAACAAGTCACTCAATCTTTTTCTTTTTTGGTGGTCCACTTACAGTCTTAAATTGCTCTCTTCTAATCTCTGCATTGATTTTTATTTTTTTAAGATATTTTTTTTTGGGCATTTTTGGCCTTTTATTTTTATAGGACAGCTGAAGACATGAAAGGGGAGAGAGCGGGGGGAACATCAAAGGGCAGCAGGTCGGAGTCAAACCTGGGCCCGCTGTGTCGAGGAGTAAACCTCTATATGGGTGCCCGCTCTACCAACTGAGCCATCCGGGCGCCCTGCATTGATTCTTTTTAAAGCTAGTTTAAGGTTCATCATCGGAGTCTATAAAGGCAGATATCATTTCATATAAATTATGTCACAAACGCATGAAGATGAGAAATCCAAAATACTGATTATAATGTAGATATCTCACCTGACGTTCTTGTGGTTACATTTTCGTTTGCATTGAATTCACTGCAAATTGTAGCCTGACTCAGTTTGCTTTTAGAAGCGCTCTTTCATACTCAAGTTTTTTTTAAACAAATTATTTTTTCCCCTGCCATTGTTTTGTCTCCAGATTCACATCAGTGATTGTGTTTTCTTTTTCATAAGTTTTTTTTTTTTTAGGAGCACCATTAGACCAACAGCATGTGCTCATACTTAACCTAATGACTCTTAACGCAGGTGTTCTCATATTACCTCCATAGTCTCCGACTAACTAAGCCAAATTTAAAGGCATATTATGCAGTTTCTGTTTTTTGTCAAACAGCGACCCATAGCGTTGCTGTGGAGTACTTGTATTTAACGTTTGTGTCACGCAGAGCCGTCTCTACACTCACGGCCTGATCCCCTCCCCCCTCTATACCGCTACCTGTTCAGTAGGATGGAAACTTCGGACATCGAACAGGCAAAGAGACACGAGATTTGGCGACGCGCCACCTACCAAACTTGCATTGCTGTTTTTGCTGGCGGCGTCCCTATGGCGTGCTTTGCTATTGGGATGATTGGCCCTACTACGAGTTTGTTTACCATCGAAATTACTTTGAAGCTGTTATATTAAGGTACAAATCTGGCATAGTGTGCCTTTAAGCCACCGTCATGGAAGCTGCTCAAATGTTGTAGTTTAACTAGTACACGTTAAGGCCTACTCCTGGCTCAATCTAAACCCTGTCTGTGGAACAGGCATATTGGGATTCAAGTAGTCTCGCATTGCCAGACCTCCCTCCACAGCGCTGCGGAGGAGGGTCTGGCTAGTCCACGCAGCATGACCAGCATGTCCTACAGTATAGTTACTTACTGCATGTACCAGTCATGTTCCTCTGAGCTCAATAAGCCCTTTTTCTTGGGCAGCTTCTCCTCCAGCCGGACACACGTCTTGTGACAGGAAATGCCCTTATTAGTGACCTCTCCGTTGTAGTAGTAGTCATGAGGATTCTTTGCTGCTCATCAACAGAATAGCCTGTTGGTCACAGACATCGTGTTAGTCATACTAACTGGTGGACATGCCTCATCCTGTCCTATTTTTTGTCACTTCCTTAATGTGAGCGGAAGGAACCGGTTTGCTTTGGTCTCATTAAATCCTGTATTTCTTTCTTGCTGTTTCCCATTTTGTTTCCTAGGCAACCGGGACAGCTCATTAGCTTGATGTAGCATTTTGTCAATGAAGATATAAAGCAAAGTACGGAGGAAACCGGGTGCAGTTACAACACATTTTGAAGTATGTAATGGGTAGATATATAAGCTCTTATCTGCCCCCCACCATCCTGCTGTGGTCTGATGAATTGAGTTCCCTGCTGACTTTGTGAGATTCTCATCCCAGCACTCTGTCGGACAGTGACTGACAGCTCGGTCGATGTGATGCCGCTGATCCTCAAGCTGTAAGAGGAAAACAGCTGGTACAACAGTTTTGCACCAAAGATAAATATACCACAGTATTTGAATTTGAATCAAAATTAGATTGGTAGCACAAAAACGAATCAACCCCAACGTTTCAAAAGGTAACCGCTGTTGAAATTGTGGTCCTTTGCTTCAGTTCCATGAATGCTTATTTGTCATATGAAATTGAGCTCTTACGGTGTCAGAGATGGCCTTTTCAAAAGCACCTGCATGGCTTTGTTTAGGCTTTTCTCTAATTGGCTCTTGAATGTCATTTTTCTAAGAGGTTGTATGGTTGGCATGGCTTCAGGCTTAGATAACACATCGCTGTTTTATTAGGAAATGGGTTTGTGCCCAGCAGGTTTCCTCTGGCCACGTGTTTAAATAGTCACAAACACACTGCTGCTACTGCCCTATTTGGGAAATAAAGCCACCACAATGCAGGCCTTTGATTAATTGGGCAGTTGGGAGGGTGGTGGTGTGCGTGCGTGCGTGCGTGCGTGCGTGCGTGCGTGCGTGCGTGCGTGCGTGTGTGTTTGTGTGTGTCATATTGCTTGTGCTGTAGTTGGATTTACAATCAGCATCTGGTTTGTTAAAGAGGATCAGCCAGGAAGCCCGATCTAGACCCCACTAGGGTTAATGACAGCATCAGTGGTGCTTGATTAGGATTACTACTCCACAGGTTTATAGGGGTGTTGGCTTTAGAAGAGTTTACACACACACACACACACACACACACACACACACACACACACACACACTGGCACCCATGCCGAGCTGACTGTTTTTCAATGGATTGATTTGGCCTGCTTTGCAGACCTCACAAACCCTTCCCTCCATCCTCTTCCCTCTGTCCTCGTCCTGCCAGAGGGGGACAAAGAGCAGCTTGTTTCTGGTGCTGTGACCTACTTCAACCCAGAAAAGACAGAACCAGACAGAACTGATTAGGAGAAGGGGAAAACTGTCCATTCAGTCAGCCATCTACTTTTTTTCTGCCACTTAACCGGGTCTGGGTTCTGATTTTAGTAGTCTATATCCTTGACATTCCTCTTCCAGGATTGCTCCGTTGCTGCAGGAAATTTTAAAGGAAATTTAAACTCCAGTGGATTTATTAGGACTATGGTTAACTGCTCTGCATTGTAAATTGAGACAGCTAGCTAGACTATCTGTCCAATCTGAGTTTTCTCTCACACAACTAAAACAGCTTTTGAACATACACGTTCCACCAAAACGAGTTCCTTCCCGAGGCTATTTTGCAGCGGCTCCGTGCGGAGCTCAGCGATTGTGATTGGTTAATAGAAATGCCAATAAACCTGAGCACTTTTTTCTCCCATCCAGGAATGCTGTGTGGACTAGCCAGGCCCTCCTCCGCAGCGTGTGGGGGAAGGTCTGGCAAAGCGAGACTGATGATTGTAGCAAACTGGCAAAAACAAATTTTAACTCACAATCCTGTTACTGCTGACTTTTTCCAGAGCTTCCAACCTCGTCTCATAGTCTTAATGACCAGATGGAGTATTCTCTGTTAAAAAAGCTCCAGAAAGAGCTAGTGATTTGGTAAGACTTTTTTTTTTTTTTTTTTTGTTAAAGCTCAAATAAACTTCAAAATCACAATTATTAGGCGCCTCAATTGAATTGTGTGTAAGTTTCATCTATTTACTTTGTATGATAAATATTTGTTGTAATAAATGCATTAATTATTAAATCAGTAAAATAAAGCATGTACAGAATGACATTATTGCCACTTTTGTAATTACAGTACATAATATCAAGTTCCTTTCAGCATGCAGCACAACATGGTGAATAGTTGACATTAAAAAATGTGTGTGTGTGTGTGTGTATATATATATATATATATATATAAACTACTGAGTAGTTAAGGAACACGCCAACTTATTGGGAGTTTAGCTTATCCACCGTAACCCCCAGAGTAAGACGAGTCAATACATACCCTTCTTGTGTCCGTGTGTGTTGTAACGCTGTCTGACGGCTCCACCAGTAGCTTAGCCTAGCACAGAACCTGCAGGTCACTGGTTCCAACTAGCCTACTGCTCCGAATAAGTGACAAAATAATGCCAACATGTTCCTATTTACATGTTGTGATTTGTAGAGTCACAGCGTGTACATAAAACAACGTAACATGAGACACAGCCACCTTCTAACCGTAAACAAACCGGGAACTATATTCTCAGACAGGCTTGCTGCGAGCATATCACTCCGCCCAAGTACTATATTCTTCCGCCTGAGAATATAGTTCCCGGTTTGTTTACGGTTAGAAGATTGCTGTGTCTCATGTTACACTGTGATTCTATAAATCGCAACATGTAAACAGGAACAAGTTGGCGTTATTTTGTCACTTATTCGGAGCAGTAGGATTGCTGGAACCATTCACCTGCATGTTCTGTGCTGGCCTGATGCCGCAGGAGCCGTCAGACAGCCTTAAAGCACGCACGGAGATGAGAAGGGTATGTATCGACTTGTCTAACTCTGGGGGTTACGGTGAATAAGCTAAATTCCCAATAAGTCGGCGAGTTCCTGTAAGAGGGGATAAATCATAATGTGGAATAGCAAAAATAGTTGTAGTTACTGTGCAATTGGGACAGCACACATTTAGAAAGTGCCTTGCTTTTGCTGCCTTCTAGCCCAGAGTGGTGTAAACAGTCAACTGCCTTAATTACACCAGCAGGTGAAATTGTCTTCCACTCGCCGTAGTGCCATTGCCACAGGACAAATGCTGGAATTTCAGTATTGCTGAATAAGGTATTTGAATGAATGTTAAAATGTCTTTTTCAGTGGATAGTTTTACTTCCACTTGTCTTGACTTTTGCTTGCAATTCAACTAAACATAAGCAATCGTTCATACTATCTTTTAATAAATGCACCTCAGTACTGCTGAAACATGTTTGAAGTGTTCTCACCGCTGTTGCATGCACACAGATGCTTAAAATAAGCACAGGGGCAATGTGTAAACCACAGGAAAGGTTTTGCGCCTCGGTGTTCCTTTGTAAGCCTTTCTCTGTAGGGAAGTGAAGTGAAAGGGAGAGGAGGTAGTTGGTAGACAGCAAGAGGAGAGTGTGTTTTATCTTTTGACTGGTATTGTTTTTTTTTAGTTACGGATATTCTTATCTCACTTTTTTCATTTAGTTCTAATAGTCACATGTAGAGGTGGATACATTATCCATACACTCAAAAAGCATTTAACAGTTTTACTCAAATGTAATTATTCAGCTCAATAGATATGTATTTCCCCCGCAGCAAGGATTAAAAACAGTGCAAACACAACTCACAAGCCATAATGGCACAATAAAAGCAGTTACAAATTAGATGGTAGAAAAAGCATCAGGCAGATAATCAGAAGTAAGTGAAAAGCAGGCAGAAGAGGAGGTGAAAAGTGCTAGTTAAAGCGTAACTCTCTCCAAAATGCAACCTAGGGTGTTTTTGTGAATACACCCGAGTCAAACTTTAGTTTAAAAGCATAATTAGGACGGAAATGCCACTTTTAAGATGTTTGACTCATATTCACAAGAAGACCCTAGGTTGCATTTTAGCGAGAGTTGCGCTTTAAAAAAAGTAAATGCTTCAATGTAATAATGACTATACAAAAAAATCTATCATGGATAGATCATAGATATAATTTATATGCTCTCAAGCTGCACAAAGTAGCAACAATAAAGAAATGATAGCATATTGCTAGGTATGTTTAATATTGTGGATGTTCTCACCCTTGCAGTAAATCTAGGTGGGTGCAATAAAGACATAAATTATGAAATTAACCAAAAACTCACATTATCCAGTATCCACTGTAACCGAGCAAAAAGAGATGCTGTGTGGCTTGAATTCAGTTGTGAGGATAGACTACTTTAGAAACTAATTTATCCACATGAAGAGATGCTGGAATGGTTAAACAACAGAAAAATCAGTGGAAAATGAAATGTGCAGAGTAAGGTAAATGTGCGGATTGCTTTAAGATGAAAAGCACTCAGATGAGATTGGACTGAGGAGGGATGCTGAGGTACATAAATTGATCTTTACCAGGGAATGTTTGTAAAAATTACTTAAAATTATATAAGAGAGGATATGGTGGCAACATGAGCATTTACTTCTTGTCCTACACCTTGTAGATGGCAGTTTTTCTTATACATATGTGGAGGTCAAACGTACAGTACTTTCCGGGAAAGCAGACTCATCACAGAGGTTGAAAGGGTTTTACTTTCTGGGTGGAAATGAACAGCGACAAGGTGTCAGGCCTGTGACTATTTCTGTCACTTGTCGGGTAAGTTGGTTAGCTTACCTTAGCTTAATGTAAAGATTGAAAGCAGAGGGGGAACAGCTCAACATCTCAAGCGCACTAGTTCAATCCTGCACAAACAGAAATGTAAAACACTTCAAAAAAGAGCCATGCTAGCTCTTACCCCTGCATCCAGTCTTTCTGCTAAACTAGGCTAATCCCCTCTCGGCTCTAGCTCCACACTCAACACAGACATACTCTAAGAGTGGTAATGTCAAGAAAGTAAATAAGCACATATTCCCCACGAATGTCATATTCCTTTGAATATTTTTTTTTAGCCACTGAACAAGCTTTTAACACAACACTGACACTGGCTTACACATCCAGCAGATATACGGCGCAACATTATCATTCATGTAGAATGTGTTTTTGGTCACCAGGCAAATGTAAGTCCAATCTTTGAGCTCCTTTTTTGGTCTCTACCAACATTTGAGGGACATATCTGTCTCTGTAGCTGCTAAATTCTCCACTATATGTTCACCAGCTAGTTGCTAACTTTGTCTGTCTGCCATTTGGTGCTTGACAAGTAATGATTTATCACAGCCTTTTTGCTAAAAAAGAAAAGAAAAAAAAAAGAGCTGCCTGCTGGCATTTTGCCTTTTTTTTCCAGAACCTAGTCTGTGTAGATACAGACAGGAGTGTCATTTTCCTAATTTAAAAATGGTCATGCTGTGGCAGCGTGAGGTACTTTTAAGTCATAATAATATGACAATTTTCACAATACTACTATAAGTGACTTCTATCAGGAATCACAATCTCTGTTTAACGGGATTCAGTCAATTCCCATTACCTAGGTTCTCAATTAGCAGACTTTATCTTTATCAAATTGTATTGACTACTTTGGAGTGGAGTACAAGCTGCTTTGTAAGCAGTCGTATTCTATGACTTTATTGCAAGTGCGGGTTGTGGTGCCTTTTCCATTTAATAGCTTTTGTAGCATTAGCACTTCATTGATCTGAACATAAGGAGACTCCAACCAGACTCCTGTTTATAACGTGTACAAGTGTGTGAGACAGCAAAGCAAATGCAATGTAATGCATGGTACAGGGTGGTTGGGTGGTCTGTAATGTCCTACTGTTGCTTAGACCGGCATAGCCATCCATCATCATCATCATCATCATACTGTATGTCTCTGCTCCCACAGGTCAGGGTCAGGCGGGATGGTATTTATAGTGGGCCTCGATGCCTCAGTCTGTCTCTGGTATGTGTGAGCAGCCTAGCTGAGAGGCACCTGTGGTGTGTGTGTGTGTGTGTGTGTGTGTGTGTGTGTGTGTGTGTGTGTGTGTGTGTGTGTGTGTGTGTGTGTGTGTGTGTGTGTGTGTGTGTGTGTGTGTGTGTGTGTGTGTGTGTGTGTGTGTGTGTGTGTGTGTGTGTGTGTGTGTGTGTGTGTGTGTGTGTGTGTGTGTGTGTGTGTGTGTGTGTGTGTGTGTGAGAGAGAGAGTTTTAATTTTGCACTTGTGTGCCCGCTGAAGCGCTCCAAATGAACACAGGCACGGGCCTTCTGCTGTCTAGCATGAGCCCAAAAGGGGACTAAAGTGCATGTGCGCCCCTCTTGTCCTTATTTCTTCTGTTTTCCTTCTGGCGGAAGCTGTGTGATGCTCTGTCAGCTTGTGTCACATTCAAAAGGCCATCCCTCTCACAACAGAACATGAAAGACTGTCACTTCATGTCGACGCACACTCACAGAGTAGAACAGAGTAGTAACAGAAGGCTGTTCCATACAATAGAGATTGTTTTTACATGTTTCTTTTTTTATAGTATTACATTTAGACTCCAAACAGATTATGTACAAAATATCTTTGTCTCACAGGGGACATTTTGTTTTCTCCCATCTGTCCTCCTTGTCTGTCTTATCACACAATCTTGTTCAGCTGGTGTGCACTTTGCATTTATCTCCGCCTCTTGCTCTTTTTCTCATATTTGAAAGACGAGCTGTGGCATGTTTGGAATTCACATCAGCCGCCGTGCACCTTGCAACACATCAGGGAAGAAATTAAAGGAACGAGGGTAGAAAGATGCAGAAAGGAGGTCAGAGAACACAGGTAAATTTGCTGCACAGACAGAATCTTGCGGCTGATATTCATCCTGTTAGTTCCACTTTGGTGTCAGTGCATATCTCAGGAAATGCCTTGGCATTTATGAACCACACAGATAAAGCCTGCTTTGTACCAGCCCTTAGAAGAATAAGACAGGAGTGTGCTCCAGTCCCACACACACAACTCAACATCACCCCCTGCAGGTTGCTAAAGGCTGTGTTTTGTTACATTACATTTTATAGGACCCATTCCCTGAAATGAACCGCCGCCAGCTAAATAAACAGGAGACGTGTAGTGTAGTAGACAGCATTGATTCACTCTATGCAGTGGTCGACGCTGATATGACCACAAGCAGTGTGTGCGGTATCAAGCAGGCAGGATGTTCTGTCAGAGATAATGGAAGCTTGCTTCTGTTGGCGCTTGAGGACTTATATATCAAACCCCAAAGAGTAAACGTAGTGCTCCAGAATTGCTTTGCTTAATTATATTTATATGTTGATTTTGACTATACAATGTTGCAATCTGTCCTTCCCTGTTGCTGTTAACATACTCGACTCTTCAAATGGTTTCCTTTCCATACCCTCATTTTCCTGCAATCCCCTCCATTCATTTCTAATTTTCTCTGTCTTCCTTATCCCTTTCCTCTGCCCACTCCAATCTTTCTAGTCCCCTTTTTATCTCTCTCTCTCTTTCTCTTTCCAGTAATGAGCCCTATGCACAGCAGCGTTTGTGTAATTAAAATGTGCACCATTCATCTGGGAGGAAGGGAGTCTCCTTAATCTACGTCAACCCACATTTTAGCCTCTGAGGATTTGCCTGCTGCTGTGTGCGCGCGCGCACACACACACACACACACACACACACACACACACACACACACACACACACACACACACACACACACACACACACACACACACACACACACACACACACACACACACACACACACACACACACACATCTCAGTTTCACTCGCTATCTCTCTCGACACTCCCACCGCCATTCCTCATTGTTTAAGCACAGCTGTGCCCTGCCATGTCACATTTAGTGTAAGCTAACAGAATGCTAGTGTTTTTCGTTGTTCAAAGAGGGCGAACTGTGTTTGATGAAGGCAGTTTGTTAGATCTTGTTAGAGCCGTCGCCCTCTCACAACTGCCTGCTCCTGAGGAGCTTGGGTATCTCAAGGTTTTTACATAGCATTGTTCTTATAACAAACACAAGTTTTATCAAGTTTTAAGTTATGTCTAAAAGTTCTTGCCTCTCCTTATAAAGGATAAGAATGATTCAGGAGGCTCATTTTTAAGATTAAGCACTTGGGTGTCTGTTATGAGTTCCTCATTTTACTGTAGTTCCATTTTTGGTCACTGGGGAACTACTCTGTGCTTTGCACTAGAGCCTTTGTGTCACGGTATGTTCTCTTGGCCAAGGAGGCTGACACACCTCTGTGTATTTGTATAATTTGTGGATGGGTCAGAGCATGCCTAGCATGCAGTGTTGAGTGAACAAATGCAACCCTTAAGCTGGTAGTTTCTATATGTTATGCTTAGCCTACATCCTTTAAATTATAGGACCGTATTCCAACCACTTTGTTGAAGGAAATGAGCTGCTGATTTCAATGAACTCTGATACATTGAAGTTAGTATACAAATCTCCCACAAGCCAAGAGAATATGTATTTCATATAGCCTGGGGGTTAGTGTTTTAGCCTGGTTTTACAACCAGAGTCAAAGCCAGTTGAGCTCTTGTGCTAAGTTGATTAACATTTCTTGTGTAAACCATCTGGACTGGCATCTGTTTACTGAGGTCTCCACCAGCTGCAGTAAAACTTTATTCTGATATCAGCAGCAGATTATGTACCGAGGCATTTAGATATGCTTGCTATTTATTTATTTATGCAGTATTTCAAGTTTCTGATGAAATCTAAATTATGTTTTGGCCTGTCTTCACTTCACCCTAGATGAATGTCTGGACTTGTCTGATCCAGTTTTGTTTCTAATCGTGTACATTTGTAAACCGCAATGAATATTAAGGAGGACTGCGTAGACTGTGGGTGATGTTGTTACTATAAAAATCAGCTCCATTGTGGGAAATGTTGTAAAGAAGAAGTCGGCTTAACCTCTGTGTTTTAAACACAGGAAAACCTCTTAGAATAAGTTCCCAATCTTGCTGACTTCCCCTTTCACTGGACCAGAAGTAAAGACTGCACCTGTCTGTTGGTTGGTTTAATACAAGTTTTATCATACACCAATTAAATTATAACTATTGATGATGTTGTTTCTGCCTCTTTAATTCTATGGGTGTGTTTTTTGCTACTACCAAGTAAAGGATGAGGGCGCACACACACACACACACACACACACATACACACAGTAGCAGGCTGCAGTAGTGTAAACAGTGGGCTGTGCTGTGTCCATAATGAAACTTTGGAATGTGCTGCTCGGGCTTCTGAACGGAGTCTCTGGCATGTTAGCCATGCTAATCATGCTAATGCTAAGTTGGGCCAAGTGGATCTGGTAGTGATCTGGCTCTGCTTCTGCTGTGTCTCCTCTCAGTCTGGGAAACATTGCAGTTTAAGTAACTTCTGTACTGATGATACTCTGCTCTATCTAGCATTCATTATCAGGTTAAAATGTACAAATATAGTTGGTCTCCTGATGACATCCTGTTGTGCAAAAGAGATTATATCTTAATAATCTGTTCCTTAATGTATGTAAAGACTGAATTGAATTTAGCATCAAAACATGGTAAAAGTGAATGTGAGTCATGAGTAACCTAAGAAGAGTGTGCGCTGACATTGCGAAGGAGGGGCTGATAAGACCTTTTTATATACCTTTGGGATACCACTCCTTTAGTTGGGCAAGCCTCTGTTGATAATAGCTCTGCTTGGCCTCAAGTTTACTCATTTCACAACATTGTCCTTCACCTGCTGTAACTTGCTCAGCCTGCCACAGACAGAGACTGTTTTTCAGTCATTTACGTGAGTAATGTCTCTTACTTGAGCTTCCAGGCAGCTGGGTTGGAGCTGGTATAGCTGTGTGTTTGTTTGTTTGTTTGTTTGTTTGTTTGTTTGTTTGTGTGTGTGTGTGTGTGTGTGTGTGTGTGTGTGTGTGTGTTGGGGGGGGCATTCATTTGAACCCGTCCCCCTCTCTACCCTGATCCTCTCCTCTGCTTTCAGTTGCACCCAACTCTTCCTCCTCCTCCGCCTCCTCGGGTCTGTCTTGCGCTCTTATGCTGATGGTAGAGTTAAGAAAGGCAGTTCCTGCCTGGTAGATAGTATGTTTGGGTTTCCTCCTTAACTTCTTCTTTCTCAGTATTATCTCCTCTTCACTCTCTTGGGTGTAACGTCTTGTCTTTTTCTAAGGTACGTATCATCTCCATGTTACTTTAGCTATGGTTTTGTCTTTCTTGCCCCGCTGCTTAATTTTAGGATGGAGCTTTGGAGTAGTTGGTGTTTGGAACATCTTAGCATTACTGGCAATATTGCAGAATAACCTTTAGAATATTCAAAACCTCTCAATAAAGTGCAATTTGAACCTTTTCAGTAAGCTGCGATTAGAAATAAAACTTGGTTGTACTTGCGCTGTGTACATTTGCTGTGTAACTATGGTTCATTTAGTTTTGTCTAGAAATTATCATTAGTTTATGAACTTCATTTTGACAGCGCCATTGTTCTTAACTCACATATATTGGAGCAAATGGAAAACATGTAATTACATTCATTTTGTGCGAATAGTTGATTTATAAAAGACATTTCTTGTTAGATTAAGTTTGTTTAATTTAGGGTTTTATTTTTATTTAGGACTTGTGAAATTCTGCAAGAGAAACGAAACACTGCTGTGGTGAGTGAGTGCTAAAATAAGCCAAAGTATTCAGTAATGCACTCTGCGCTCTTCATTAAATCCCCTATAATGCTATGTGTCCTTCTACCTGCTGGTCGGGAGTGCTCAATTAGTAGTTGTTTTCTTGGCCTGTGTTCCTCTCCAAATACTAAATAACCCCTTAATGCAGTGATGGTAACTGTTGTTGTGTAGATGGTAAATATGAGCATGCATACCTGGTTGCAGACTTGACAGCGCCTCTTGGATTTTAGACTCCAGGCAGACAGGGGTCAATGAGTAACCAAAGGAGTGGCTATGACAGTCTGCATGATTTAACTTTACAACTCCACCTCCCATGATGTCGGTGCACATGGGCTTTTGACAGATTGCGAAAGAGGCTGTAATTCTTTTTTCCTGTATGTGTGTGTAAATGGAACTGGTGATGAGTTTTGCAGCACTATACTGTGCTTTCACCCAACATTGTCTGGGAATATAATTAGCTTCAGACCTGTGACGATAAAATCTTTGTTTTGTATTTCCGCAGATGCTTTGTTGGCGGACCTTGAGTCCACAACATCCCACATTTCTAAGCGTCCGGTCTTCCTGTCTGACGAGAGCGCCTACTCCTTCCCTGTTGGAGGTCAGACCAAGCAAGACCTCTGCTCTCTGCCCCAGGTCCCACCCACTCCATCTGAGCTAAACGGACTTGATGAAACAGAGGTAAATGCTCACATACATGTTATTATACAATTATTCAATTAAAAACATTGTTTAATTTACTCATGAATAAAAGTGTAAATGAGTTGCTACATTTGTGAATGGTCTTCTGAATACTATATAGTGACTTCACTTCCTCTCCTCAGTCCTTCAGCTCAGCTCAGAGAAGTCCCTGGTCTAGAGATAGCAGCAGTCCAACTCAACCCATTGGTGAAGAGGACCACGTATACAGGTAGGACCTGGAATCACGTTAGTTGGGTCAACAATTTATAAACAGTCTTACAACTTATAAAAAGTGAGGGAACTCTTTGGGAATATAGATAACTTTACTTGGCAGCATGTCTGTGAAAAAACCCTACCATATTTTGCTAATTATAGGGAGAACATTAAAAGGGGGAGTATGTGTGTGTAATCTATTTGAGAACCACAAAACATTAGATCTCCATTTGGATTTGGACTCATCTGTGAGCCAGAGACACTCTCTAAATGATGCCAGTGTCAAAATATAGCAACACTCTCAGTCCATAGTTCTTTTGATGAAACATATTGGTTCTTTTCTCTACTCTGTACAGTTTCCCTAATAAGCAGAAGAGTAGTGAGTCATCAGCCATGAACTCATCCTTGGGCAGCAACCTGTCTGAGCTGGACCGCCTGCTTTTGGAGCTTAACGCTGTCCAGCAAAGCACTCCTGCCTTCCCCACAGAAGGTAAACAAAGATTACTTTGCTTGTGTTTCTCGGATGTCACTATCTAAATTTAGCATGATTGTTTTTGTGGTATTTCACATGGATTGTCCCTTCTCTCCTCTGTATTTTGGTGTTTGGGGGTTTACGAAATGATAAACTATGCACTGTGGATCCATGAAGGAAAATAATTTAGCTTTTTCTTTCTGTAATAGAAGAAGCAGCTCCCCCGCTGCCTGCCAGCAGCGTCATCCACCACGTCCAGGAGAATGGAGTCTCTACTGTAGGCAAGGCTGCTCCACCTGTATTAGAGAAGCCCAAGCGCAGTATGGCAGCTCGGGGAATAGAGGATGTACGACCAAGTGTAGAGAGCCTTCTGGATGAGCTGGAAAGTTCTGTGCCCTCACCCATGTAAGCGACAAATTATTAAACCAACATGGAAATGATGCCGTGCATTAAGCTGTTTTAAATTAGTGCTCATAAATGTTATATTAACATTTAATGTGGAGCGCCCATTTGTTAATTGTGTTCTTTCTTTCTTTAGTCCGACACCATTGATTGTGTCAGTTGGACAAAGCGATGGACAAGAGGAAACGCCAGCACAGCAGCAAGCCAGAATGTCTGCCTCCTCTGCCACACGAGAGCTGGATGAGCTAATGGCCTCCCTGTCTGACTTCAAAGTCCAAAGCAATGTGAGTATGGTATTGGGTAGATTGTGGGTCATCACGTTTGCGTATTGGATGGAGGATGTCTATTTTATGCCATTGCGCAACTGTTGAAGACTATGCTGCACGACTGTTAAATTCATTGTAGAAACTAGGATCTAGGATCAGACTAATTTTATTCAGTGTCTTTTCCATATTTGTGGCTTTGTAATGTCAAATTGATTGCTTCTGCTGGAGTGTTCCACAATAGAAATGTTGAAGTTTTCCTACAAATGCATTTTCAGTTCTGCGTCTCTATTGTTTTCATAGCTTGTACTTGCAACGGCATAAATGTAGTGGCTCGTGCTTTTATTTACCTCAACTGAAGAAAGAATTATTTCTTATTTTTAACCTTTCCTTTATTTTGAACCAACTTTTGTTTGTTCCAACAAAATATTTTAGAACCGACCAGAAATTGACAACCACCTTTTAATTTCAAATTTACTTTGATTTGTCACGCTTGACAACCATATACCAGATGACATTTAGATTTTGTTGTTCTACATTTGTTTGACTGTGCATTTTTATTGAAAGCTTGCGTTCACTGAGGAAGTTGTGGGGTTGACGTAGCAAAATCAACATAAGTCTGTTGATAACATAATGCAATCCAAAACAATTTCCCATTAAAACCCATTAACACATAGCAATAAATGTTATCTTTGTGAAGATTACAATGTTAAGTCTGGTCACTTTTTTAGATTTTAAGTGATTGTGCATGTCTGAGGTAAAACATCAAAACTTAATTTGTTCAAATAAACAAATGTTTATTTTAGTTTCATTTTTGTAGTATTTTAGGAACGATTACTTGAAGACATTGAGTGAACTCTGCCCATGCTTGGCTTTGTGTGTGAGACAACTTTTCTGTTCATTCCCTTCATTCTCAATGTCTTTTTCCTGGTCTTTTTCTCTTTTCTCTACCACTGTTTATGTCTTGTCTTTGTTTGTACGTTGTGATCATTACGTCAATGCATCCGATTCAGTCTGGTTCTCAGTTGTCTCTGAATCAGGAAGCTGTAGACCCTTCCTTGGTAGCTGGTTCTCCACAAACCTCCCAATCTATTGATGCTAGTATTGGTTCAGTAGATACTCTTCTACCTTCTAGTTACACTACTCCTTCCTGTACCCCTCTTCCATTGGAACTCCATATAGATGAAGATGGTTGTTCAGCCCCTACGTCTTCAGATGGTTCCACTGTAGTCATTGCATCGTCCAAGAGCCTTCAGTACTCCCAGGTCCAACAGATAGATGATGGTAGCAGTGTCACCTCTGAGATCTCTCATGTGGAGAGCCTCAGTATCTCCAGTACCACAAAGCCTGCTAGTCAAGCTGAAGTCAACAGCCCTACATATATGTCAATTAACGCTAGTAAAGTCTCAAGTACACTTGGAAAGAGCTTAAGCCCAGTTACCGTTGGCAGAAGTTTTAGTCCAGTAGTTGTTTCCAAGAGCCCTAGTCCTGTTACTGTGTCTATAAACCCCAGTCCCATTCTTAGATCCAAGAGTCCTAGTCCACCTGATCTTCAATGCTCCAATCTAAATCAGTCTTACAAGAACCCAAGCCCAATCCCTAAAAGCTACAGTCTTGTTCCTATAAATCATAGTCCAGAAGCTGCAAAGAATGCTAGTCCAGTCACAGATACAAGGATTTCAAGTCCAGTTCCAAAAAGTGTGAGTCCAGTGACAGTCCCTAATCTCTCTAGTGCAGTAATTGTCTCAAAGAATTCGAGTCCAGAAACAGTTCCCAAGAGTGCTAGTCCAGTTTCACTTCCAAGACTTTCAAGTCCAGTTCCAAAGATTGCAAGCCCTGTGACAGTGCCTGATATCTCTAGTTCAGCAAGTATACCCAAGAGTTCTACTCCTGAAACATTGCCAATGACTGCTTGCTCAGTAACACTCCCAAGGATTGTAAGTCCAGTGACAGTTCCAACGAGTGGAACTGCATGTCCTAAAAGTCCTGCCTCAGTCATCAGAAAAAAATACACAGTTTCCAGCACCAGCAGTCCCAGAGCTTCACCAGTTTTATTTGCCGATGTACCATCAAATAGCCCGTTTCCCCCTCTTACAGAAATGCAGGGAGGTGAAATGCTGGATTTAACATGGCCATGTCGGGAGCCTTTATTAGATGATGCTTTAGACAAACTCTTAGCCTCCGACTACACCCAACCGAGTGAGAACCAGCCACCTGCTTCCATTATGCTCGGAGATGAAGACAGGTCTTGGGAGGAGGAAGACGGAATTTACCCTGATCTCAGTCGAGAGGGAACCCTGACACCCATGACTGAGTCCAGCTGGATGGATGAGTGTTTCACCCCCTCCACCTGCCCCGGGACACCAGATGCAACGCTGGACCTTCCCACTCAGCAGCCCTCTGCTGTCGAGCGACTATCTGCTTCTGGCCAAGTAGGACACTCAACTTGACTCTCCCAAAATAAGCTGCTGGTAAAAAGCTAGAGAGACTTAGGTACCCCATGTGGTCTTTCTATTATTTAGCCATGTGGCCTAAGATATTAATTATCTCTGACAATAATGGCAGAATGGCTGTGTTAGATAATTGTTTAAGCCGAGTTTATCTCTAGTTGCAGAAATAAGCTTATTTTGGGGGAGTAGCTCCTGCAAGTACTCAAGGAGGTGTGCAAAAGTAGAAAAATACAAAGTGTATTGATGAAGAGAAATTCCTCCAAGTATGTGGCGTGATGCATGTGGTGTCATTGCAGAGCAATTACAAAATGGCTTGAGGGAGAAATCTTCCTGTAGAGACTGTGTGGCTGATGTCGAAAGCTTTGCTGAAAATATGTTTCCGCACGCCCCTACTTGCTTTGGTTGACATTGCTGTGTTAGTCACAGGGCGTGGCCTGTCATGTTTACGCAATCAGTGGATGATGCAAAAAAAATTTTTTACTGATGGTGTCAATACATAGACGGTAGGATGGATATGTTTATTTTTTAATGCATACTGTATGTATGTATATAATTGAAAAACATTCAAGAACTTTGCTTTGATGTTTGGCCTTGCTTTGGCACGTGCAGACTTATGTACAAGCATTTTGTGATATACCTGCGTTGTCTTGACCTCAGCTATCCAGCATGCCTAAATAGTTTTAAGTAGACTTGACAGTAGAGAATCAATTAAAAGGAATGGAAAGCTGTGCTTCTCTTTTGCGGGCAAATTTGATTGGATACACAAGTGCCTGACAAAAGTATGTTCTTGCTAGTACTTGAGCATTTTTTTTGCCACTTAAATGAAATATCCTGTGCTGGGCCTGTCCTGCTTGTGTTTGTAACCCAACATGGACTTTGTGGTGAATGGCACAACCCCACACCTCCCTATATCATCTACTCTCCAGCTCAAGTCTGTTATCCGCCGCACCAAAGAGACCTCCAACGTGCATCCAATGTTCAGGGAAGGAATGTTAAGACGTAAAATGGGACCGGTCATTGTGAATAAGAGCAACTCGCAAGACCGACTCATTGAGGAGCTACAGGGGAAACTGGGAATTGGGCGAGTGGAGCGCAAGCGTAAGCAACAGCCAGATGATTGGATGACGGAGGGAGTCATCGTCATGTCCAACCCACAGCGAACACGGGAAGAAAGGGTCCAGCCATCTGTGGATAAGGTAGACGTTAGAGGCGCACAGCAGGAGTCAGTGCTATTCAGTGCTACTCTGGGACCACATTAAACCAAGAGTAGCAAATGATGTCCCTCTGATGGTTAGCTTATGCTACTTTGGCCTATGGTCAATAAGTGAACTGACAAATATTAAAAAGATATGATGTTTCATCATATCAACATAAAAATTGTATTTGTCTTTGGCAGTCACTATAAGCAATTTAGTTTGTTGAGACAATTTTGTTACTATTACCGTTTCCTTTTCCTCATTCTGACCACTGTATTTGCACTGCTCTCTTTGCTGTTTCCTTTTTCCTTCTTTCCCCCAGATCATCATCCCTCCAGAATCACCTGCCCCACAGAGAAAAGTCCTCCCCCCCCTCCGCAATCTC
Organism: Perca flavescens; assembly: GCF_004354835.1. NCBI lineage: Eukaryota > Metazoa > Chordata > Actinopteri > Perciformes > Percidae > Perca > Perca flavescens. Next base: position 30,889,731 of record NC_041334.1, on the reverse strand, counting down.
CCCCAGCACCCAAAAAGCCATCCCAAGTCAAGCATACTCCTCCACCACTACCTCCTCCGCCTCCAACCCCTCCCCCTCCCCCTCCTCGAGAACCTACCCCTCCTCCCCCCAAGGAACCTACCCCTCCTCCCCCCAAGGAACCTACTCCTCCCCCTAGGGAGCCCACGCCTCCCCCTGTACAGCCCCCTCCATCACCTAGCCCCCCTCCCAAGCCTGTCACGCCACCTCCCCCTCCCAAGGTCTTTGTATCAGTGGGTTGTCAGACCGAGTATAACCCCATCTTCCCACCAATGCAGGCACGGATCACCTTTCTTCATCCTTCTCTTCTCTCACTTTCTTCTAAACTTTGAGTTGTTTTATTTGAGCGTTTGCAGTTTATTTGGTTCAAATCCAAGCAGTTGGAACACCCCAGCATTTATGTTAACTACTGTATATAATCCATCTGGTCATTGACTCTGTTTTTGATCCCTGGTGTCCATTTGTGCCAAGTTGCAACAGGTAACTCTTTAAAAGCTTTGTCTGAAATCTAGTCAGTCCAGGTTATGAGGGGTGCTGACATTCAGGCTGGAGAGACTGAGCCCCTTTTCTAATTCTGACATATGACGGCGCCAAGGGCTGTGTGTTCAGAGTGGAACGGAGAGTTTAAGAGCTTAGAGGAAAGAGGAGTGTAACCCCCCCCCCATGTTCCCGTTACACTAACTGTCCTACCGTGCGCAGGAATGGTAGGATCTCAGTGCAACTGAAACCTAATCGGCCACATGACAGCACAGTTACCAACACAGTTATAGCAGCTCCCACACGACTTCCGTCAACAGGTCCCACTAGGTTAGAAAACAGCACGTTGAATGTCATGTACCATCCCCTCTTTTAGAATCCATAGTGACTTTATTGACGTAGTTTTGGTGAAGACTAGTTGAGCAGGAGATTGATATGAGTGCTAGAGCATAATTGCGTTCAGGTCGAAGGCTCAGTGAGATGCCTGGCTGTCTAATTTGTGTGTGTGAGAGAGAATACATGGAGCGCAGATGCTATTTTCTCTCTCAGTGGAATGTAAGAGTCATGAAGCTCCAATAACCACACCATCTGAGAAGGTCTGTGTTTGCTGATATTACAGTAGCCAGACATTCACACACACTATATTGATATTAGAGAGTCATCAAACATGGATTAGGGTTGATGAGAATAGATTTTGTCCCGGTTAATATGTCTATGGCTTGTCTTGGCATGTTCTCTCCGTCCCCCGGAAAGAGACAGCAAACCACCATTTAGATTAACTTGTTGTACTCCTGGGAGGGACTATTGGAACAAATAATTACGAAGGCAGTTACATGAAAGAATTATATTAGGTTTACAAAATAATGTAATGTGACAAGAAGGTAAGTCCAAAAAATTATCATGCAAAATGATGAGAACAGTATAGTGAAGCTACTTTGGTCTTTTATCTCTTGTCAGATCCAGTCCCAGGGAAAGACTTCTCCCACGGGTCCCCCCAAACCAGCCAACAAGCTGGACAACATGCTGGGAAGCCTGCAGTCCGACCTCAACAGACTCGGGGTCCAGACGGTGGCTAAAGGTGTCTGCGGAGCCTGCAAGAAACCTATTGTTGGACAGGTGATAACATTGAATCATATAAAAACAATGGAAGACTTCAGTTGGAAATTTCTATGCCTTTTAGATAGACGTGCAGACATTGTTTCTGTGGCTTATATAACATCATCATAGCTTTTTGTTGTTGTTAAGAAAAAACAGATTGCACTCCAGATGTATTTGCCCAAGTTGGCTGGGGTGTGCAGTGTTGGCTCATGTTTCACATATTTCAAACTGTGCTGATTGCTTAAGGTCCAAGCCAGGTAATCTATCAATAATTCAGCTCTTAAATAATTGGCAACAAGTGGAGCAAGATAAAACATGAAGCTTCTATTCTGTTTTATTATGTTTACTTAGTTACTTTGAGACTTTTGTTTAAAGAAGCGCAAACATGTTGATTTCTGTGAATCTTGATCCAACTGAAAGGGACTGGGATTAGTTTGAATATATGATTTACTAATTTTTAAACTTGAGCTATGAGATCTGCTGCTGTTTGCAAAATCCCCTTTGATTCTAGCATGCAAGGCTGCAGTGATTTTCTGTGCTGAGCCAGGTCTTTCCCTCAGAAGCTTATTTCACTTTAAGGCAATGTGTCTCCCCACACCAGGTGGTGACTGCCATGGGCAGAACGTGGCACCCCGAGCACTTTGTGTGCACCCACTGCCAGGAGGAGATAGGCTCCAGGAACTTCTTTGAGCGTGAGGGGCAGCCTTACTGTGAGAAAGACTACCACAGCCTGTTCTCACCACGATGCCACTACTGTAATGGACCCATACTGGATGTTAGTAATGCATGCATTAACACATACACACACACAAGCATGTTTACAATAGATGGGTGGATAAGGATTGTATTGATTCATAACTTAATGGATTAAGGCCTTACTTAAATTACTACATTTATTACATTGCCTTTATTTCTTAAGCAGACATTTAGAGTTACACACACACACACACATACACACACACACACACACACACAAATCCTAGAGGCAGTAGAAGTGAAGGGACTTTAGTTGCTTTGTGCATGCTACTCTCCTCTCGCTTGTCAGCGCTCAGTCTTATCCTCATAGTGACACACTCACATCAGGAGATTTCAGCCTTTGTTCTTACAAACACACACACACACACACACACACACACACACACACACAGTGCCAGAGGTACTGGAAAGGAAGTAGACCGTGGACATTAACCTGGCCTAAGGCAGATATTTCTCTTTCTTTCTTTATTAAGTCATTTTTGAACATCCAGTGGTTTACATTCAAACCTTGGTTTTGGGTTTTTAGCAGGGTTGAAGGTGGTATTGTATCTTTTAGAGGTCTAAGGGAACCACTAAAGTTAGAATTTCTAAAAACAAAATTTTAATCCTGGACTTTATACGTGTTTATATTTAGTTGTGTTAAACATTTGAGTTGATTGTGAATTGCTCCATTTGTATTTTGATTTTGACTTTGGTAATGCTCATTTACATGTTTTGTACCCTGTTGTAATATTATCAATTGAATTGCTCTGTATCTATCTATACAGATAATGAATGTTAAAGATTGCCCTCCCTCACAAAAACCCTCTTTTTTTTTAAGATTATTTTTGGGCATTTTAGGCCTTTATTTGACAGGACAGCTGAAGACATGAAAGGGGAGAGAGAGGGGGAAAAGACATGCAGCAAAGGGCCGCAGGTCGGAGTTGAACCCTGGCCCGCTGCGTCGAGGAGTAAACCTCTATATATGAGCGCCCGCTCTACCAACTGAGCTATCTGGGCGCCCACAAAAACCCTCTTTTTTTAAACACTGCATCCCCTGGTGGCAAAGCCAAGAATCACTTGTGCTCTGACATGTAATTTACAGTGAGTAATTGTTGCCCTGCTGTGGAAACTTAGCAGCTGTGGATGTTTCGAAATATGGTTTTACATGGACAGTAAGAGTGTGCTTCCAGCTGAAGCTGCTGAGAAATGCCAGGAACAGGTCATACACAGCCTCCCAGCACCTCCCACACATCTCTGTAGACTTTGCCTGCCCTCTCCTGGCCTCTGACTTTCTGGTGTGTAGTGTCCCCCATAATGACAGACATGCTGATACTGTATGTTAGCTTCTTTTAGAGCAACATGAGGAACCACGTTTTCCCCTGATTGTTTATGGGTCACACCTTTTAGCAGAAATTGAATGATTGACCATTGTGTTCTCCTTTGTTTCACAGAGAGTAGTGACTGCTTTGGACAAGACTTGGCATCCAGAGCACTTCTTCTGTGCCCAGTGTGGAGCCTTTTTCGGACCAGAAGGTACCAACTGCTCATCAATTAATAACACAACCTGGTTTGTGTAGAAAAAGAGCAATGTTGAATTTTTAATATTAAACGAAGCATAGGCTACAGAGTGAGTCACTGTGTGTCTTTGCTGCCCTCTAGGTTTCCATGAGAAGGATGGAAAGGCGTTCTGCAGGAAGGACTACTTTGACATGTTTGCCCCTAAATGTGGTGGCTGTGCCCGTGCCATCCTGGAGAACTACATCTCTGCTCTCAACTCACTCTGGCACCCTGAATGCTTCGTCTGCAGGGTGAGTCACTTGAGATGTCTTTAACGAATATGGCCATTTTTATGTTAACCCATCATCATAACTTCTCCCTCTACTCTTCTGATTTTCCAGGAGTGCTTCACCCCATTCATAAACGGCAGCTTCTTTGACCACGAGGGCCAGCCGTACTGTGAGGCGCACTACCACGAGCGGCGTGGCTCGCTGTGCTCCGGCTGCCAGAAGCCCATCACCGGTCGCTGCATCACAGCAATGGGCAAGAAGTTCCACCCAGAGCACTTTGTGTGCGCCTTCTGCCTCAAGCAGCTTAACAAAGGCACCTTCAAGGAGCAGAACGACAAGCCCTACTGCCAGGGCTGCTTTGTTAAACTCTTCAGTTAGACTGTGGGATTGTGTATAAATGTGTGTTTGTGTGTGTACACGCCTCTACACATTTATTTACATGTCTGGATGCATGTGTGGATGTGTGTGCACTCACATGTCTAGCATGTCTGAGTCAGTGAAGTAGTTTTTGTGAATGAGGGCGTTGGTGTGCTAGTGAATCACATCATTAGGGTGAGAAATGTCTTCTTCTATTGACCCTTCCCTGGCTGTCCAACCTCTCAGGCTTGGCATTTCATACTTTTGCTGAAGACATTTTTAACAGAGCCCAAAGAGATTTTCATTTAGAGTTTTTCTCCTGTGTGCAGCAAAGAAAACACGCTAATGTACCCATGTGTGTGTGCATATGTGAGCATATGGGCATCAAATTAAGATTTCCTCAGAGCCTTTATTTGTAAAAGCAGGGCAAGACCCTATGGTGGTTTTATGCAGATATGAGACAGCTGCTTGATTGCATGGACCATTGACTTAAACAGTTTTAGGAATATGTTGAGTGTTGAATACATAGTGCTTGGCCAATGAGTGTTGAAATAATCTATGAAAAATATGTATTTTTGTAGCTTTAAAAATAACCATGATATATGTACATTCACACTCACACACACACACACACACACACAGACAGAACTTCTCCTTCACTTCTTTAAAATACCAGTTCAAACTGCACACTCCAACCACAGATCTCTTGATGAGATCATCTTAAAGTGCATTTTACAGGTGTCTGCAAGATATTAGCTAGTCCTTATTTTTCTACTATTTTACTATGAAAATAAACCCAGATGTTTTCTCAGTTTCATCAAACATTACACTCACATTTCTGCTCTTGTATGTTGATTATTTCCCACTGGGAGTGAAATCAGACTTTAGAAAGTCATTATATAGAACTTTTGTAGCAACTTGGAACTTAATTTTTACTTTCCTACTGCAAAGTGTGTACTGTGTCATTTTACATTAATAATGTTGAAATAAAATGAAACGGTTGCGATTGATGATGGCAAAAAGTAGGTCTTTAAGAATAACATATGTACTATGGTTATTAATGTTGGATTTATGGTGCAATTTAAAACAAGCCAAAACAAAGTTGATTGTCTTTACTCCAGATTAAAAGTGGAGATTTTCCTGCTGTATTTACCCACACAGAATAAATTCAGAAGAATTCAATTCAGAACAAATGATGCTTCAGTTTAACATCTTTTTCATATGTTACTATTGTGAATTTATCACTGTATTTAATCTATTAATAAGGCTGGTGCAACATTTAAAATACGGTTGTGCTTTTGGATTAGAAGCATGCGTTCTTTTATGTGGAGTTTTATCAGCACTAGCTGCCAGTTGCTGTTACAATCAGAATCAAAATGTGTACACCTGTAATATGCTCGACTTTGTGACTGAACTGTGTTTTGTCACTGTTTGATGGAAATATATATATTTTTGAGCTGTTTGGGCTCACACTGATATGCAAAGAGCTGGCTCTAATGACATGTAGGCTAACAATAGTTGATCCTGTTCTCGCACACAACACGTACCAGCTTTGATTCCAGTGTGTCAGGAAGCGCAGCCCTCTTTATTTTCATTATGAGTCATAAACTATGATCCTGCTGTCTGAGTTGATGTCAGCACTTGGCTCACTGATGGAAGCTGGATGTTGGTGTTAGCTGGTCAGGAATCAGTATACAACACCAAGCCAGGGCCAAGCATCTAGCAACATTTATGTAATGACTAATTTCAACTTTATTTTACTTGTAGCTCTGTTTTGTCACATATGAGACAATGAGTGATTTTTGATTTGACAATATTGCTTGTCTTTAATTTGATCACTATGTGTGCACCTAGTGAATACACAGTATCCACATTGTTTTTACTTTGAGAAAATGTTTGCTTCTGTGCCAAATGTGTCAATGCAATAAGGTCTTATACACTGTGGAGTTCTCAACTTGTTCCTGTGATTTGACTCTTTATGTGCTGAACTCTAGAAGAGGCTTTGTCTGCTGTGGTGCATCTTAACTCCGAACACCCAAAAGTTTACACTGTAATAGACAAGCCCAGGAGAGTCATTCAGCAGACAGTATAGTGTACACTTGTAGCTGTTTCAGATTTACAGAAAGTAGCAGGGGTAAATGAACAGATCTGACTTAATTTTGCCCCATGTATATTTATCTGCTTACAGTATATTGCCTTATAGTTTTTGCTTCTGTCAAAGAATTTGTAATAAAAAAAAAAAAAAGCCTTTTACTGTTAATGAGATAACGTGAACTTTTGCTTTGTAAATGGAGACATTCATGTGATCTTTCACCATTTGAATTTTTTCATGATCCACAAATTTGACTGTGTGGGTGGGGTGTATGCGGGTCCTGATTACTGACTGATTATTATAACTGCTGCAAATAAAATAAGAACTTTATTTCTGCCATTGTTTTGTCTGAAAAGTGACTTTGTTGTTGTCTCTGTTTTCACCCATACGTTACCTTTTTCAATGTTTTGCATTAAACCAGATCTTTGGCACCCAAGAGGTTCATGAAATATATATATATATAAATAAAAACTAAAGTGGAAGTAATCCGGTTGATTTAAATAAAAAAAGTGTATTCATAAGAAAATGACTCCACACATCTGAAATGTTTATATACACATTTAAAAAAAAAAAAAAGTCAACCACAGGACATTCTATGTACAGAGGTTTAATACAGCATTGATGTTGGGTCACAACCTTTTGGCTTATGATCCCTTACAACAAAGGGATGCTTACTTAATAACAAAACAAAGATTAGACTGAAAACATGTGTTTTGTGACCCCTTGTAAGTGGTTGACCTCCAGCTTGGGAACCATTGGTTTAGGTTAACAGTGGGTAGTATAACAGATTAAGGAAATCAATTTTAAATATAAAAAAGAAACAAAGATATAGCTCAGTTAGCACTGTGTGGTTGTGGAGTCTGTAGATTAATTTGAAGTAAACGCATGTTCAAATTATTTTGAAAATCAAAACCCCAGACATTAAATTTGATCCGGACAGGTTCAAACAACAACAACATGGCAACAATCGGACTGACCGGGGGAAAAGGTCAGGAATTCAATACACCTGACAAACACAAGGACAAGACAACACATCTCTCCTGTGAGGAAAGGTTGTGACCTGAAGTCTGTTCTGCGTGAGAGCTTGGAGCTTGCCAATAAGCTCAGGGAGTTGCGGGCGCATATCCAGAATCTCCAAGCATTCCAGGTCCTGCAGCTGGTGAAGGTGTAAGAAGTCTCTCTCTGGTACATGTTCATGGCGAAGTTTGAGACCTTTGAGCTTTGGAAAAAGGTGTGGGATTTGAGCGGTGTGAGCTCCCAAATGTGAGGGCCAGGGGTCTATGTGAAAGTGCAGGAGATTTGGTACCTGCACTGACACAGCTGCCATGTCCTCTAAGGACAACCCTGCAACACACAGTGTGAGGCTGGTCAATGTGGCTGAAATGGAGGTGACATACTTCTTAACAGGCGGGCCATTGACAATGACCAGGTTTGACAGTTGAGGGAGGTCACTCAGCCATGTTTTCAGGTGACAGCCATCAGGCGATGGCCATCTTTCTGGCATCTCCTTATGCGAGCTCTTGAAGAAAACAGCGAGCCTCTTAAGGCCAGGCATCAGCCTCATTGCATCTTCTGGTAATGAATGATCCATGCAGTCAATAAGTTCCAAACTGGACAAGATTGGGGCACCACCAGCTTCTCCTAAGGGGCTTGGGTTGGGTCTGGAAATATTGTGAAAGGCACACAGTGTATGCACAATGGATACTGAGAGGTGTTTCAGCTTACGCAGACAGGTAAGTATGGAGTGAACCATCCAAATTGTTTCTTCAAATATTCCCATCCGATGACAGACCAGAGATGTAAGATTTGGAAACTGTGAGACAGCAGAAATAAAGCTACCCATGGCTGAAGTGGGGAATGTAACGTCGCACATGCTAAGGTGAGTCAGCTGCTGGGGTTGATACACTGTGGAAGCATCTAGCAAAAGAGAGATGCGACTGCTTCTAATAGCCAGACGCTTCAAATTTATGAAGTCCTTTAAGCAGTCGAGGCTTGCTTGGGAGCTTTGGTCCATTACCACTGTGGTTAGAGTAGGAAGGGACAGGGCGAGCTGTTTCCAGACCTTAGCTTTGGTGCTCCTTAACACCACACTGGTGACTTTTCTGCGGCGGAGAGTGGCCCAGAATTGACTGTTGTAAGAGCCATTTTGAAAACCCAGAACTACTGACCAGTCTTTCCAAAGAGATCCGTGGTCAACAAGTTTTTTGAAATACTTGCAGGATGTCCGGACGCTAAACTTGTCTGCCACCGAGAGATACCCAAACACGTGGTTCCAGACCTCTGACGGAAGCTGTAGAGCCGTCTGTACCATTGTTTTGCTCTGCTATCGGATATGTTAGCTAGTGGGCTAACATCGGCATTAATTTTGCCAGATTAGTCCTATTCGAAAGGCAGACACATAATTCTTTATTACACCACGCTTGTTAAGTAAAGTCGAAAAGGAGGAAGCGTTGTTTGGTTGCATGTTATAATGAGATTCCTCTTATTGGTGGTAATGTGGTTACATAGGTGAGTGACACATCATCCATCCAATGGGTGTGCAGCTGACGCCCATGACTCCATTGTGATTGGTCATTGTTTGGTATATATCCTTCTCGCGGCCATTCCTGTTCCTCTTTCTTTCACGCGACCCTCTTGTGTCCGGTAAGGATTTTTCTCTCTCTCTCTTTCTGAAAACGGGAAACCCTGTATTTGGTGAAATTACGACATATAGGGTTTTTTGCTTCATGAGATACTATCTTAACACATAGAGATACGTGTTTTGTAGTGTAAAAGTGCGGTGATGTTACTTAACCTAGCTAGCGCGGCCTGTTAAAATGTTGCTAGCTTGCTGTTAGCCGGCTAACTTTAGCTAGCTAACTGTCGCGCACATTTCGGGGTGTACCATGCATATTGTGTCGTTCTATTTATGAAGTACATCTATTAACTCGTTCATTCTTTGTCTGCAGGTATTACCTTGTCTTTAAACCAGCTGTTAAGCGATCCTTGGAAGCACTGCAAAGATGCCCAGGGAAGACAGGGCCACGTGGAAGTCCAACTATTTTATGAAAATTATCGTAAGTAGGACTTGGCTTATGTAAGTTTATATTTACATTGGCTTAATAAATCCACTTCTATGCTGTAAATATGAATGTATATAATTAAAATTCGTCTATTTGTAGCAACTTCTGGATGACTTTCCAAAATGCTTCATTGTGGGTGCAGACAATGTGGGATCCAAGCAGATGCAGACCATCCGTCTGTCTCTGCGTGGCAAGGCCGTGGTGCTGATGGGCAAAAACACCATGATGCGCAAAGCCATTCGTGGCCACCTGGAGAACAATCCTGCCTTGGAGAAGTGAGTTTACTATTCTACTTTTGTAGTTATTAAATGGCAGGATAAGTTACAATGCAGCTTGTGTAGTACTGCTTTGTCGTTCCCCCTGCAAACAATAAACTGTTTCCAGCTATCCCTGTCTGTCTACATCCCCCTGACAACCAGGGACGCAAGGTTTCAGACATGTGACACTTTTTCTTCTTTATTTATATTTTTTAAATGTCAATCGGCTCACATTTAACAGGTATTTTCATGATTTGACAGGCTACTGCCTCACATTAAAGGAAATGTGGGCTTTGTCTTCACCAAGGAGGATCTGGCTGAGATCAGGGACTTGCTGCTGGCGAACAAGGTAAGAGTCCTCAAGAGAAATATGAAGTGTGGTGCAGATACTTGCACTTAGTATATTCATCCAGTTGTACACCCCATACAACTCTTGGCAATTGGCAACACAGTGAGAGAAACCTAGGTTTGTGCAGGATAAGTTACAATGCAGCTTGTTTGGTGCTGCTTTGTCGTTCCCCCTGCAAACAGTAACTGTCTCCTCGCTATACCTGTCAGTCAGTATCCCTCGACTGCCAGGCACGTAAGGTTTCAGACATTGATTTAAAAAAATAAACTGATTGTGATTAGCCTTGGACAGCCATGCTTAAAACTAATTTAGCCTTAAAGTAGCATACTAAACAAAATCTCACCCACAGGTACCTGCAGCTGCCCGTGCTGGTGCCATCGCCCCTTGTGATGTGGTTGTGCCAGCCCAGAACACTGGTCTGGGTCCTGAGAAGACCTCTTTCTTCCAGGCTCTGGGTATCACCACTAAGATCTCCAGGGGAACCATTGAAATCTTGGTGAGTTTGAAAACTACTATATTGTGATAGTTGGAATTTCACTGTATGCTTACACTAAATGTCCCAGTCTCATTAAATGAAACGGGTTTGTCAAACTAAACTGAATGTACAGCAAAATGTTTGCGTCTAACTTTTAATATTTGTCCTTAGAGTGACGTCGGTTTGATCAAGACTGGCGACAAGGTTGGTGCCAGCGAGGCCACACTCCTCAACATGCTGAACATCTCACCCTTCTCCTACGGACTCAACATCCAGCAGGTGTATGACAATGGCAGTGTTTACAGTCCTGAGGTGCTTGACATCACAGAGGCTTGTCTGCATGCCAGGTTCCTGGAGGTGAGATGCTCTTCTGTAAAGAAAGAAGTCCTCGCAACTAAATTCTTTGAAATGTATACATGATATATATCGTTCGCTATATTGTGATATCTAGGGTGTGAGGAACATCGCTAGTGTGTGTCTGGAGATTGGCTACCCCACTTTGGCCTCTGTTCCCCACACAATCATCAATGGCTACAAGAGAGTACTGGCCGTTGCTGTGGAGACAGACTACTCCTTCCCCCTGGCAGATAAGGTGTGCACATCAAATTAGTACTTGTCCCCATTAGTTAACATGTAGAATGGGCATTCATCTTTACTTTGGTGTTGTATGACCAGAAAATCACTAGGTGTAAATGGAAATTAACTTACCTTTTTTGTCCTTGCAGGTCAAGGCCTTCCTGGCTGACCCATCTGCTTTTGTAGCTGTTGCAGCACCTGCAGCAGCAGCTGAGACTGCTGCAGCACCAGCTGCTAAGGAGGAGGTCAAGGAAGAGTCTGAGGAATCGGATGATGACATGGGCTTCGGTCTGTTCGACTAATTTAAAAATACAGCGAACAAACCAGATATGAGTCAAATAACGTCATGATTCAATAAAGTCTCTTACATCCATCTACCTTGTGGGAATTTCTTTGCTTAAAGGGAAGCTTGCTTCTAGACAAACATGCAGCCGAATGCTGTGCTCTATGGTCATACACGGACTCTTAGTGGGTAGAGAATATAAAGTACTTGTGATCTGATTGCACATGGTTTGCTGGTTAATAAACTGATGCTCAAAATGGTTGTATTAAATCCAGTGAATTCAGTTTCTTGAGTCCTAAATTGGTGTGACCCTGACAAAGTGCAAGACTCCGGTTTTGGGTGTGTTGGCCTGCAAAATAAAATCTTGCAGTGAAATGGAAGAGTCTTAAGTGTTTTCATAACTGGGAATTTGTAGTGAAATGACATGCCAGCAGGTAACAGATGCTAGGAATTTAACTAGCAACATGTAGTTGCTGCCTGTATCAAGAACAGTTGGCGTTTTGGCTGTGCTGTATCATTGAAACTAGTTTCAATTCAATAAGTAACTCTTTCAAAGCAACACCAAAGCACTTTTCCTTTTCAGTTCCCCTCTAGGTTGGAAGCTGGATTGTCAATTACTGCTGTCATGCCTCATTCGAACTACAGATCCGCTCAATATGTACCCGATCTGGCAAACTTGCATAGTGCGGTTTTGGCTTTAAAATGTGCCTGATCTGAAGGACTGCCAACGTTTATCTACTTGAGTTTACTACACGGGTCTAAATGTTAGTGTGGAATTGCATGGTATCCACATGTAGTTAGACTTCAGTGAGGACACCCATAAAAAGAAATCGAAATATTTCTATGTAAAATGATGTATTATTGTAGCCTGACGTCGTCGTACTCAGATTCTACATAGACTGTATATGCCAACTTCCCGACCTCGAATGTTGTGGGCGGGGCTAACTTCGCCTGGCATCCAGGCTATCACTCATAAAACCTTTATTCTGAAAAAAAAAAAACGGGCCGGAAGTTGAATTGGGCTGGTGGAGCTGGAGCTTAGATGCGCGCAGCAGCTATAGGGAAGACGTCCAATATGGCTGAGGTAAGGTTTTGTTTTTAAATGTTTAAATTGGCTGCCTAAATATAACGTGTTAAGGGTTAATTTTGGGGCGATGAAGGCTAACAATGACATACTTTCCAGCGGCTTTGATGGGCCAGCAAACGTGTTATTAGCTAAGTTAGCTAGCTAACCTTACCCCGTATCTTAAACGATTTTTTTTTTATATTGTAACGTTACTATTGTTTCATTATGTTCTACAGTAACCTACATCAACATTGCCAATATCATATAACGCTGTATGTAGTAGTTGTCATCGGATTAGAATTAAATGAAATATATTAGTTGTGGTAGCTATTAGCTTGATAATAACGTTAGCGTATGTAGCTAACGTTAGCTAAGTGTTTCAAGTAGCTAAGTTGATGATGGTTACGTGTAAGCGTCGTGATTTATCTCAGTTGTGTTTCTAGCTTTACAGTAACGTGAGGTGCTACTGTTCCAACCCTTCAGACAGATATTCCTCATGTAAGAAAGCCGTCTAAATGTTGGTTATTTGTCCAGACCCACAGTTTACAGGACCTCCAGCAGCCGGCTGTCTCCTCCAAGGTGTTTGTCCAGAGAGACTACAGCTCAGGAACCATCTCCAAGTTCCAGACCAAGTTCCCCTCTGAACTTGAGTCAAGGGTATGTAACGTTACAGTGTTTACATGGATGCTTTAATTGTTGACTGAATGTTAAAATATTGTGTGTAATATCTAAACTGTTTGTGTGGTTTCAGCTTGATAAGCAGCAGTTTGAGGAAACCATCCAGACTCTAAACAACTTGTACGCAGAGGCAGAGAAACTAGGGGCGGAGTCTTACTTGGAGGGCTGCTTGGCTTGTCTAACTGCATATACAATATTCCTCTGTATGGAGACACACTATGAAAAGGTGCAACTGCTTTAATGTTGTGCTGTGTGTATCGCCAGCTCATATATTTTTTTCTCTGGTGGGTTGGACAGATCTACATATCAATGTGTATCTTTAATTTGTGTGCTACTCTCTCTCTCTCTCTGTGTGTGCAGGTGTTAAAGAAGATTGCAAGGTACATTAAGGACCAGAATGAGAAGATATATGCTCCCAGGGGCTTGCTGTTGACTGACCCTATCGAGAGAGGCCTCAGAGTTGTATCCTTCACCTGACATAAGGCAGTAAACAGTGGTGTAGACAAGTATTGAAGGCTTACTGGCTTAGATGTTGCCTGGCTCATGTATAAATATCTCCATCTACATGCTTGGCCAGGTTATTCTTTGATGTGTGCCTAATTGTGCAAACCACTTCTAAACTAACTAGTATCTTTTAAACCTTAGAGAAAAATGGTACTTAGCTATATAAGGTAGGTAGTAAATTTAACCTTGTGTAACTTTGTATGCTAAGAACAGTACATTTTTGTTCATTATATAAGAAAATGTGCATGTAGCATTGTGTATTTTCCTTAACTTGCTATCTTCTAGGTTGAAATTACCATCTTTGAAGACAGAAGTATTGGCTCTGGAAGATAAAGAACCTTGGGGGTATGGAGTCTTTCTTCTGTATTTTTATTGAAGAGGTCCACTGAAAAGGTTTTGGGAGTTCTAATTTGACATTTTTTGCCCTTAACCTAAGAAATCAGGATTATATTAAGGATATATCCCAAAACATTGGCCACAAAGCTTGTTTTGTTTTTTTAGCCACAGTCAAATCAAATTGATCTCTGATAACTTTTAATTCCATCATTTGAGAATAAGTAATCATTTAGCAGGACACTTACTACCATCTAGTCAAAACCTAAAATAAGATATCACACTGAAATCTCCATTGTCTATTCTTAATGCTAACAAGATTTTCTTCTTTCTTTCTACCTCTCTGTATAGACTGGTGACTCTGACCAGATGCTCTTTGTCTGTCTGGCAGCAGCAGTTTTGATCTGATTCTTTTCTTTGTTATTTATAAGTACTCTAATGTCTCCCTATCCTTATGTTTGCAAAAGTGTTTATATTTTCTTTTTTATACATGCTGTGATGTAAAAAATGATTTCCTAGTTGATCAAGACCCGTCTTTATAAACAGTGCCACTGTGTTAAATGCAACTTTTAAAAAAAAAACATGATAAATATAATTGATTTGACTTGTACATTTTTTTCTTTTTGTGCAAATATAATATAGAGTCAAATCATGTTTAGTTGCCAAGAACTGTTATAGGAAGTAGGTAGGGATGGAGTTGTTGGTACAGTCTATTAGCAGTAATTGAGTTATGGGCAGTGCTCCACAGTATTAACATGCTGTTTGTAGCCTTTGTTGAGGTAAATGTTTTCTTAGCTGTGCATGACTGTGACTTTTTTGTGGGTGGGTTCATGTCTTGTAAAACATGCACATTCGAATTCCAGAACAGATTTTTTTGTGACTGAAAATAGAGCATGTTTACTGTAATTAAGTCCATCTCAAAGTAACAGCGTGGCATAGTGCATTTTGAAATATGTCCATCTCACTGTCCTAGTACAGCGTCACTAAATCTCCCAAATCATATTCAACAGTCCTGTTACATGCTTCTAATAAGATTCACCATCTATATTGCGAATGTCATCACCTTTTTCATTATCACCAGACACCACAGAAACCTTAAACACTATCAACTCCACAGATGATTGCCATTGTTGGTGTTTGATACAGTTGGTGTACTTTTCTTACAAATATTATGTTCTATCTAAATAAAAAGCCTTTTCCTGAAACATGTATAGCTCCTCGTGTTTGACTTTATTTCAAATATGAGAGGCTTTGAAGAGACTAAGCTGTAGTATTGTGTGGACATTGGGTTCCAAAAACGGTATTTGGCTTAAAACAATTACCACATGACTTACACTCACCTAAAGGATTATTAGGAACACCTGTTAAATTTCACGTTAATGAAATTATCTAATCAACCAATCACATGGCAACAGCTTCAATGCATTTAGGGGTGTGGTCCAGGTCTAGACAATCTCCTGAACTCCAAACTGAATGTCAGAATGGGAAATAAAGGTGAGCTAAACAACTTTGAGCGTGGCATGTGTTACAGGTCCCAGGCAAGGAGACTGGGTAATAAACTTAAATTCCTGAAAAGACAGGTGAAATAAAAGGAGAGTTTGACACAGCAGCTTCTCTCGTAAGCAACTTTGAGCGTGGCATGGTTGTTGGTGCCAGATGGGCTGGTAAGAGTATTTCACAATCTGCTCAGTTAATGGGATTTTCATGCGCAACCATTTCTAGGGTTTACAAAGAATGGTCTGAAAAAGGAAAAACATCCAGTATGCTGCAGTCCTGGGGGGGGCAAAAATGCCTTGTTGATGCTAGAAGTCAGAGGAGAATGGGCCGAGTGATTCAAGCTGATGGAAGATCAACTTTGACTCAAATAATGGGCTACACCAGCAGAAGACCACACCGGGTACCACTCATCTCCACTAAAAATAGGGAAATTAGGCTACAATTGGACAGTTGAAGACTGGAAAAATGTTGCCTGGTCTGAGTCTCGATTTCTGTTGAGACATTCAGATGGTAGAGTCAGAATTTGGCGTAAACAGAATGACATCAAGGATCCGTCATTCCTTGTTACCACTGGGCAGACTGGTGGGGGTGTAATGGTGTGGGGGATCCCTTTCGCCTTTAGAACGGTCTTAGCTATTTCTTTGTGTCCTTGATTCAACAAGGTGCTGGAAGCATTCTTTAGAAATGTGATAGGGTCAAACACTGTATTAGTATGGTGTTCCTAATAATCCTTTAGGTGGGTGTATTGCGTTTTCTTATTTGTTTGGTTTATCTAAATTTGTAGGAACGCCGCTTTTATTCTGAAGAAATCATACCGGATATCTTGCTTCTGGAGAAAAAAAGAATCTGCTTCCGGAAGCTAAAAGCTAACTACCACTGAATTTACCTTATCCATGCTACTAAACCACTGCTGCCTGGGACTTTAATTGTAGTCACCGGTGACCCCACGGCTGCAGCATCGCACTAAAAAAAAATTAAAAAAATTAAAGAGTACAATTTGACCATAACGGTAAGCCCACTTTAGTTAACGTTAAAGCAGCTAACGTTAGCTTTGTTTTGAGTTAACGTTAACGTGTGGTTTAGGAAATCAAAACGCATCATACCCAGCTAGCTTTCTTATTTAACGTTACGTAGCTTGAACTAACGTGGCTAACCTAATAGATCTAGCTCGGTTTCTAATCTCACACTGTCCATAGGACCCGTCCCTCTGTCCACCCTGGCGTTTCCTTGTTTCGATGGCATTTATCTTCCAAAGCAAGAAAATAAATTCGTGCATCACGTCAAGAATGACCTGGAAATATACAAACAGAAAAGCAACGGCAGGAGGTAAGTTAAGGTTGCGACAATTAAAGAAAATACACGACGGAATTGGCCAGCTGAACATTTGTACAATTTCACGTTTTAAACTCCGTCACAGTTTCATCAGGGAGATAAATATTGTATTCAGTATTCATTACTACTATAAATTATGGAAAAGTAGGACAGCAGTAAGGACACCACACACCATTGTTATTGATAAATCTACCCTACAAGAGCTGCCTCAGTAACGGACATCTCTTCTCAGTTTTAAAACTGTTTAAAAGACCAGGGACTATTCCTACCCCACGAGTAAATCTCAAACTTGGGTAGACTCAGACCGACTTCCAGTGACTTTAAAACCTGAACGTCTCATCCTATTGGATAAATATAAACTAATTTTGGACATTTTAAAGAGGTGTGTGACAGACTGCCTCTTTGTTGTGGGTCTTCTCACTGTACTTACAGTATCTCACAAAAGTGAGTACACCCCTCACATTTTTGAAAATATTTCATATCTTTTAATGGGACAACACTGAAGAAGTGACACGTTGCTACAATGTAAAGTATTGAGTGTACAGCTTGTATAACTGTAAATGTGCTCTCCCATCAAAATAACTCAACACACAGCCATTAATGTCTAGCAACGTGTCGTTTCTTGTCCCATGAAAAGAGATAATGAAATATGTACAAAAATGTGAGGGGTGTACTCACTTTTGTGAGATAATGTATTTCTTCTGCTGTTGCAAATGAGATCCTGGCCATTGTATTTAACCTTTTTATTTAATCAGGTGGTCTCATTGACATTAAATCCTCTCGACGCCAAGTTAAAAATAAGTAAGTTCCTTTTTGTACTGTCAAAATTAAAATATCTCTGTTGTCATGCCCTCTGTGTCCCTGTCCAGCGTGCTCCTGTTCCCCACTCTACCCAGCAGGCTGCGATACCTGATCCATAGGACCATAGAGGACCTGCCAGAGCTCACCACCTTCTCAGTAGGGGAGAGCTGGTGCCGTAGGGTGGTGGTCTGCCATTCTGAGCTCAGGTACTGAATTTATACAAGATCTTAGTTATTTGGTAACTAAGCAATAACCATCTTTGCTGTATTTGTTAGTATGTGCAATTTGCCATTCATGTAAAAAAATAAAGCCCGTTCTTTTTGTATCTTTGTTTTACGTTGTGGTTTTTCTTTTCTTTTAGTTTAAATTGCTTTTCAATTTTTGTAGAATAATTGAAGACCTTGGTGTTTTTCTGTTTTGTAGGGGTGAAGTAGAGGAAGACAGTGGCTGGGAGAGCAACAACGGCCTGTGTGAGGATCACCTAAGAAGCGGGGAGGAGACGGATGGCAACACAAAGCCTAAATCTTCGATCCCATCGCGAAGCCGAGGACCTAAGAGGCCGGACAAACCCCTTTACATGCCACGAGTTGCCCGGGAGAGACTGTCCTTACAAAACTCACACGGACCCTCAGGAGACAAAGAGTTGCCCAGTCCAGCCTCAAGTAGCTGTAGCTGCCTCGGCAGTCAATCGGACTCTTGTTTCTGTCCCGAAACTACAGAAAAGACAAAGTCCTCATGCACATCCAGGCAGGAATGTGTCCCCAGTGTAGCAGAGGGTGTCTTCAACCCTGTTGCTGACAGTTCAGCACTTTGTCCTCAGGAGGAGAAACAAAAGGTGGTGCATGAAGCTGAGCCCCTAGTTTGGGTACAGACCGTGTCCTGCTTCAGTGACATGACTCTGGAGGAGGATGAGAAGGGCAAGGAAGACCTATGCACAGACACCGATGATGTAACTGAAGAGGTAAGCCTGCTTTTGTTTGTTTTTTGTTATGCTTTAATTTTTCTATGGAAACTTAATTTATACATATAAATAATTATCTGTTATCAATGTTTTCCATTGCTATGTACTTTGTGTATTTGGATTAACATTCATATTACATTAAACTCTTTCACGTTGAGGTCACATTAAGTTATAACCAGTTCATTTTGTGTTTGGCCTGTCAGATCAAGGCACATCTGAAAGAGACAGTAACTGTTTCCATTCAGCACGTTGAGAATGACTACTCCTCTTATGAGACTGTGTGCATCGGCCCGGAGACGTTTCCCCACGTGATCGAGATCTACGGCTTCCCACAGTGTTTCAAAACCGATGACCTCATGGATGCTTTCACAGACTACAGGTGCGATCAGAGACTTTTGAAAAACATCCCATATGTCCAATGTAAGTACATTTTAAGAATCTCAAACAATTGATCTAGCTACCAAACTCCTAAAGTTCTTTCCTGTCGCTCGCAGTGATGGTGGAATGAAGATCGAGTGGGTAGATGACACACATGCCCTGGGGATTTTCTCCAGTGAGACGGCAGGTAGGAGTCCTCGCTGCACAATGACTGTGGTGCTGGGATTTAGATTAAAAGATGAATGACTAAAAATGTACTAACGTACAGCAATGTCATGTGCAGCACTCCATGCCATGTCCATCTGCCATCCAATGCTGAAGGCAAGAGCACTGGCTCAAGCGAGTAAAAAAGCCAAAGGCAAGGCCATCAAACGGGCAGGTGGGTGATTCACTAAGCTTATACGAGCCCTGTAGCTACTTGGAATAACATGCATGTTGTGGTGTAAGAGAGATCTAGAGCAATATATTTTTTTATTTTGTTCATATCATGGAGCCCTTCTGTGGTATCTAGTATTCAGTCTGGTAATTAGTTTTTTTTTTTTTTTTTATTTTAACACTGGATGATTTGGATCTGATGGTTGTTTCTGTGCTGTCTTCCAGAGTTTATCCAGCCAGTGAAGGAACGTCCTAGGACAGACTGTGCTGTTGCCAGGCGGATGGTGACCAGAGCCCTGGGGCTGCAGGGACGAGGCAGAGTGCAGCAATACTGAAGGGCATAGCCAACGCTGTTGGCTAACACAGGTGAACAGACCACCACAAGTGACACATTAAGTGTTAGGCCTTCTAAAGCACACACAGAATTGTGGAGTTTGCTGTAGTGTGGAGATGTTGGAAATTAATTTGTTTTCCTTTTCCATTCTTTGTTCAACTAACTATTAACATAGTGATTTGATTGCTAGTGATCAAAACACTGAACTTGGAATAGCATATGTAAAACCATTAACTGTAGACTATACAGTAATTTTGTCATGTTACTGATGTCTCTCCACTTTTATCCAAGGTTCCTTTTATTAAAGCACTTATATTACCTGAAACATTATAGAAGAGGCTCATAACATTCTGTACATTGGTATCAGCTTTCACCAATATTTATTTTGAAATGCAATTCTTTTCTGCATTCACCCTTGCATACAAAATATAACCAGCGAGCAACAAGTACACTTTTTTTTTTTTTTTTTTTTTTTTTTTAAATGAAGGATCCTTGAATATGCCACATTTTATAATAATAAAAAAAAAAACTAATTCACAAAACAATGAAGAGGCATTATCACATACATCTGTGGCTTTTACAGTACATCCACAATGATATCCCAGTTAATGTAACAAAACTCAGACATTGAGAAAGAAGCTGAGGGGATGCTCAGATCATGAAGATGAAAATGCGTGTCTACTGTAACAACCAAAAAACAATAATCAATAAATAAAACAAAAGTGAGCTCAAGTATATGGAACATAACAACCTTGAAGAAAAGCACATTCCCACTTAATTTTGACAATCCATGACTGAAAAGCTTGTCAGAAAACACTGCAGGGAACAAATCCAAGCAACTGTTTGATTAATCTACTGTGGGGTAAATGAAAAAAGAAATCCAACTTTAGGTAGCCTATATTATAGTTTTGGTTGCAAGTTGTCATCATTTGTAGAAAGTTAAATGCAGTCTTTTTAAAAACAGGAATTATTTGTTCTTGCCATAGATTGTACCATGTTGCTCTATAGGAATTATAATCATGTACTGTATTTGTTTTCAGTTTCTAGTTAAAACCTTTAACTATCCAATACTGTGGAATCAAATGTGATTTTTAAACGCCCCACTTTTGAATTCAGCTGTTTTGGGGAAAAACATCAGTGCAATATTCAGTTGTAGCACCAGGTTTAGCAGTAGACTTGTTCATCCAACCATCCCAAGCAAACGCAACATAAAGGTGAAGGTCTCATCTAGTGGATTTTGGGCTGCGATCGAATAGTTTTTTGCTTAAACGCTTTGCGCGGGCCGTTCTGTTGATTTCCGATAAGGAGAGCGGTGCTGCCCAACTATGCGCTGTGCTACCCCTGGCGTCGCGCAGCGCTCGGATTTGCCGCTTTGTGCTGCGCTCAGAGTTAAAATTATTTAAACTTTGACCTCGTTGCCGCTGACCTGATCGAAAGCGCAACCAACGATAACCGCTGTACGCGACTTAGCCAGAAGTGACGCGTATACAACAATGGAAGAAAAGCTCATCCTCTGTGTCTCGGCGTTCCCTGAACTGTACAACACCTTTTTTAAAGACTTATCACGAAGTCGGCAGAAAAACTTACACATGGTGTAATGTCAGCAGTCGGATGGGATTACCAGGTTTGTGAATAGGCATGACGTGTATATTAACAAACTTGTCGTTACCTAGCAACGGGAAATGGCTTTGCCAGTTTCCACTCTCGATGGCGTAAACCTGCGCTTTGCTCTGCGCCGTACCTAGTGGTGGACAGTGAGCAAATGGGTTATCGTGTGTAGGCGGCCTTAGGAAGGTTCCTAACGGAGTGAAATGACCCGGAAGTATCTAAGTGGCAGCCATGATAAGAGCTGGCCGAATTCTCTAAATGCTAAAGAAAGGTGTTTCAATGCTTTCTTTCTGATCTCCTTTTTAGCATAGGGTACACTGGACCATCCTTTACGAAAGGAAAACCAATAATGCTGTCCCACAATTCCTTGTGACAGCAACATTTAAAGCGACGCACCATTCGGGTCGTGCACAAAAACTATGTGCCTATCTTACGTTTTTAGATGTTTTCTAATTTAACAATTCATACAATTATACTAATTGGGATTCACGTTGATAAAATGAGTGGACAGGAGGGTGAGCAACTGTTGAAACCCATTTCGTTTTACTTTTTGTAACTGTGAATTTTTTTTTTTCCAATTCCAACCTTGGTAATGATGTCTTTCACAGGGTTTTCCACATTTAGAGAGCCTGCATAAAACAAGTAAACGCTCCAAAGTTTCTTAGATGCGCTATAAGTAGTCCATCTTTGGAAAGTTGTAATTTCACCACAGCCGACCCACGTCAAAACATCCACCGTCTCATGAGTACGTAGCCTAGTGTACTGTTGGATTCTCTGAGCACCGCAGTTGTCTTTCATAAACTGTCCTTCACATCTTTCCTTGACCTCGTGACATTTTACATCGAGGTCAAGGAAAAGACGTAGGGGGTCATTTTTTATTTTTTATTTTTACTATTCGACCGCAGCCTTGTTTTGAGGCTTTTCCCAAACTCTTGAAATCTTTGGCACAGTTAATTTAATAAGTTATTTGGCTGCAACCCTCCCTGAAGTCTCTCCCAGTAAGCACCAGGTCAAAAATGACATTTTACTGACCATAAAGGCACTAAGAAACTAAGCGATAAGGACACTTTTGTACAGCTGAATGTGGTTTAAAAGATTTAGTAAGCAAGCAGTTCATTTTCCTATTGACTCGTTGTACCAGTTGAGCCCTGAACCCAACAACATTCCAGCACGGCTCCAAGGAAACCAAAACAGTACAGCTCCCTCTAGTGGTTGTCAAATATCAATATATGCTTCCCGAATGTCCATCCGTCTGATGTCCATCTTTGGTCTACCTGTGTGAAAGCTGGTTGGTCAGCAGTCCAGGGAATGTTTCCTCTGTTTCTGTACTCTGTGAGCCACCTGTGAAGTCAGACAGGGAAAGTATGATGAGATGACCAGTAATGCCACAATTGGAAAAAATATATATAGTTTTAATTTTTTTGGTGGCTTTTCTGCCTTTAATTTTTGACAGGACAGCTAGGTGACATGTCTGTCTGAAATATCATTTAACAGGCTTTCTATTTTCTACAGACCGGTCCAGCAGAGGTCTGCCTCCATTCATTGGCCCTGCGTAGAGACTCCACAGTGGCCACAAACTGCTAGCTGATCATGAAGAGTAGGACTGCCGTCCTGCACTGTTTGCCTGCTTCACTGATCGGTGAATGCGTTTATGTGGTGAAGGAGGAGACTGCCACCCATCTGCAAACTCCAGCCTGCTGAAGTGTCCCTGACGCTGGTGGCGATTCAATCGACTCAAAGTTGCTGTTCTATAGCTGAACCTGACCACATTATTGTTTTGGTTCCTGTTGTTCACCGTTAGATCACTAATTGTAAAACAAAGCTAAATTATGAAAGGGGCTAATGCAAATGGTGATTTCATATAGAAAATGCACTGGAGCAAACTGGAGAAGTTCCTAGCTTGTTTTGATTTGATTGCATGTTGCCTTAAAACTAAAGTGCTTAAGGGTTTCATTTCCAGACAGGGATATTTTGTTTCCTCCTTGCACAGGTGATGCAGGACTGGTTGCATAATTCTCTGTAAGTAGTAATTATTTTTCAACTTAATGCTGAATTCCTCCACAGATTAATTTTTAGGATTTAGTTGAAGATATCTGTTACATTGTCCACTTTAGTTACAGCCAGATTTTTATATGGAGTGCACAACTCTAACTGACAAATGTAATGTAGATCCATTAACAGAATCCGATGTGCTAAAAAGATAAAACTAAATATTGTTTTTAAAAGCCAGCTTTTCAATTGAGACACATTTGCAAGGGAAAACGCATGCAACCGCAATGTTATGCTGGACTCAATAGATATTTTCTAATGTTTTTGTTGAGTTTTAAAACTTATTTTTTTGCAAACAAGTTGCAAGATGTTTAAGTTTTTAATATTTATTTTGTTCCTCTAAATGATACAAAACAACCTTTTAGGATTGTTGCCTGTTGTGTTCATGTTCTGTCAGTCCTCCAATACAGAACACTTTCAGAGGTTTTTGATCAACAAAAGTTTGAGCTTTGAAACTTGGAATGTTAGGTCCTCTGTACTTGTTACTGTACTGTCATTTCTATGTAATAGACCTTTTTTATGGCATACATGTTGACATGTCATAGTAGGAAAAGCACAGTTGTAGTCAAACCCATTACTGATGGCTGCATTCCACTTAGGAGAGGCCCTGGTATTGTGCATGATGACTCACTGAAATATCTTACTGGGACACTTGATGGAACTGAGCCATCATTAAGGTTATCAATTTCAGCTGTGCTTTTCCTACTATGACAAGTCAAAATGTCTGCTGTGAAAAGGTCCATTGACCTAACCTCAGTCTTACTTCTGTATAGTGGTTGGCCAAAATGCCATTAAGAGAGAATTAAAGTTTGTATTTAAAGAATGTCAAGTAATGTATTTTCTGTCATGCTGAAATGGGATGTTTCCCTGAACTTCTCTTTTGTGCCTGATGTAGGAGTGACCGTTGTTCTAGAGTGTCTCTACGCGTCACCTTGTTGATTACCTGTAGAATTTAACTGCATCCGTTGAGTCGATTCAGGGAAAAGACTTAATTGTAGCATTAAATACTTCACCATCCCATGAAACTACGAAACTAACTTGATTCGTTGTATAAAGGTTTCAGTGAGTGTAAAGTTTTAAATAAACCGTGCAGTCACAGTAACCCTTTGTCACCTACATCAGGTGAAAAGTATAAAAACTGTAACCCGATTTTTAGGGGACAGAAACAGGAAGTCATCGTATTTATTATACTGTATATATTATACAACTAAACTGCGCTAAACGTTTCATTACACAATGAATGTTTCATGAAAAATACAAATAGTCTATAATGTGGCTTCATTTTTCACTGAACTTGAATCTTGACTACTATAGTTACCGGTAATGTAATTGTCGTAATCATAATGCAGAGGAGTTATGGTCCTTCTAAATTAATGGTCTCACCTATATAACAGTTGTACGTCCATATTCGCTGTCCGTCGTACCGGGAGCGGCACCTCATAATGTTGTTGGTGTAATCTGATTCTGCAACCTCATAGTTGGGGTTTATCACAACCTGAGAGATCCAAAAAAAAGTTAAATGTCAAAGAAACATTCTTTCATTCCACAAGTCATTTTTTAAGCACCACTAAGAACCGAATAATACAGATGTAGTGATTGGCCTAGACTAAGAGGGTGGCAGGGTGACCTAACTGTCTCAAAAAGAAAATGTTAGGAGTTGTATTGTATTAGTGATTCAAAAAGAGAATTTTCTAGTGGAGGATGTCGAGAGTTTGTCTCGCAACCCAGAGGTTGGAAATTTTGTTTCTGCAGCAGCCAAAGTGTCTGTCAGAAGGCTCTTTGTTCTTCAACAACCCCCTGCTAGCTTGTTAAAGTGGCGTGATGCAGTTTTGGCTATTTCTTCGCTGTTTTCTGGCTTTTTACTCGCAGGTTTCTTTATAGAGCTCCCCCTTTTAAGCTTCGGAATAGATATTTGGCAGCTCCTATGTTTACTTGTGTCTGACTCCTCGCTCGGTCAGTCTGTAGTTTCCTCTTTCTCTGTTCCTCTGACAATGCTTCCCTAGCTTTCTGCTTCTTTTTTGCCGGCTCAAGTGTGAAAAACTCAGACAGTATATAAACTGGACCAACAGATCCGTTGCTCTGGACAGAGACCATTGACATATATATAATGGACCAATAGACCCCGTTGCTCTGGACGGAGACCAGTGAAGGATATTAGAAGCACTTTTCCGGTGAGCTCTTGCTTTACTGCGCAGCCTCCAACTGACAGAGACAACGTAAATGTGACGTGAGCAACGTGTCTGAAAGTTGTAAGTCTTCTGGTAGCCTCTTTAAACGCTTCAGATGTAAAGTTATTCGCTGTCAAAGTGACGTCAAAATGAATGGCAGTCAATGGGATGCTAACGTCGGGTGATCGTTTAGTAGCATCAAAATGGCGCCATAGGACCTACGGGTTGTTGACATATGTCGATGGTTTGTTGACAGACGCTAACCCCCTTGGAAAAAAATCCATCGCTACCTTGTTAGCCGGTTCCTGAATGGGCGTATGCGTGCAGTGCCGTGCCGTGAAGTAATTCGTTACATCACGAGACTTGATATCGCGTAATACTTCCTGAATCTGAGGCCAGTAGTTCACCGGCCAAAAGTTGCAAGGGTAGTTTTTCTGTCACAGGCGCCAAGGGGAAGCGACACGACCACCATTCACCTCGAAAAAAGTCATATAACCATTCCAATGACACCGAAGCTGTTCAGTTAAGATAAATTAAGCTTAAAAAAAAAAAAACCTGCGTAGTTTCCCTTTAAAGTCTGAATAAGAGTATAACACAAGCAGTTTGGTCTATACAACTAGGCTGGCTGGAGATGAGACAATCTTTCCAGCAGCAGAAAGTTTTACCTGGAAGATGTAATCGCCAGGCTTCAAATCTGTGATGTCAATCCACTGACAGTCAATGTCGTGCCTGTAGGTATCCCAGCAGCCAACTGTGATGCCTTGTGCCCCGAAGTTTGCACATGCATACCTCTTCTGGATACCTGTCGGCATTCAGCACAGTTTCAGTTTGTATTAAAACATTCAGATATTTTCATCAAATCAAAGTGTGTGTGTGTGTGTTTGCTTCTTATGAAAGGAAATCGTGTTAAACCTGAACTCAGTAGCCCAATTCTAAACAAAGCCACAGTATAAAATGAAAAGGGAAGGAAGAATATTCACCCTCGTCACAGTGAGTGTCCTCCAGACAGAAACTGGCTTTGTGTCCCTCTGCCACTTTAGTGCCATTTAGAGTCAGCAAGTCATAGTGGGTGAAAACCTCCATGCTGTGGTAATGTCTGGATCAGACAAGTAAGAACACAATGTTGAAACATCCTATATATGCCTATATTTAGCAGCTCCACAATAACATACATGCTGTTATCCGTGACCCACTCCAAACAGCATTTATAGCAGGAGTACAGGGGAAAGCCCTAATCTCCAGTGGGATATAGGGCATTACAGGACAGTTAGATGTTGGTAATTCATTATTTACTGTTTTAATATTCATCCCAAATATTTTCATTCAGTTTCAGAAATACTGTATAAATACATTGTATTTTACTCTGCGTTTTCCCCTCAAAGGATTCATGACACTGAC
This sequence comes from Perca flavescens, assembly GCF_004354835.1. NCBI lineage: Eukaryota > Metazoa > Chordata > Actinopteri > Perciformes > Percidae > Perca > Perca flavescens. Next base: position 30,862,680 of record NC_041334.1, on the reverse strand, counting down.
ATCGAGCAATAGCAATAACATCATTTACCCCAGTGTAATCATTTGAAAATAACCGATCAGATTTCATAAAGTCACTATTCTAAAAGCAGCAGAGGTCTCACCTGTGACACTCGTGCCAAATCCAGGAGTGGTGTGCGGCCCGCGGCCTGAAGTCTGACTGGCCATTGTTGTGGATCTGGGAAGAGAAGCGGAGAAGGCGCCGGTAGGAGCTGGGGTCGGCTTTGTCGGCACTACTGGACAGACAGCGCTCCTCATGGGCACACTGCAGCGCGTACATGGGTCTGTCCTCCAGGTAGGTGGTCTGCTCCACAGCCTGGGCACTGAGGACCAGGTCTGGGGCCGCTGGGAGAGAGAGAGCAACAGGGACGTGGTGGTTAGGAGCAGCATGTATCACCCAAAATCAAAGTTCCCCAATTAGCTATACAGCATCAAGTTAGTCTTTGAGAAAATGTTTAAAAGAAATATTCCTTACAGTATAATATTACAGTATTAACCACATTTTATTTTAAAGCATATGTTTTCTAGTTTACAGGCCTATTTCCCCGCAGACATTTTGACTTGTCATAGTAGGAAAACCACAGGTGTTGGTAATAACATTAACAATGGCTCTGTTTTATTTAAGTGTTCCAGTAAGCCATTATGGTGTGACAGTGAGCCAGCATGCACAATACAAGGACAAGGAAAATGAAGCAGCTAATTGGAATTCAGCAATCATTCATTTCCTCATTTACATATGTGCTTTTCCTACTCATCAAAATGTCTCCCATGAAAATCTTTGTAAGATTCTGAATGTTTACAGTGTTTGTATTCTACAGTTTCTTACTCTGGGTACAGGAGACCCCCGCAGCGAAGCGTCCACCGCCTTTGGGACAGAGAATGTGTTTCCCGTGATGTAGACACTGATCCAGAGTTAGCTCAGTTCCTGAACATCTCACTCCACTCATCAAAATAGCATCAGCCGAGGCATCTCCTTGCCAGTACCATGTTTCCTGATGAAAGAGAAGCACAGAAACTAGGTATCACTCAACCGAATCCCATCAAGCTGCCCCTCAGTTGGTTTGGACAGACCTCTAACGTTAAATAACGTAAAAAAAGTGCTGCTGAAAAGCAAAAAGTTAATTTTTTAATCGGAACTACTACTTTTTTGAGACAAAGTCCCTTAAATGCATAGGTCTAATGTAAATGAAGACTGGAGACTAGTCAAGCCTTTAGGCAGTCAAGTCCAAAGTGAGTCACGTCATTTTTGTGACTTAAATGAATTTGATATTTTGGAAATACAGTTATTCTCCTTCTTACGGAGATTGATACCACTCAGATATGAGTGGCATCAATCTTCTCATCTGACTCTCAACTGGAAAGTGAATAAGTGTTCTTTCCAAATGTCAAACTACTCCTTTAAATCTAACTTAATTCCAAGTCTCAAGTCCACAGCATTATTATGTTTATCTGTGTTTTTTGCCCCCAACGGTGCCTTCCAGGCAGCGCTGCCTGGAAGGCACCGTTGGGAGGCACTGGTTATGGTTATGGTTATGGTTAGGGTTAGGTGCCTTGAAGGCAGCGGTTGAAACGCTGCCTGGAAGGAGCAGTTGGGGGCAAAAAGCACCATTGAGCCATTATTACATAGGTTCATTAATTTATGCCTGAGTCAGCTGTAATTAACCAGATGAAGATCATGTTGCTCAAATGTTTTGGAAATGTGTGTGGGATCGTTTTAGGAATAAACATTAACTTTATTTTCCTCCTGTATTTAATTTGGGATATGTTACCCCTGTTGTCCCCGAGGGCAACTCTAATCAAAGGATCTCACACACACACACACACACAGCAAGGGATGCGCTGCTGTCCTCACAGTCCTGACTTAGCGTTAATACAGCATTTTGCAGACCACATGGAAACGACCCGTAAATCATACTTTCCGTCATCTTCCAATAAACTGGAGGATTCATGAGAAAGAAATTGAGCTGAGGGATATGATAGTATTTGCTGGTGGGCTGAGGAGAGGGGCAGACATACAGCAGTATAGTTTAAGCTTTGTGTCATTTGTTCCATCTGGTGGTGGGGTTTTGCCTGCAGAAGTATTTAAAATTCAGACAGTAAAGAGTCTCTGGAGAGGCTGAGTCCCTACTCTCCTACGATAACAAAGAGCAGACATTTATTAATCCTAAACCTGCAGTTAACATGAGAACTTTTATGTAATGGCAACTTACTGAATGTGATGATAAAGGGACATGTTATTATGAAACCTTGACCTAAAATGGCTACTTTTAATCACAAGTGGACTCTTTATTTCACACTGTAAAAAGCACAATGTTGAACTGTATTTGAAAAGGGCAGAAGCTCAAGCAGTGACTGCAAACACATAATGAACACATAAGACAAAATGTTTACATGTTGTCTTATTAGAAGTGCATTCAGATAATTGTCCCAAACACACTTTAGTGTGATGAACAGCCTCCAACAGATCCAGTCGTAAACCCCCTCCCCCCCTCCCCCTGCTGTTATCAGCGGATGTCCCTGTGATTCACACACACTTTCCAGACCTATATCATCCTAAACCACAAATGGTTTGAAAATAAAAATATATAAAGAACACAAGGAGGGTCTTAAACTTTACAGGCCTCTCACCTCAAGACATAAAGAAAGCACTGTGGGTCTCCTTTAAAAAGCAAGAAGTAAACGTAAGCAGGACAGAACTGTGACGCAGCCAAGTCACGGCAGAGGCTTCACCAGTGAAAAGCTCCACTAAACTTCAAACAGCAAACCAATGCTTTCCCCATTACTCCTGCTAAGGAGTTTACCACCGCTGACCTGCACTGACTATGTTTTTGAAGTTTCTAAGACAGTTACTACCTTACTTTGCCCTCTGGGATCAACAAAGCTCAAGAATGTTGAAGTGAGAGTTAATGGCATCCACTGACACGCAGGCACACACACACACACACACACACACACACACACACACACACACACACACACACACACACACACACACACACACACACACACACACACACACACACACACACACACACACACACACACACACACACACACACACTAAAATGGGTAGTACTGCCAGAGTGGTTTCATATAGTGCATATTACACATGACTGTAACTTTCATGTCATGTCCAATCCATTAATCTAAAACTAAACTAACTAAACTAAAAAACTAAAACTAAATGAAATATGAATTATGGTGTATATCATGAGTTTATTATCAATAAAGCTGGCTTGCATAGAAGTTGAACTATTTAGCTTGATACCTCTCCTGCTGCTGTTGAAAGCTATGTTTCTGCGAGGTCCAGTATATTCCACACATACAGGATGTGATGTGGTTTAGTGACTTGACATTTCCTTTAAGTAATATTACCACGTGTACAAACAAAAGAAGCAAAATATGACATTTCATTTCAATGTGTGAGTGAATTACTCATACAGTATGTATATCAAATATACTGGAATGATAGCATGAATTATAAAAAGTCCAGTTTGGAGTGCCAGTGTTATGCCAGAGCCTAAACTACAGCTAGTCACATTTATGCAGTGAAGATAAGCTCATTATCAGAATGATTTGTTGGAAGTAGATGTGGAGAGCAACATGAAGGCCAGAGTCCTTACCTGGAAAGCATGGCTGGCAAAGCCCAAGCCCAGCTGTCTGCACACTACCATGGCCTCCATGGTCCCCCAGCTGTCACTGCACACTGTGCCCCACACCATAGAGCCGTTCTTCTCTGCCAGAACCTCCACACGGCCCTCATAAGGATTACGGCCGCCATTTAACCGGAGCTAAGGACAGAAATAGACAGGTGTGTCCTCCAGTTCTATGCAAATCTTTATTTATTTTTTTATACTATAGAGATAGAAAGAGTTTGGGTACTCACTCTTTTGTTGAAGCCCATGGCAGGAACGTTACACCTGACTGCTGCGTCTTCCTCATGGCTGCAGCCCACAGCATCACGGTTGAAGTAGCACTCAGTCAGTGACTTTTCAAACCCAGAGCACTCCACCTCGTTCATGTGGACCGGCCCAATCCCTTTGGAGACACAAACGCATCACACAAATATGAATTGTGATTCTGTTGAACTTAGGACTAAACTTACTGTCACTAAAAATTGGACAAACAGCTGGAGCATTGGCAACATGTACATCACAGAAAATGAGAATAAGAACCGTCATTTATTTACTGGAAAGAAGAAAGCTGATCTTCGGGTTACACATTGTTTTTAGGAAACACACGCCTGTACTGCCCACTATTCCTGAGTAAAAGAGCAGGAGTCTCGTCTGCTTGTGTCTATCTAAAGACAAATGTAAGATGTCCTGTTCCCTAGAATTACAACGCAACGTAAACAAGCAGTCAGCTATGTGAAATGACAATGAGACAGCTGAGGCCTGAAAAAGAAACATTCTCTCTCTCGTCTTTTTTTCATGTAAAAAAAAAAGTCTTCTCAGTGTTGTGGAGTTTCCATAAAAACATGTGCGAGTACTCCCTCCATGCTGGTTTTCTTATTATGTGACTTAACAGGAATGTCTCTAGTGAGCGAGTTCTGAAACTATAGCCAAAGACTGAAACGGACAGGCAGTCAGTGGATCACATAAATTAACAACAGGGAGAACACAGTGCTGCTGTAATCACAGCAGCATGTCTGACAATGATTGGAATACATTAAATAAATTATATATGAATCTTGATTAATAAATGCAAGACACAAAAAAATCACAATGGGCCAAGCAAAAAAAAACTCTAAACACTAGTTTGTATTCTTTATCAGCTGAAAACGAGGTACGTATGAGAAATATGCCTTAAAACTATTCCCTCATACAAATCCAGGAAGTACCATTTTAGATTTATTGACATTCTTGTTTAGTCCAATTCATTGACTTCTGAAAACAAACACAATCAGTTATTTCAAGCCTCTGGTCTGTGTATCGCACCCCTTTTAGGATGGAGTGGTCAGCTCATAAAGAAATCCATCCCTCAAATAACCTTGTGCGCTCTCCAACAAATAATTCCTCGGAAACCCTTAAGGCTGTTTTTTTTCTTGCTGGAACATTTTGTGCGCTATTGTGTTTTTCTGCAAGAATAAGGCAGAGGAGAGGACAACAGAGCCAACGCACATGTGATTCTTATAAGGCTGTGGTATATTGCATTTCACAGAATCAGGTTTTGGGTCTAGGTCTAGGCATTAATGTGCTACTCCATACACTCCCCAATGTATTTATATGCTGACTTAGGTCTGGGCCCATTTAAAGTGAGACAGAAACAGGTGGTGATACAGAGGCCAAAGATAAGGTGAAGGTGGAGATCTTTGGTTTCAGTCCATACCTTTTATTTTCACAGCTGGGAATGAGTTTTGCTTGAAGCTGTGCTTGGACTTCTGTTGAGTATTAAGTGCTGTAAATGCAGACTGTCATCAAAGCTAAAAGCCTGAAAGATCCCTGAATGTGTGAGGGAACTGTCTGTGTGTATGGCTGAGAGTTGTGACTGTGGTCTTCAATGTTCTGGTGTATGTAGTCAGGAGTGTGCCACCATAATAAATATGTGACTTCTTCTAAACCCATACCAATGCTGGATATTTGAAGCCTAAAAATTGATAACAATAAATCCTTTATATTTGGATATTACAGTAAAGAATTGTGACCAAGGAATGCCTCGAACTACATAATGAAGAAGCTGTTTCTAAATTATCTCAAAAATATATTTGGCTTTTCTGTACTGCAATTTCGGCCCAGCTCGATTTATTTCGGTGTTTAAAGAGTAACTCTACACTAAATCAAAATAATTCAATGTATTTTATTCAAGCTAAAACTGGGTGTTAAGTTGCTCTCTAATTATAATCAATATATAAGTTGATACATTGATGAATAACAAGAATGGCATTATAAATTCATTAATTCCATTTGCATTCAAATGATGATTTGTAAGTCTCCCCCCTCCTAAAGGGTTTATATTTTGAAATCATTTTATTTTATTTGGGCACACTCTCCATACTCTCCATATCAGTGTACCAACATTTACAGTATATAGAGTGACTAATCTGTAGGTCATACCTTGTCCCAGTCGGGCGCCAGTCAAGGCCTCTTTGGCGCTACCGAACCCCAGCTCTCGACACACCACGGTGGCAGCTTGAATGCTCCAATTGTCGTCGCACACTGTCCCCCACTCCCCGTTCTTCAACACCTCCACTCGCCCCTCACCAATCATAGCTCCGCCTCTAAGACGCACCAGGGGTTGCTACAGAAACAGTCCACCAAAAACTAAGATTAGTGAAAATGTTACAGAGAATTCAAATTATTACTAAAATCTACAGCAATTGATGAATTGATGTTTGAATTAACTGGATTTATTTATTTAAATGAGTCAACTCTTTTACATTTGGACATATTTGCAGTATGCAGCATCGTGACTAGCTGGTGTGCTGTCTTCGATAATCATCATATCCTGAATAATAATTTGCTCAAGATCAATAACCAAGCAGGCAGCATGCTCACTATGCTGCACACATTGCTCATAACTGCTTTTGCTTTAGAGATGAAATCCTCATTGAGCGGTTTGTTTACATGTATGTATATATATATATATATATATATATATATATATATATGTGTGTGTGTGTGGACGAAATGAGGACAAGAGTCCAGGCCCGAGGACATCAACAGGCCAATATTGACTTTTGGTCATAGCGCCCCCTGCTGGCAACAGGAAATCAGCCTTAGATGACAAACATCATCCGATTTACATGAAACTTATAATGTGTGGTCTACATGTGATACTGAGCCACCCCTATACTTTAACCATGCCCATGTACTCAGGCCACGCCCCTTTCATAACTTTTGACCCGTTTAAGGTAGTCTTGTGTGAGGTGTCATTGAACTAAGCAGAGTTCCTTTTTAATTGGTGACAGTTTGCCCCGCCCCATATGCTTAAGCCACACCCCATTTCATAACTAAAGCCAGGTTTCTCATAGACTCTTGTGTGAGGTATTGTTGAACTCAGCAGAGAGGTCCTTTTTCATTGATGATGGCTTGCCCCGCCCCCTACGCTTAGTAAAACATTTGCAATACAACATCTCAAACATCGCACACTCCACCGTGCGCGCTGTGTCTGACGGTTGCGCAAATGCATGGCTGCGTGGAGCGGCATAACCCCGATACGCAAGGAGGTGCGAGGGCCAACGCTGCTTGCAGCTTTAATTCAGTTTATAGTTGTTCTTCCACAAGTGAAGACTGAGTTGTCCAGATGGGATTACTCTTAACAGAATACATGACTGTTTTCTTCCTTATTAGAAACACTCAGTTTTTCCAAACATCTGATTCTGCTCAGTCAAACAAAGTCACCAAAATCCAATGCAATTATTGACCTTAACCGCCCTCCTCTGCCTGACAAGCTGCCTGCATTTACACAGTAATTTATCAAGTATTTTAAACACAGTCTGTTTCGTCCTAGTTTAATACTGCTCTTAATGATCTTAATGGTTACGTCTGTTCTAATTTATGTGAATGTGTATGTGTATGTGTATGTGTATATATGTGTGGGTGTATATCTATGTATGTATGTATGTATGTATGTATGTATGTATATATATATATATATATATATATATATATGTAAGTATGTATGTATGTATGTATGTGTATATATGTATATATATATATATATATATATATATTTTTTTTTTACTTTATACCCTGTTGTTTTGCTTTGTTGTACATCCTTCTGCTTTTGTGTTGTGTCTTGTTTTGTGCTACGTTGTGTGTTGAGCTCTGTTTTATGGGGTTCTGTTTTTGTGATGCTTTGTGCTAAGTCTTGTTTGCTTGTGTTGTTTTTTTGTTTCTTTGTATTTTAAAAAGCCTTTTTAACATCGAAGGCAGGGGACTACAGATGAAAAATAGCCTTTTGGCTAATTCTGGCTTTTTTAACCCATGGGAAATCATGTGTTTTATTAATTTGCGCTGTCCCCTTTTATAAATAAACTAAACTCAAACTCAGTCTATGGCATGTATTGCAGTTAAACGTCCAGTTTTCCTTTCTGTCGCATTATTTCAGTATGCTATATAATAATACGTAAGTTGGTTGTCTGTCCTTTGATAAATGCCATCAAGACAAATTCCTATACATTCACTGTACCTAATTAAAATTAAAACTCTAATGAAGCACTGCACATTGCCACATAAACAGTTAAAGATCCCTGTTGTCCACACACTGAAATAACATGCAAACACCACACAGAAAGGACTACAGCTGAGTTTTAAACCCAAGATCTTTTTCCTATGAAGTGACAGAGTTCACTACAGATCGGCTGTGCAGCTAAGCGTGCAAAATCCAACCTACCTCCAACCTGTAGGCCTTCCTGTAGCCGGCGCTGACGCTAGGAGCAAAGGCACGTCCAGGCACACAGCTGACCACTACAGGCATGCCCTTCTCACAGGTGCTGTTGCCCTTCTGCTTTATCTCTCCACCCATCTTACAATCGGACAGGTCAGCCTCGTTGCCTGTGCAGTTGACCGAGAAACCCCAGAAGTTCTTCTTACGACGCGTGGCCAGCAATCTGAAAAGGAATAATACAATATTATAAACTGTTACGTATTATATTGTATGCTTCTTCTGTTAATTTGTATACATTTAGATTACTGCCAGCCACTTTAGAAAGCATGTTTTCGTTTTTTTATGTTAAAGAATGACAACCTTTTTCCAACTTTTTGGGTACTTATGGTGGGTATCAATTCATGCCAAAACCTGCAGACTTGAAACTTGCTTCAGAAATTCAACTCATCACAGTGAACATGTCATTTTGATATGTTATGTCATCTTTGCACAGAAATGCTGTTGCATTGATTGTTCTGAAAAATGGTCCGCTTGGTGTATTCAAGTGCTGGCTGAGAGGCTCTGATATTGAACACTTAATTATCACCTGCTGAGCTGCATTTCCATGAGCACATCACACAACAACAACGAAGAGCTTTGAAAACAGTCAATGCCAATTTTGGTTACCTAACAATGGTGACATATGGATGTGAGAAACTTTCTATATCAAAAAAAGGGGGGAAAAAAGTTATTTTATACCATACAGGTCTGAACCACTGCAGGTATTAAAAACATCTTGGAAATAAAAAAAAACACATTAACTAGGTCTGGAAGTAAATTACAGTAAAGTATTTTATAACAGCAGCATCAGCCCAATTAGTGTGAAATATTTTAGAATTCTTTCTCACACCCTCACAGAAATATTAACAAGCTGTTTTATGGGAATGGGGACAACAATAACCATACTACGCTGTGAAGCACAATGGGGGTATTGTTGTGAGAGTACCTTACAACTCTCATGACCCCCACACTTGAATAGAAGTCATCAGGGTCATTGAGGACCACAACAACAGGTCCGGGCCTTGGAAGAAGCAGACCATGTAATGAAACCAGCATGAGCTACATTTACAGCCTTTCAGTTCTTACTGCTTATCCAGATGCTGTAAACAGAATGTAGCAATTTGAATACAAGAACAATTTCTGGTCCGTGAAATTGGAGGAGATGCTAAATTTTATTGAGTTTTTAATTTTTTTTAGTTATTGGCACATTTGGTGAATAGAGCTGTCCTTTGTTGTTCCAGATAAAAGAAAGATTGATTGTGATCCTTCACCTCTGTAAAACAGTGAACTTTAAAACCTAAACAGACTTTGTGATCTTAAGTGATAAACAAAACACAAAGTGTTCTTTGCTGGTTTGATGCACCTTATAGTGTGCTTTCCTCAGTTAAAATGCATCCATATGCATCAAATCAGATGAGATCATGTCTACCAAAACTATAAAAATAGAGACCTTTTTAATCAAAGTCCTCTTCTTCGCCTTCATCTTACTATATCATAAGTATCCTTACACGAAGCATCCATTTGAATACAGATTGCACATTTGACCACATCATACGTAATTATCCCTTTGACTCACGGCATTGTAAATCAATTGCATGTCTGATGTCTCTCTGGTCTTAATTTGACTGTGGTGGAACTGTGGTTCTGGGAGCTTGATGATTGTAGAGACCATCACTGACTGGATGTGCATACAGTAATAAATAGATTAGACTAACATGAACACAAACTCATGCACATAAACTGTACTGAAGACCAAACCAACAAAGATATGTTCTTCTTGGAGGGCAGGTAGCCACATTTGTTTTCTAAAAACAAAAACTTAGATTATTGGATTTGTACCTCAGGCTGAGCTTAAGAGAGAAACATTCTCTTTCATGTAGTGACCAGATTGGGAGAGTTGCTCATGTGGTTATTCTCTCACATGCCATTAACATCTGTTTTATTATGAACTTCAGTTCCCATGTTGGCAGATAAAAATGATAAGACACAAAGTGTTCTAGGAAATAGAGGGAGAACTAAGGGAAACAATTACATTCAGCCAAAAGAGCCACTGTTTCACAACGTAATGCATTCAGTGGTTTCCCAGCAAGGCCCATCTTTCATTCTCTAAAACTTCCTCTGGCAGTTTTTGGCTTCTTGTCAAGAATCTCCAGGCTTGAGTCTGTTTAATCTCAGTGTGGAAAGCGGATGAAAGATTGAGTGATGAACAGTGTAAATAAACGCGTGCTTACGTAACGTTTCCTAACATCAGTCTGTGATGATAAAACATTCCTAAATAGACTAAGAATGAAAATCAACAGTTAAAGAAATCCTAAGGTAACATAAAAATTTAAAATGTATCATACAGGAATATAGCATGTTTTTGACACATGTGTGAATTTAAAATAATTCATTATATATGCAGCACTACTATATTCCCATAATCTAAACTGTAATTAACTCAACTAAAAGCTAAGGGTTAGGGTTGTTTATGTTAGATTTCACCTAATGTGAAGACTTTTAATATTTCTAACTGGCCTTATTTAAATCCTTCTGCTGGCCCCAGCACAATAACTCACTTGTAGGGTCGGGCATTGAAGCGTTTCTCTCCGGGGAAGCCATACATTCCACAGATGACCCTGCTGTTCTTCTCTGTCCACTCCTCATTGCAGATCTGTCGCCATTTTCCTCCATCTTTCACCTCCAAAAAGCCCTCAGTGATGGGAATCCTTTTCCTCTGAGAGTAAGTGGCCCTGAGCCTCACATCCTCCACCTGCACCGTTAAACCCTGAGAAACAGCAGAGGAAATGTTTCATCACTGCATGCCATATAACACCATTTTCACATTTTATATTACACACCATAGACCCCTTTATGTACACTTTAGTCCATATGGAGACACCTTTGCTAAACATAGACTATAAGAATTGTAATCAATGGAATATTCCATACCTTTAAAAGATTAGAGGACTGTTATTGTCATTCGTAACATGATATAACAGCATAAGTCAACAGAGGTGTCAAAAGTGTTCACATTCATTACTCAAGTAGAAGTATAGATACTAGGGTTTGAAAAGACTTTTGTAGAAGTTGAAGTATCAACTCAAGCTTTTTACTTAAGTAAAACTGTAAAAGTACTGGTTTCAAAACTACTTAAAGTATAAAAGTAAAAGTAATGTAAGGCAGAGATCTTCAACCAGGGGTCCTCAAAGTCATTGCAGGGGGGCCTCCAAATTATTGTAAATTTTTTAGTCTTTTTATTATCTTTGAGTCTTTTAAAATTAAAATGCCTTAACATAATTCCAACATATTATTAGCAAATATAAATTCCCACTGATGATAGGCTTACTGGCCTATAGGTAAGGGAGTCCCTAAGATATCAGCCCACAGATACAGTTAATCCTAGATTTACTGTGCCACATACAGTATGTAACATTAAAATATTATAAAATCATGCCAACAATTAATATTTTAATAGCTTATGAAAAAAGGGTATGTAAGAACGCTTTAGGTTGCCCTAACTGTTATTGTAGGCCCAGTTTAATAGGCAACTTAATTTCATACAATATGTAGTAGGGGGTCCCTGCTACATCTCACTTTAAGTTAAGGGGTCCTTGGTTTAAAAAACGTTGAAGACCCCTGATGTAAGGGGGAAACAATGCCATTAAGGACAACAGCTTAACCCCAAAACGTTGGGACAAAATCATATGACTATAATAATGTAATATTAAAATCATACCTGCAAACTCAGAAGGGCTGAAAAAGGTGACACATCTCTGTGTCTGTGTTTTTCAGACAACAGCAGCTACAGACTGGTGTTACAATCCTCTCCAGTGAAATACAGACACACTTTTACACCGTTTAGCTGTCAGAATTTTAACCGTGTTTACTCCAGCTGCTAGCTAACCGTAGGCTAACGTTAGCTGCTGTCAACTGTAGTGTTAACTAGCGTCCCGTGCTGCGATGTTTCAGTTCCCTCTAACGTCCGTTTTCGGAGCATCAGAGAGAAGCGCAGGCATTTAAGTGGCACCTAAATAAGGCACCGAAATCCGCGTGCTATTCGGTCCGGTAGATAACGGTCGTTAAAGCACCGGTGGCGTATTAGCACCGGGTCTGTGCAGGTTTGATGGATCGCGTACAAACCAATAGGGTGTCGGAATGACTATGTTTATACTTCTCATCCAACCACAATCACATTCACTCTCTCCGGATGGAGCGATCTGGATAGGCTTTTTTGTGTGTGTTTTTTTGAACGATGACGAGCCGGAATGAAAACAAGCCGAACTGAAATATGAGTAACTAGGCTATTTTTAAAATGTAAGGAGTAGAAAGTACAGATAATTCCGTGAAAATGTAAGGAGTAGAAGTAAAAAGTATGCTGTAAAATAATTACTCCAGTAAAGAATAGATACCCAAAATTTCTACTTAAGTAAGGTAACGAAGTATTTGTACTTCGTTACTTGACACCTCTGTAAATCAACCACTGACCAAAGACCTGACAGCAGCTACATATTAATGATTACCGTAAACGTTCAATGCATTTTTTTTAACTTTTCACACTTTGTCTTTCTCATTTTTGAGAGCAGTTTTATTTTCTTCATAGATTTCTTTAAAAATCTTTGTCTATGTAGTTTAATCTCTGCGAAGAGAGATCAAAATTAAAAACATGAAATCAGACATCAAATGAAACCAAGAAACCTTTATGTTTTTATAGTGTCATTGCTAAAAAAAAAAAAAAAAAAAAAAAAGTGTCAATATCTCAAATAAATTGTCTAAATGTCTAAAAGACAAGAATGTTATTTAGAGGATATAGGTAGTTTTATCTAAACTCTGGACTTCACATTTCCTGTTTCACTTGATGTATTGTAAATACAATGAGGCCTATGAGTCATAAAGGAAGAATGTTTTGTGAGGGAATGCAATAGTCTGGCTATCACCAGACCAAGCTCGACCTTTTAAGACTGAACATTAATCTGGGGAGTCTGCTCTGTATATTCTACTGCACAAGAGGCGTGAATAACGGGTATAGTTCAAATGACTCTGTACGCAATTGGATAGTCCTTCAACCAATCAGACCAACGATCCGGGTGACGTAGCAGCGACAGCGGCATCAACGGGTTGCTGCCATGGAGTGCTGCGCTTCGGTGGCCGGCTTGTTGAATATAAACAAGAAGCTGCTTGGTCGCTTCTCTATCGTCATTGCGTTAAACCCGCCAATAGTGCGCCAGGTGGATAAGCCAGTTTGTGATTGGTTCCCGCAAATTTGTAACGGAAGCAGGATAGATAAACATACAGATTTCCAGCCAGCCAGATTGGGCGGGGTTTACCCAGTCTAGGAATGAACAAGTGTATCAGAAAAAAAAGAAATGCCAGCAATCTGAGAAGGAATGATACAATAATACAGACTGTTACATATTATACTGTATGCTTTTTCTGTTCATTTGTATAAATTTAGATTACTGCCAGACACTTTAGAAAGCACGTTATCATTTTTTTTTATGTTAAAGAATGACAACCTTTTTCCAACTTTTTGGGTACCTATGATGAATATAAACTCATGCCAAAACCTGCAGACTTGAAACTTGCTTAAGAAAGGCAATCCATCAGGGTGAACACATCATCGAAAAACAAGTTGAAAAATCGGAAAAGAAATCTTTGTTTAAACTTGTTAAGTGTTGCCTTAGAGGCCTTAGCAGTTTGGATGAATGTCTGGAATCTTTGCTCAATTTTTCTTGCGTCTTCAAGGCAAGGCCAGGCAATTTATATAGCACATTTCAGCAACAGGGCAATTCAAAGTTTAGTTTAGTTAGTTTTAGTTCTGACTCTGGGGACAGAAAGCAGACCTGTCCCAGATGACCTGAGAGGTCTGGGTGGTTCGTAGTGCAGTAGCAGATCCGAAATGTATTTTGGCCCTAAACCGTTTAGTGATTTATAAACTAGCAGAAGTACTTTGAAATCAATTATTTGGAGCACAGGAAGCCAGTGTAAAGACTTCAGAACTGGAGTGATGTGATCCACTTTCTTGGTCTAAGTGAGGACTCGAGCAGCAGCGTTCTGAATCAGCTGCAGCTGTCTGGTCTTATTTTTTTAGGGAGACCTGTAAAGACACCGTTACAGTAGTCAAGTCTACTGAAGATAAAAGCATGGACAAGTTTTTCCAAATCCTGCTGAGACATAAGTCCTTTAACCCTTGATATATTCTTAAGGTGATAATAGGCTGGCTTTGTTATTGTCTTAATGTGGCTGTTGAAATTCAGGTCTGAGTCCATAATTACACCAAGATGTCTGGCTTTGTCTGTTGTTTTTAACATTGCTGTTTGAAGCTGAGCGCTGACTTTCAATCGTTCCTCTTTTACTCCAAAAACAACTACCTCAGTTTTTTCTACATTTAATTTAAGAAAGTTCTGGCACATCCAGTCGTTAATTTGTTCAATGCACTTAGTCAGTTTTTGTATTGGACTATAGTCCCCAGGCGTTAAGGTTATGTGAATTTGTGTGTCGTCCACATAACTAAGGTAACTAATCTTGTTGTTTTCCATAATGTGAGCCAGTGGAAGCATGTAGATGTTAAACAGAGTTGAGATGTAAGGGCCTGTGGGCAGTATTTTGGTTTTCCCAAATAAAAAAAAATTAAAGGGAATAAATAGTAATTCACAAGTGTATATAGTCTTTATGAAAAGCTACCTGATATTCACATATGATATGAAATATATCAATGCCATTATTCACACTGTAGCAGTGAGCCAAGAACCTAAAACGAACCAGTAGAGCACAAAAGAAGAAACACTAGTCTTTTCCCTTAGGGTCAGTGTGGAAGAAATCTAGCCAAATGTCTCTTAATAGACTGCTCACGTAGCATCTTGGATTTATGGGATGATCAGAAAACAGAGAGCACTGATAGAAGTAAAAAAACATTATCCATAAAATTCAAATTGTAAATCAAGATTTTAAAGAGAGGCTAAAGACAGAAGCTGCTGACGGAGTTCAGGTTAGGAGAGTGTCTGCGGGTGGTCCACAGTCTACCATAAAGGGCTGTAAAGCCAGTTGGTCAGACCGTGGTTCACCCCAGTTAGTATCATGTGTTCTCCTGAAGACCCCTAAATCAGGAAGTAATGGTAACCTTTGACCTCCAGGGCGTTTTGGTAAAACAACTACCTAATTAGCCATTGTTCATTTTAAGCCAAGTTCTGCAGTTTGTCCCTGGCTGGGTGTGAGGTTGCACTGTGGGTGCCAAACCTCTGAGCTGCTCAGTGGTATGCAAAAGCTGATCTCAGTAATTTTGTAATGGCCTGCTTCTTTAACTCTGCAAAAAAAAAAACATCCAGGCATGTCTCCCAGAAATATTAAACGTTTGCCCACAGGGTGGTTTCCTGAGATGGCGTCAGCCTGATGGAATGTTCAAGGCTCTAAACGCTGAAGAGTGCAATGCAGGAGGAGCCACAACCAAGTCAGACTGTTTCTACAGTGACCCCGCTCCTCCCACTGACCGCAGTGGTAAGAGTCGGTAAGAACCACTCTTTCATGAAGACATTCCTGCTGGCCAGAGCATGACACAGCATTTCCGTCGGTGCCTGACAAGATGGGAAGGTGAGGAGACGTGACTATGATCAGGGATCTGCTGTTCTGAGACGATGGAGAGATTATTCGTTATGGTATAAAAACATGAATTTAACAGGAAAAAAAAAACAAAGAAAGAAAGAAAACAAAGATGACAAACATGTAAGCTATATATTAATAAATAGCTAAACAGAAGTTCACCTGATACAGAACATGGAGTGAAACAGAAAAGGTGAGTAATCAAAGTGACGCCAGGTGTGAAGACAGAAAACACCAGACAGGATAGGGGGTATGAGGTGAGTATGAAATGGGGCACTGAGATAGGTTTAGCCTGTGTTGCATTTGGCACAGAGAGAGGAAACTGGCCGTCTGAACGTGTGAGACTAAAGGGAAGAGGACAGATATCCACAGCTGGGATCAGTCCAGGCATTTCTCCCCCATACCCAGACCACCAGACATAAACTCAGCATAATCCTGTTTGGCCAAGGCCCAAATCCAAACACTGGTCACTTCTTTAGAAGTTTTAATGGAAAAACGCAGCAAAAAGAACATGGACCCATGATGATATTTCTTTCACATTTAAGTTCACTAATCAACACATAGTATCTTGTTTGTTAAATCCGTAAAAAAACCAAAGAGTAAAAACAACACATTGTGGCCAGGTATACCTGTTTCCTCCGAAATTTGACCATTTTGGCAACCAGATCGGCCTAGATGTGTGATGGAGTAAGATGTAATGAGAGCAGGTTTTCCATTCTGTAGGTCATACTGAGGTTAATTCTCAACTGGACATTCTATAAAGTTGCTTCATCTTACAGTCACTCTGTGACTGACTCACTGTACTGTAGTGATTCATTCATTACGTGGCCTTTTTCCAAAAGTACTCTTTTCCTGTAAAAAAAAAAAAATCATAAATGGCCAATATTTCACAAGTTTTTAAATGTTTAGAACTGGTTAGCTGGACTTGACTGCATGATTCTTGTTTGTAATTGGCGAGTTACAGAAAAAGAAAGAAAACTACTTTATTTAGCTCTATTCATTACTAGTCTCTGAAGCGTGCTTTGACCATTACTGAACTCCAAATGGAGAGCAGACTATTTTGTGTCTGGGTCCCCCTCAGTATTTAATGTGTGAACATGAGACTGTGGTCTAGCCAGTGTCTGACTAATGCTTCCACTACTGTGCATTTCTTCCGCTTTATTCAGCCCTCCAGCCCTGCTGCACGTTTATCTACACGTGCCTCCAGACACCCACCCACCTACTCACCCACCCACACCCGCCCCATCCTACAAAACATGGCATGTATGAATGATAATCACACCACAGTTTAGATGAAAAGCATAACATTGAGGCTCTTTCAAATGACTTTCACATCTGCCCTACCCCACTTTCTGCCCCAAGTTTGCCTGACTGACTTTACTGAGGAGGTGTGCGTGTGTGCATGTGTGTGGCTGTGTGCTTTGCATGTGGAATATCTATCAGTGAGTGCACTGCTCCCATCATGACAACAGAAAGGAAAACATTAATTACTATAGGTAGACTAGATGCACACACACACGGCTAATCTCAAACTGGCCCTAAATTAATTGGAAAAATGTAGAAATGCCGATATTTCATAATTGA
Source organism: Perca flavescens (assembly GCF_004354835.1). Lineage (NCBI taxonomy): Eukaryota > Metazoa > Chordata > Actinopteri > Perciformes > Percidae > Perca > Perca flavescens. The sequence goes on along the minus strand of NC_041334.1, from coordinate 30,845,157 downwards.
AATTTTCATTCCAATGTCCATGCTAAGCTAAGCTAACAGTCGCCTGGGTACAGCTTTATGTGTGGCTAGACATGAGAATGGTATCCATCTACTCATCCAACTCTCAGCAACAAAGAAAATGACTTCCAAAAAGTCAAAAAGTTCCTTTAAGTTTAGATGCTTTGTATTGTATTGTATTGTACTGAAACATCCATGTACAACAAATTTCTAACTGGTGCTTTAATTTAGGCCTCTCAAATCAAAACATTTATCTCACATTTCAGTAGCTTAAATTGTGTAATATCTGAAACTTTAGTCTTGATGCATATGTGCAGTGCACATACAATAATTCATATTTACTAAATCTAAAATGCTATGGTAATCCTAAAGTGCAGGTGTCAGAAATAAAAGTTTGGACCGTTGGCACCCTGCAGCGCAAAGGACAGCTAAGGCCACAGTGTGATCCAGCTGTTGAACATGTGGTGGATCTGTCTGCTACTCTATACACAGGAGAGAAACCGGCTTCAGCGCACACATCTACCTTTTCTCCCCTTGATCACTCTCCTCCTCGCAAGCCTTTTGCATACATCATGTTGGAGGCAAATCCAACTTTGGCTCGGGTTTCCTTTGGTTGTATAGCAGCGAATGTGAGGAACTGGAATTCATGTAAGCGGACACCGTCGCGCATGATGGAGAAGAGCAACCTTTGCCCTGTTTAGATGAGCAACGAATCAAAAGGCTTTTTAACCACTGCATTCTGTTAGTACAACTGGCTTCTGACGTCTTTGTGTTAATTCTGGATGTAAGTGTTTAGCTGGAGTGAACTCACTAAGTGGTAGGCAACTGCAGCTGTTTTTGGTGCTAATTTTTTTCTCATCCCTTCAGGCAGAAGATGAACTCATCTAGACGTCTAATCTGTTTATAATGATGTTTGAGGTTCTGCAAGCAGGAGTATGCGATTCATATATCTAAAAAAAAATCTTATTTTCTTTACTTGCACTGGCTTGTGAACAATCAAAAAGGTACGAATAAGAGTGCAACAAAGCAACAGTTCCCACTGGAAATTTCTCTTTTGCAGGGGACAATGTATTATGCAACGCTAGCAATGCCAACATTTTGAAAAAAGTAAAGAACATCCTGGAATAACTCCTATAAAACCATGAACCTATAATTTTCCCTTTAAATGACTCATCACACTCTCTCATAAACATCGAACGTATACTGACTGAAATTTGAGGCATCTTCTCATGAAGATGATGTATTTATCACTGATCCTGTGGACAATGATTTACACATGCCGTTCACACGTGAACAGCAAGCGAAAATGGCAGAGTTGGTTGAAAAGTCCCGACTAACAGATGATAAACTAAGCCTCCTGCCATCTAAGTGTTTGATTCTGCTGACAAATGTAATCCCCCCTAATGGCTGAAGACCAAACAAACGCATGCTAATAAATAAAGCAACTGTGCCTGGTTAGACAGACAAATGAAAACGGTCATGTTGCAATGGTGTGAGAATGGCATGAGATGCTGCATGTTAAAATAATTAACATTATTCATGACAATGATTCAGTCAGCCAAGAATGCATGTTCTGTTGTTGTGTTATGAGTGTTGCATAACTAACTGAGAAAGTTAATGTTAGGAGCGATGGCTTTCGTCTTTCGATGACAGATCAGTAGCAGACTGACATCACTTGCAGTTGGTAATGTCAGACAGGTTAAATGGCGACTGACAAAAGCTTTAGCTGTCTGAGAAAGACACTTCAAGATTAGTTTTTAGCAAAACTTGATTATTGACTTGATATTTTGTAAATGCTAAAGCTTTAATGGTATTTCTGCTTAGCATGTCTTCCATTGCAACTCGTGCCAGTGGAAGCTGCTGTTTTCATAAATGACAGACTGATGTTTTCAGTAGACTATTATTTGTGGTCAAAGCTGAATTTACCGAAGTGAGCATGTGGTCTAATTTCCACGTTCCCATAAACTGTAAGTAGTCTCACAATGTATCGCTTACGAAAGAAAATAATTGCAGTTTGAAGCAACTTTGTGACCTGTAGATTTGCCCTGATATACAGTACTGAAAAACTACTCCATGCATACAAGAAAGAATTGCTGGTAATCCAAATTCTGTAACTCAAATTCAAAATCTTTACTTAAATCATGTCAACACTAAACTGACACATCACTGACACTACAAGCTAAGAGAGTACAAAGCCCTGGTAGGCCGCACTATTCGGAAAGCATTCATGTAAAAGCAAAAATACTAATTGCCCCACCATTTTAGCAGTGACCTCTACTTAGACTGTAGTACACGTTTGGTTAGGGTGTTAACTTTCCAGATAGAGCACAGAATGTCAATTCATGCTGTGAATAAACAGATTGAAGGAACATTGCTGACGTCAGCTCAAGCATGGTTTAAGAGGTGTAGCTACACCTTTCCCCATTCCTCTTCCCTGCGACTTGAAAGGCTCTGGCCAGACCAAGGAAATATTTACAGGGTGGGGGACTGAACTGCAGTAACACCCCAGAGACCCTGAATACACAAGACAAATAGGGAAGAAAGGGTGCTGCTTACATACACGACCTGTACAAATAAGAACATTGTGAATAGGGTTCAGTTTGGGATTAAAGATTTCAATTTCTCCTGTCTTTTATTCCTCCATTCCCATGACTTAACTAAGCATGAGAAAGATACACAGGGATTTCAGATGTTCTCCTCAGGCGTGTTGCCTTTACTGAACCCAGTAAAAATCACAGTCACTGACTGTTCTGGCTGTTGTAGAGAGTCTGGTAACAGCCAAATCTCCCACCCGACTTCTAGTATGAACAAACAAAACTCTCTAGTATGAATGCCGTCATGAAGTGTTACAGCATCGACTGTGTTCTAAGCTGCCAAAGAAATGTTGCTTTAGACAGACAAGGTGAAATAATATCTCTATCCTCTTCTCTCCCTCCCTTTCTCCCATCACGTCAACAAACCCACACTGACTTTCCATCCGGTACAAAGGCGTTCTCTGCAGCCAGACAGGATGGACTTCCCCCTCTCTGAGTCATTTCCAAAATCTCCAAGGCTGCAGAGTGGGGGTCCGGTGTGGGCAGGGATAGTGTAATGAGACCCTGGCAAAGCCATTAGTGCAAATGGCGGAGTGGACAGCTCAACATTATACGTTGACTTGCAGATTACTTCACTAGCTTCATGTCATGGCAGATATGACAAAGTACACGGAAGCACTTTTGTCCAGACATACTGATTTAGTACCCATAAGGCCATTATTTTGATTACTAGTTGTATCCATTTAATCAGACAAAGAGCAAAATACTGGTGTCCGTTGCAACAGCTGTTTGTAAATTCTTAGCCTTGTTATAATGTAAGTGATTACTAAGTGGAGATTTATGACTCACTAAATTTACACGGGTTGCACACATACAAGTTTGTACACGGAGATGAATTGTTAAAGAACATTTACGACCACAAACTTCCAGCCGTAACTGCTGATTAGCTAGCTAGCTAGCATAACTGACAAAAGTAACGTTAGCTTGCTAATATATTAACTGAGAGTGAAGAGTAAAACAGGTAATGGGATATGATCGATAGATCTGACCTGACACGTGATTAAAATGCTGTTTAATAATAACAAGAAAATTTCAAGAAACAAGACAATATAGCTCTGCAGCTGATGCTACAGGAACGTCTATGGTCTTTACTAGCTAAGAAATTTCTTAAGTTTAAATGGTGCAACCTGATTTAGTACACCACTATTTCATAGATTTACAAATCAGTTATTGGCGGCTGTCGTGTCAAGCGACATTTTGGGTATTTTGTTTGAACATGTATCATAAGTTGACCCACAGCAATCTAAAGACTGTGTAATTTTAAAGCAGCAAAATATTGCTCCTCGTAATATCTACAGACAGACAGACAGACAGACAGACAGACATTACATTCAATTCACTGATCTGTCTGGCTCAGTCTGGAAAGTTGGAAAGATTTGAAATAAATACTTTGAGATTCTTGGAGCAATTCACTATAAGGTTTTTCTTTCATCCAAAGCCTATGCTCTGTTCCTTTTTTTATTGTGCTGAACATCTGTTCAGGTTACGTGTGTGTACTTGAACCATGAGTGGATGCTACTTGAGTGTTATTAACTATGTGATCAAATGATCCCAGCCTGTTTACTTGTGTGAGTTTGTATAGATGTATCTATTTACTAGAAATATCCCGAATGTGTACAGGTTTATTTGTGAGGGTGGTGCTCCATGGGAACCTACCTCATCGTTGTTGGCCTGGTTCTGGATGAACTTGAAGCCTGGAATGCGCTTTTGGGTGCACACCACTCCGACATCTTCTGAATGTTTGCAGTCCGACACTCCAAAGCCATTGGAGTGACACTGAGCCAGGGTCTTCTCTCCACCAGTGCAGTGCAGATTGTCTAACCAGATACGGCCTGAGAGGCAAAGATTTAAGCAAATAGATATATGTTGTGTGTGCTGCTTTGTTGGACTGCAGGACTTGTTTTAATGTATTACCTGTTATACTGATATTCTGTGGTTTAGGACATTTATTGTATAATCCAATGTGTGGTTGACCCTTGCTATCACAAATCAAACCATTTACACTGGCAGGGCTGGTGCCACACTTTTCCCACTGAGCCCCATGGGGCTGTAAATTTCAATTCCTAATAAGGAATTCATTCATTAGAAAATATAAATGGGTGGTTACAACATGGTACCTTGACAGCTTAAGCCATGGATCACACCCTTTTGACATCTTTTTCAGCATTTCCATGTCCAAGTCTAGTCACACAGACAGCAAACCTACTCATGTGGAGCTGTGTTTGGTCTCCAACATAACCTGACGCATTCTTTCAGCAAAAACCTGCCGAATAAATGTTGTCACGGCTAAAGCAGATCATCTGCTGTCCAGCTGGCTGTTCTGAATCAGCCGTGAGGGAAACCACAGAACTGTGGTCATGGAAACCACCAATGGACTGCTCATCGTTCTGGCAGTCTTAATATGTTGATGAGCGACATCCTGATCATACCAAGAAGTGACTGCATCATATACGGTCACGTAGCCTTCTCCTGGCAGAGAGATGATTACCTTTGAAACATTTACATAATAAGAGCCAAGTCTTCTGGTGCTGAAATACAGCAGAGTTCCCAAGTGAGACCAGATTAGTCTCAGTACACCTTTGTCTAAACAAATACCCAGCATTGCCAGTTGTGATAAATCTGGATTGCTGTGTTAAAACTATCATTCGCCGGTCTTATGGGAATGTAATTTCACAAGCCAGTAAAAAAAGAGCAGGGAGCACAGTGCACAGGGGAGCCATGAATTTTCTGATTGGGCTTTTATTAGCACTTTCAGCAAGCCACTTAACTCCAACCTTTCACTCAAAATCCTAAACTGGACAAAGCACAGTGTTCCTAAGAAGGTCTAAATAAAGATGTTGTGCAGTTGCATTTGATCCTGTTTCAAGTTATAGCTTGAAGCAGAGTAGCCTTAGCTTTTTCTGATATTTTGTTTTACACAAACATGTTTTCACAATTATATCAATTATATAGCAAATAATAGCTGTGTAATAGGCAGCTGAGGATCTGATTAACATCCCTGCAGGGAAAACGCTCTGCATCCAAAAGGGATGTACTTGTACTTGTTATGTAGTTGTGTCTTCAATTAAAAACATTTTGTGGTTTCTCTTATTGGAGTCATTATAATGGGAAATGCAAAATGCTCTTGATCAAGTTTATAGTCATGGGTCTCCACCATCAACAAGAAAACAGATAAAAGATGTTTCCATTCACTCACATGCACACAGCTAGTCTGGGCCTCAAATACTCTCCTTTCAAAAGTATTCTTTTACAGACTAAACATCTATTTGTCAGCAAATTACCAAAAACCATTTTGGTAATTCTTTAGTGATAAATGGCAAAATACTATTTCTGCACACAGTTTATGTTAAAAATAAACTTCTTTCTTTCCCATCCTATAATAAATACTGCAACTTTACAACACTCAAAGTGTCTTTTAGCATAGCCTAACCCAATTCCAAGGGACATTTAAATACCTAAGCCATTGCTAAAATGCAGTGCAAACAGAATCAAACTGCTTGTTTATTGCTTGTTGTAAAGTATCACTTCATATATGTTATTCTTGAAATTGCTGTAATGACAGTGGTGCTTTGGGAAGCAAGTAACAAAGTTAATTACTTCACTTTTGAAGTGGCTGGCTGGATGTGGCCCAACCCAGTGGGAAAACATGTGCCTTTAACAAGGGACACTGAGTTAATTAACAGTTACCAACTGACATTTACCACCAGCAGCTATCGCACTTACAGAGTTGGGAATCTCATGAGTGTTTTTACAGTGATGGAGGAATTCATACACAAAGTGAGAGGGGATGAGATTACGTCTGTGTGTGTCTGGTTTACACACTCAGTGTTTCCAGTCCCCCCTATGCTCAGAGCTGATCAACGTGTCTCAGTCCTCTAATGGGGAAACCAGTGCCTGACGGTATTAGCAGTCAGACAGGAGGAAACGTGTACCTCAGTCAAGGATTTCCATGGAACATATGAAACTGTATGAAGAGATATACTACCTTTGACTGTGGGTGGTTGCCTGGTTTACTGAGATTAACACCCTATACCCTCACCTCAGTTCTTAGACAGCTGAAAAGCATGATTTTGGTTTTGATTAGATAATAAAAGGTTCAGATGAAATCCTGGAAACCAACAGACACTTCTAATAAAGTCCACACTAGTTTTCTTACCTTCTCCACTTCCGTACTTGGCAGAGGGCGACCAGGACTCGGCATTCATGAAGCCGAGCTCTCTGCACACCACTTGGGCAGCAGTGATGGAGAAGTCATCATCGCACACCGTCCCCCACTCTCCATTGTAGAAAACTTCCACCCGGCCTTCGTAGTGTTTCCGCTTCTCCCCAGCTAGACGTAGCTGGATTACAGGGGGGCTAGAGGGTGACTGGCCGTTACACAGCGCCCACATGCACAGCAAGGTGGACAAGAGACAGTGGATGGCAACTGGGCGCAGCATTATGCAGGACGAGGAAAGAAAAGACAGTGATCTAGGGGGAGATAATAAGACAAAAAAAGATTGCATGTGTCGGTAATAGAAGCTGTACTGAACTATGCTTAGTGAATATTTCTTAATGAGATGGACTTTTAAAGTAACAACATCCAATTCCAAGGAGTTCATGTTGCAGAGGCAGACAGTAATTTGTGGTGTGTGGTAGTTTTGTCCATAATTTAAGCGAATGAGCAGTTTCTGTATAAAGTTGTGTGCAGTAACAGTTTGGTTTGGCCTTCATCAGGCTCCCAGAGACCCCTCACTGGCCTCTACACAACCACAAGTATAAACTTGTGAATCACTAACAGAATTCACCATAGTTTTACAATATATTAAGCAACCAGTGAAAACTGGCAATAACAGAGAAGAAAAAAAATGGAGAATTTGAAAAGGTTTGGGTGAGAATGAGGGTTATGTTGCTAAGACAAGGATTCCTCTCTCTCTGACAGCCTAATGGAGAGCAAATGTGGGCTCTTGCAGGGTGGGGTGTTGCCCCTCTCATGTATCTGCTGATCTGTGCCTGGAGGCTGCAACTGAGGTTCAGAGATAAAGTTGACTCTGCCTCGATATTTCATGGCAAACCATGAAAGTGTCAACGGAGGGACCAAAAGCCCCATGGGAGGAATCTTCCTGGAGGAAAGGAAGACAGTGAAAGTAAGGAGACCTCCACGTCTTTAGTGTGTTGAAGGGGAGGAAGGGAGGTTGCTTTTCCAAGTTGCGTCACAGCAACAGCCAAACAAACTTCAGAGCTCACACCACCCCTGCAGTAAACAGTCAACAAATTGTCAGATGCGATCATCTGAAGCATCTGGTTTATCTTCTCATGAAAGTTAAGCAGGAAGAAGGAGATACTTTAATTTGGGCTTTTAATAATTCTGTATGCCTCTTCTCACAGCAGTCAAGATTGACTGCATTTTAAATTAGTCCATAAGAGTCACTCCAGTCAGCACATGTCAACTCCACATACCCAGTTATGAAAAACTAACACTTCTCTTGAATATGTGTTATATATGTTCTTGATTATACTGCCTACAAAACCAGTGGAGACACACCCACCTCCTACAGAAAAATGTTCCCAGTTACCAGACTTACACACTTACTCAGAAACTTGACAGCAGGTTGTAAATGGATAGTTCGACATTGTAGAACATTTAAAACATGTTGCATCAGAGCAATAAGGCCAACCAATAAGTGAAAGCTGCTGTCAGTCAAAGGTAGCCGAGGACTGTCAAGTCAACTGGAAAATGCTAAATTCCACATGCTGCACGTATTGCTTTCTCAGTCAAAAGCCAGTGCTCTTGTATAGTGTATTGCTGAATTCAGAAAAGCACAAATCAACCATCAAGTGCCTGTTAAGCCCATAAGCCATGGCCAGAACAGTCCCAATGTTCACAGTGAGTGACAAAAAAAAGAACTCATCGAGAGCCAGAAGAGTAGCCTACGGCAGCTTCTTCAGAAAATCCGTCTCAATTTCATCAGCACCAGAGTAATGAAGGCATAAATATCAGAGTGACGCTAATTCCTTTAAGATTTGGTCATTATTTAGGTTAGGTATTACGACAATTCAACAAACCGTAGTAGCACATGTTCTATTTTAGATAACTTTTGAGAGCTGCAACACTTTTTTGTATTTAAATTTAAAGCATGGGATGAAAAATACAATTCAATTAGTATTAAAAGGAGACATTGCTAATTTGACCCATTTAATGTTTTAAGTCGTACACAAGGACGAAAAAAGAAAACCCTTTTACAAATAAGTTTGAATGTTTCACTTGTGCACGTGCAAGATCCCATCAGCTGTCGACTAGCCCAAGCTAAAAGCAAACACTTACTTTGACAGACGAAGAACAAGAAGTAGACACTTTCCAAGACGCTGACTTTGAGGTTTCCAACCTGTTGGAGAGTATGAGATGTGAAGCAGCGGTTCTTTGTCCCTTTAGTACTCTAGCTGTTTTCCTCTGCTCCCCTCACAGCTGGCCGCGCGCTCCCGTCCCACTCCTCACCGCGCAGAGCAGCCAATGAGAAGCCGCCTCAGCATCCTGGACCCGCCCTCTCCGGCCCAATCACCAGGGTTACACTGGTCGGTCAAAACCTAGTAGCCTATGTGGCTGGATAGACAGTGTATGCTAAATTGTGGCCAAATATTTAAATAAAAATTTAGAACAGGATTTGAATTTATATTTTAAATATATAACTAAATGTTGTTTCTAAAGGAGCAACAGTAAAGTTTACAACAGCAAAGTCACTATAATCTCACTGGAAACTAATCTAAAATGTGAATAAAATAAATAACTCACACAATATTGAGTGAAAGAGAAAGAATGAAGAACACAGTCATCATACTTAATGACTATTGTGGAATTATGTTTATTTATTAAAGTATTATTATATGCTACAAAGTTCTTTTTGCATTTTCCATAAGAAGGAAAATGTTATTTTAACTGGGTACTGCAGAACTGCTAATTTAACTGAAAATCAACAATTTACTGCTCATTGGTTTGGTTCTTCTGTTCATATAGACTGTATCTGTACTACAAACTGTAGACGCTTTCCAGCAAACAAGCTCAGTCAAGTCGACTGACTTTCTTCCCATCATGCCATGGCTGACCGTATAGACAAGGTAAAGGAGTGGCTGGTAAAACAAGAGAGACAGATATTTCTTGTTTGTGGACAAAATCAGTGATACAATTGTAGTTAATATTTTCACAAAGGAGAACCAATGGTTGTCAGATCTTGAGCTGATCTGCTCTAGGGGAGCCCCAGATGCAACCAAGTGAGAACTATAAATTAAATATAAGAAACAAACTTTTGAGATTGTAAGTGTTACCCTCAAGGATGCATTGTAAACAAGTAAGAGCCACCACAAATCTGTACAGCAAGTCACTCCTGTTGATGCTGAGTACTCCATGCCTGTATTCATCAACTGTCATGTCTAAACCTCCTAACTGATCCATCATAATAAACTCTATTTACTGTAGTATGTCATAAAAAGTCAATTTAAAGTCAAAGTATAGTATGTCAAAAAAAGCCATAGTATGTGAAAGAGTTGAACCCTTGACTTCAAATTGTTATTAAATCTTCAGCAGCAAAATCTCACTGATCTAGTTGTGAAGCTCATGATGTACTGGTTCGGAGTTGTATTTATCATTCACATTACTGAAGACAAAAAGTCATAGTATGTCAAAAAAAAGTAATAAAAAAGTAATGTGAAAGAGTTGAACCCTCAGTCATACAAAATCATTGTTTAGTATGTCAAAAAAAGACTTAAAAAGTCATAGTATAGTACGTTGAAAAAGTCGTAAAAAGTCATAGTATTGTATTTCAAAAAAAAAAACAGTATAGTACGTAGAAAAAAAGTCATAAAAAGTCGTAGTATAGTATGTCGGGAAAAAATTACATTGTACAGTATGTTGAAAAAAAGTCATAAAAAAGCCATAGTATTATATGTTGAAAAAAAGTCATAAAAAAGTCATAGTATAGTATTTCAAAAAAGTCATAAAAAAGTCATGGTACGTATATATAGTATGTAAAAAAAAATCATAGCATAAATAGCATGTCGAAAAAAGTCCTATAAAAGTAGTAAGTAATTATATAGTATGTCAAAAAAAGGGATACTATATGAAAGAGTTGAGCCCTGAACCTGAAATTGTTATTAGATTAGACAGTTTATCTTACTGAGCTATTTGTGAAGCTCATGATACACTGGTTCGGAGTTGTGGTTATCATTTACATTACTGAAGATAAAAAAAGTTGTACAAAATCATAGTTTAGTATGTCGAAAAAAGTAATAAAAAGTCATAGTATAGTAGGCAATGTCATAAAAAGTCATAGTATGACAGTGTTGGGCAAGTTACTTTCAAAATGTAATACATTATAGATTACTAGTTACTGTCATTTGAGAGTAATTAGTTATATTATCTCTCTGAATTGTAATGCTACTTTTGCATTACTTTTGAGTTACTTTCACCAAAATAATAGCGGAAGTTTGACTTGGCAGCTAGCTTGTGAATTTCACCACCGGATCAATAAAGTCTCCTCTTTATCCACTTTGATACATTATAGATTATTCATAATATTTTGTATAATTAATATGGATATGCAAAGTAACTAAAGCTATAAAAAATAGATAAATAAAACGTACAATATACAAGTAGGAGAAAATGAAAATACTCAATTAAAAGTATCTTATGGTTGTATTGAAGTACGGCATTGTTGTAAAATGTTTGTTTAAAGCACTTGAATAAGAAATTCATGTTGTTTAGTTTAAAACAGTCTAAAGGAAATGGTTAATTATAGTGTGATTAAAACTAATTATTTACATTATTTACAGTACTTGATTTACAGCTGATATGTGAAAAGGTACACAACCTTATTTTTTTTAACAGTAATTTAGTTTTACTGCAAACCGTCACAGGAAGTGCTTTTATTTTGAAGTAGCCTACACGGAAGTTGTCTGTTGTGTACTCTTGCTAGCTTACTGAGATGCAACATGTCCGTCAAGCTAAGTTGCTCACTTTCTTGTTTGTAAAACTGCAACTGTTATAATTATTACCGTTCATGACAGCAACATATTGAACAGTAAATGGTCACAGTAAAAGACAAGCGTTTTTGGTCGTTAAGCCATTCCACTACAGGCAGAGTTACTCTCCACGGCTGATAAACTGCAATGATTTACGTGTAACAACCTAAACATTAATTCCCGACATGTTTAAATCTGTCAGCGGCTCGGACACACAGCTGTCCGAGCTGACGTACCGTCACCTGTTGGGACACAGATGTTATGAAATAATACGCACGGCTTTTTTTTCTTCCTGTGAACAAATGCTTCGCGGTGTTGGGAAATTCTTAAAAAATGTTGCATTAAAATGCGTTGTAACTCGCGTTACTGAGATTGTAACGGGTAATAATATTACCGAAATTTAATTAGTAATGCGTTATATTACTGCGTTACAGCAAAAAGGAATACATTACTGTAATTGCGTTACTTTTGTAACGCGTTACTCCCAACACTGTAGTATGATATGTCATAAAAAGTCATAAAAAAGTCATAGTATATTATGTCGAAAAAAAAATCATAAAAAAGTCATGGTATATGAAAGAGCTGAACTCTTAATCTCCAAATTTCATAAGATCTTCAGCAGCTTATTTCACTGAGCTATTTGTGGAGCTCATGATGCACAGGTTTGGAGTTGTATTTATCGTTTACATTACCGCAGACAAAAAAAGTCATAGTATAGTGTGTTATAAAAGTCATAAAAAAATCATAGTATAGTATGTTATAAAAGTCATAAAAAAGTCATAGTATAGTATGTTAAAAAGTCATAAAAAAGTCATAGTATAGCATGTCGAAAAAAGGCAAAAAAATTCATTCATTTATGTCGAGAAAAAAATTACATAGTATGTAGAAAAAAAAGTCATAGTATATTATGTCAAAAAAAGTCATAGTAGGCCTATAGTATGTTGAAAAAAATTCATATAAAAGTCTTAGTATTGTATGTAGAAAAAAATCATAAAAAGTCAGCGTATATTAAAGAATTTAACCCTAAACCTTGAATGGTTATTATAATGTCAGCAGCTTATCTCACTGAGCTATTTATGAAGCTCATAATTTTCTGGTTCAGAGTTGTATTTATTGTTCATATTACTGAAGACGAAAAGTCGTACAAAATCATAGTTTAGTATGTCGCAGAAAGTCATAAAAAGTCATAATATAGTAATATGGCATTTCGAAAAAAGTCATAAAAAAGTAATTATAGTATGTCGAAAAAAGTCATAAAAAAGTCATAAAAAAGTGTAGTATGTCGGAAAAAAAAGTCTAGTATAGTACAGGACCTGCCCTGTGGTACTATGTGGTGTTTAAGGACACAACCATGTGGTGAGAATGTTCCAACAAATTTCTCCGCTGTGCAAATGTCATTAAGGACAAAAACATTTGAGACATGTAACAGGTAAGACTTGAATTTACTGACATAAGTGACATCAAACAATTACCAAAATTTGCCTGAACATTTTTTATCAACATTATTCAAGTTACCTACTACAACCTTTCTACTGACTGTAGCTTCTCTAGGCTTCAACACCTGACACATCTGACACATTTTGACTTCCTGCATTGTTTTATATGGAGAAATACTGTACATTTGTAGTGCATCTGTTGGCACTGAGTGACTACAACAATAAAAACCGCCTGACCTCATTTGGTAAATGACCCCGCTTCAAACAGATTTGGCTACTGGGCTGTGTTTGAGAAAGCAATTGGGATTTAATGAGGATGACCACTTGTTTTGTCTGAGTAAACATCATTAAGTTACCTGTTGTGGATAGTAGGGTAAAGAATACCAGCAGTCAGCCTGCTCCTCTGCTAAACTTCACTGTATAGTTAACTGTTTATGAAACAAATTGATGAACAATATGAGGTAAGGGAGAGGACATTTTTTTCCTTTAAAATATGATCAACAGTTCCGTCAGGGGAGCAGGAAGGAGGTCGTCTCTGTAGTCAAGTTGCAACAGAACAGGACAGGATGTAGAAGCAGACCAAACACACAACTTCAAGTCTAACGCTGGTAGAGGTCCCAGTTAGTGACTAAAGTAACTTAGTTTTGATGTTTCAAATTTACAGTAGACAAATTTAACCCCACTTGTGATTTTTCATTTAAATTTGACAACAGAAATGGAAATTGAAAGGGTTAAATAATGGGAAGCTGCAAACAAAATCACTGATCCGCCACAGTTGTGGACTGTGCATCTCACCACCTGAGATGGACTGTTTTGTTCATACATTTCTAACTACTGTTATAATTGTTAAATCTGAACGCTGGAGGAAACTACAGCCTCTGTGAGTTTGTAAAAAGCAAAAGGACATTGGCTGAGACAGCATGAAGACAGTGATGACATTTAGTTTCTAGCTCCCCTTTAGGAATAAACATTGGCTGCAGCGATAGTGGACTCAGGAACAACAAAATGTTATGTGTTTCTGATTCATTATGTGTGCTCAGCTTAAATGATTCAGGCAAAGGAGGAAATATATTAAATCTTAACCATTTATTCAGGAATGCACAAAATATAGCAGTTAACATACAATCTGGGTATACTTTACTCAATTTTACAAATATTTGGAACGATATTCTTTTCATAAAGTATAAAATTTACATATATTGGACTGCAACAATGGGTTTGCATCAAAAAGCACCTTCAGACTAATGTAACACCACTACAGCAGGACACAGAGTCACACTGAAACTCATGTCATTTTACAAGGACATTTGGCAATTGATTGTGCTGACATGAAACAAGGCATCCACAGAAGAATCTGTCCTTTATATCTCAAACACATCTGACCAGAAATACACTCGTGAGCTTCTTCAGGTTCAATCAGACCAGAATATTCTGATGTTAGCAATAAAGATATTATTACATGATGAACTCTCTGCTCACAAAAACACAGACCTTCACCTTAACTGCAAACCCATTATAACGTTATTCAGGGTGTTTTGATCATAGAAGATATATGATGTATAGAGTACATTTTGGCAACCAAATTTGGAAACAACGGCATGAAGCATCTAAGAAAAATCTTTTCTTCTTTCTTTTTTTAACAAAATAAGACAAAATAAAGGCACACCAGCAACATTTGGGCTTGCATAAAATATGAATACAGTCCAAGAATATCTACATGGCAATGTCAGGATGTGTTTCTTACTTTCCTGCATTCAAACGCAGAGCGAGAAAATTAAACATGGCACATGGTTTCATTTTACAGTATAATGAGAGCAAAGTTTTCACTACTTAAGTTTCAAACTAAACTTTAATTTCCACCCATCAAACTATCTCCAAATGAACACGATATCATAGAACAGAATTCAAGATTCTCTTAAGTGCTCTTCATATTTAACAATCCCAAAGATTTATGGTAGGCATAATAAACACAATGTCAAAACTCAAACTCTGCATAACTGAGGACTTCATCACACATTGTATATATTTCCATATATATATACCATTCCATATATCCATGTCAAACACAAACAAACTCAAAGGCAACTTAAGAAATACTATAAGTAATATTACTATTATCTGTATCTATTATCTATATGCCAGGGAACTAATACACTATGATCAGTTTAGGCACTCAATAGAGAGATTTGTCCTTTCTTACAAATGTATTATCAACACAGGTAATTACAGTGTAGACGCACTGTGCTAAAAGATGTCTGTGCTGTGTGCCCACACTGTCTTTCCCTTAGTTCCACTATTGTTAGTTTGGTGTTAAACATGCTCTATAAAACGGTTATGGAAATTCTCTGTAATAGAACAAAAGCACATACATTACAATGAAGAGGGTCAACAGTTAAAACCTGATGAATCTTTGAACTATAAAATGAGCCTTTGCTGTAGATCCTTAATCAAAGATCAATACATCTCCTTCAAAGTAATTAAAATACACCTTGTGATAGCTTTGTGCTTCTTCCACTTCCACTATGAACAATTATTGCACTGGTTTCATATTTCAATCTGAAAAGAGCAACCATTTTGCATTTCAAATGTATTTTTCAAAATCATATGAGCAGAGAGAAAGATACGGTTGACAGGTGCTTGAAGTGTGATTATGTACAGTATTTACATAAATGTTGCAGTGAAATATTGATTAAAGGCCTCTTATTCTGTCCCCATTTTGGCGATCAATTCATCGCAGATCTTAGTGAGCTCCTCGATCTCTTGATTCTGTGAGAGACAGAGAGGAAGAGTGTTTAGAAATTGGGGGTAAAGATAAAACGACAGGGCAGAAACACTATTTTGCACTGATACAATACAAGTCTTTGAATATGTACACAGAGAAGTAAGTAAGTAAGTAAGAAATACTCTTTACTCTGATATTTTTCACATAAAAAACAAACAATATGATATGCTTATATGATACATGACCAGAGTCTGTTGGTCTTAGTAAATTAAACACTGCCCCCTGGTGTTAGATGTCATGCCAGTGTGATGGCAGACATATGCCAGCACATGATGAAGTACTTTACAGTGATTTTACAGATTGCTGTAAATAAAGCACTTTTGAAGTCACTGTAATTCAACACCATGAATCTATATTTTAACATTGCAAGCCACAGAGGTTGGAGTTTGCTATAACATCTATTGGATCTAATGCCACAAAACAGGAGAAGACATTTTTTTCCAAAGCGAGAAGAACCAAAAAATCCTGTTCCAGTTCCTCTTGGTGCAACAAGTTGAAGGTGATGGGAAGAAACGTTTATCCCTTTTACTAAATCTTTACAAAAAAATGAGAAAGGACAGGAATGTGTGTAATCTTGGAAAATAATAGTACTGCAATCTTACCACTGGTGTGACATAAAAGCCCACAAATGATCTCAACTGTAATCATATTTGTTTGATGTAAAAATTCCTACATGCCACAATTTATTTGACAATAATACATTGTTGTTTAAAAAAAAGCCTTGTTTAGCACCTTTTACCAGACTTCTGAATTGAAAAGAGATGTCTAACACACAAACAGAAAACTCTCCCAGCAAAAGGATTTTAACCTCAAGCATCCAGAGTGTTTTTTCAGCATACCCTGCCTTGCACTTACACAGTTTAACACAGTGAATCAATTTTAATCATGTTTGTAGTCATCCCACCTTTTGAAGGACAGCTCTTTCAAGTGACTCCACCTTCATCTGCTCCTTCCTCAGGCTGGCGTTTAGTGCAACACTCTCAGAGTTGGCCTTGGCACGTACCTGGGCTATGTCCTCATTAGCCCTGTTAGAGAGGAATTGAAAGAGACAAGAGAGATCGTCAAAATGAGAGACTATGTCTAGCCTGTCTAATGATTGAATTCTGAAATCGTAAATTGCAGACATGGAAACTTACTTATCAAGTTTCTCCTCAGCATGCACCTTGAGAGTTTGGTATCGCTGCTCCTCCTGCTTGATACGCATCAGGTAGTCATGCGCACACTTCTTCAGCACCTCCTCATTCTGAAGAAATACATGCAGAGAATATCTAGTGAACTGGCTATTCTGTGGTAGTCTCATGAGATTCATACTGAAGCTCTACTGACCTTCTTGAAGCCCTCCAGGACTCCCTTCATGTTCTCATACCTCCTGAAGAGGTCAGCGAAGGAGCGCTCCACAGAGTTGAGGTCAGCCATGGCCTGATCCCTCTCTACGGTCAGCTGTCTGACAGACTTACTGCAGGACAGGGTCTTCTGCTGCTGCTCGTCCTCTGCAATTAACAAGGGAGTTACAAAATACAAGATTTGAGTGGCAAGATGTATACCACAGCTTAAAGACTTAACTGAAACAACAAATGCAAAATGTAAATGCATGTGCGTTACATCACCATATAAAATAAGTCCTTCTGTGCTACGCTAGCACATTGTGTCTGACATGAAGCAGTGACTATAGGATTAGTGCCAACTCTCAGCCTTGTGGGTGCTTGAGTGTGAGGGACTCGTAGCCCTTTATATACATACTACTTGTTCTCAAAGTTTAAGACAGTGCAGTAGGACAGGGATCAAAAAAATACAAACAAGGAAAAGGTTTTTTTTTTTTTTTAACTTTCTTTTTATAGCCAAACAGTGGGATATAATTGACTGGCGAGGTCTTGAGTACCTGAGGTACCTGACCTCAGTACAACTGATCATGTGTTTCACTCTGATGACCACTTGGCTGCAGTACAGACCCAGCATAGCATCACGACGGAAGCTACAGAGTGTTTGCTGGTGTTTTTGAGCCACAGACTTTAGGCAGTTGTAGTGTGCAAAAAAATCAGCAAATAAATATGAGGAATTTATGAAGTTTAAGCAAACTCAATCCAATTACTTTATGTTTTGGGGTGTATAAATAAAAAAGGCTTCAATCTTCCTTTGATGTGGATGTAAACACTCTCAGAATAAAGCTGAGAGTTAACATTTTAACCTCATTGTCATTGTTTCATTTCAAATCCTATGCACTGCAACAGACCCAACACAACAAAAACGAACATTTTAAGTGAGATATACTTATATAATGCATCCTTAAATTGAATGTATCCTGGAGGTGTTATAATGTTCGTGGAGCAGTCATGAAATACACACACTACTGATAAGGCATTCTGAAGCCATGAGGTGTGAACCATACAAATCCATGTAGAATATTCCACCACTAGGTGGCAGCAACTTACCAATCATCTGTGCAACTGTTTTCTCATACTCTGCAACGATTTTCCTGTCAAGATAAAAAATAGAAAGTACATCATTTGTAAATTTTGTTTCTCTATGGTGTTAATATTTTTCTACATTTGCACTGTAATATTTTAAAATGTAAAGCAAGCTTCTGAAGAAACAGTGAAGCTCCATACCTCATCTCCAAAACCTCAGCCCTGCTCTCCTCATACTTCCTCTTCCACTCATTGACCTCCATCTCTTTAGTGATGATCTGATTGGAGGACAGGGCATGACAAGGAAAATGTTCAGATCTAAAAAAAAATAAATAACCATCACTAGATGAGTTCTGTCTTTCTGAGTTTGTGACAGTGACATACCTCTTCTCTGATCAGGGTGAGCACTGCGGCCTTGTCCATCTCACTCAGAGGTATGTTGTCCTGGGACAGGGCTGCTGTGGCAGGGCCCTCACTGCTGGCCACCTTTGTTGTCAGGTTCATGGATATCTCACTCTGTGGAATATGGAAAAAACATACTTTCTATCTGACTAGAACTGCCACAATCTTTACATTTTGTAAGCAGGCCCCTTATGGCATGTTGCAAATCACCACTTCTGCTGTATTTACTTTTCATTTCAGATCACATGATGTCTTCGCAACGAACGCTCTGGGAAAACTGTTCACATGTGTGTTGATTTTATTAATCAAACATTTGTATAACCTGATGCAAGTGCAAGTGTGATTATCTATCTGTGGACAAATAAAATGTGTGATTAAAAACTATTAGATCATTGTAGCAAAAATAGCTCCTGGGCATAAGAAAGCAACACAGTCCAAAAATAAAGGACGCAAATAATGGCTAAACTATATTCTTCCCAATTGAGATAAAGAATAATTGGTGCAAAACAAGCAGGTCATGTTTAAATAGTCATACTACTCCCTCCCTGTACTTACTATATCATCTTTCAGACTGCAGGTGTCCTCCTCCTCCAGGTGATCTGTAATCTTAGTCTCAGGACCTTTAGGGACAAAAAACACATACTTCAATGACAAATGACAACTGTTAATTGTACTTATTGTCACGATCTAAGTTATGAAGTTAAGTGAAGAATATGGGCACTATTTGTCTAGTTTTCGTCGTCTTGTTTCCTTAGTATAAAGACGGTGTGAGACGTGCACCACTGACACAGACTTGTAATGCAAAACTGTGGGAAACATTTGTTCCCCAGTGTAACATTTATAACTTTCTTATATCCAGGACAGGGTTTTGCTGAGCATGCATGCTCCATTTTATTCCTTCATAAAGTTTGACACATTCTTGGGGCTCTGCAGTCTCCAATACTCCAACAGTAGTTGCAGAGAAAATGATGTAACTGAATCCTTGCAATTCATCCTGGTGTTGGAACTGGCGCCTCTCTGGGCATGCCTACCTCTTTAACTCCAAACATCATGAATACACGGACATTTTATACTGCATGTCCTATAAAATACTACCAACTTAAATACATCACAAGTAAATTTAGAAGGTCGGGTGGAATAAAAGAGACCAGATATTATGACTATCTAAATAATTATTTAGTCTACTAGGGCTGTTTGTTTCACATAATAAAAACGTGCTTTGTGAACATTTGGTCAGTTGGTCCTTCCACTAAAGTTGACTTAAAGGGAAAAAGTGTCATATTTAGCAATGTCGAAAAGTCTCTCTTTTCACTATTTGCTTTTTTTCATTTTAACACCAAACACTGTTGTAAATGTTATTTTACACATAGCGAAGGGGGGTTCCAAACATACCATCCATAACAGATATATCAGTGATTGGCTGCTTTTTTACAGGTGCTTTATAGCATTCGGGTTCTCCTCTCTCCTCCTGGCTGTCTGGTGTCTGGCCCACAATGCCAGTGGAGGCAAGCTTCTCCTCATCAGTGGCGTGATGAACTGGCTTAGTGATCTCTGGGGTCTGAGCCACCACCTCATCCTCCTCCTGGAGACAATGAGGAAGATAGGATCCACCTTATAATGGGATTTATTTCAGATGTATCAAATATTAAATATAACTACTTTATATATAAATACACAATATAACTCCTTACAGGAAGAAAGGCATAGTTAGCAGCTTTTATAAAAACTTTCCTACATAGGAAAGTACTACTGTGGATGGCAAAATTACATGAACAAATGTGGATACAGTACATTACTTAAAACATACACAAGTATCGCTTATCACAATCCAACAAACGTTGTTTTTTTTCCATGAATATATTCCAACTGCACTGAGGTAACAATGGTGGGCCTTGAAAAATGGTGTTACAATACGTTATCTAAGAGACTCTGGTGTTACACAATATTTTGAGGATATCTCCTAAGGATGGAGGAGGTGATACCATTAAGGGCACATGGGAGCAGCAGACTAATATTTGACTGAAGACTGATAAGTCACACATCTGTCACCATGCCAAGCAGGCACTGCAGAGCTGGAGCCACTGCTGATGCTGCTGTTAGCTTGTCTCATAGTGTATGGGTGTGTGTGTGTGTGTGAAGAGGTGAGGCGAGGCCGATAAGGTTGGACAGCTGCAGAATAATGGACATTGCAGTGTCACTACGGTAAGGTTTCACATTTCAGCTGACACAACACCACACAGAAAAACACGCATTACCTGATTGCACACGTCAAGCACCAAGGACTGGCTCTCATCATATTTCTGAACTTTACAGGAATTCCTACAAAACAAGCACATGACGACGATACAAGTGTCAGAATACATAGATCCAAAAATAGTGGTCCTTCAAAAGTTTAATTCCTCTTTCTTTCTCCTGTTTTTACAACCATAGAGCCGTAAGCATTTCTGGAGGGATCACAAGACCGGACAAATTAACTTGATGATGTATGGCCTTGTGAGTTGAGGTGAAACTAAGGATTATTTCCCTCACATGCTCCTTCAACAGTCAGTTCTGGCACAGCAGATGCCACGATGAGAGTAAAATGAGAAGCCAGCATGCATGAAAGAGAGCGTCGATAGTTGAGAGTACTTACAACAGAAAACAGAGAAACTTGACTTGTTCAGATGTCCTGGGGCTAATAGAAGTGGACGAAAGCAGAGGTTGGGGGTTGCGTAACAGACAAGAGGAGGAAGAATGGAGGATGAAGGGGATATTGATGAAGGGAATGTAGAACAGATCAGGGGGAAGAGACAAAGGATAGTGTGTGAGTGACTTAAGGCATTCAGCTTAGCATGTTAGATAGTTTCAAGTTTGAGCATAAACACAAGATGCCGACAGACCTGGAAAAGCTAAAATTAGTCCAAAGCACTGCAGCTATAAGCACTTTAAAGAGCCTATATATACCCTGTTTGGAAACTGCATCAATGGCCAGTATGCAGTGTTAGTGTTTGGCATGTGTTCAAAGCAAACACATCCACCCAAAGAAAAAGCAAGCTCAGTGGAGTGGATCTAAACCTAATATAACATATAAAAATAAAAATCTGAATGTTTATTATCGATGATAAAGTCACAATCTCAAATCTGCAATCTCCTGGGGATAGAGCGTTTTTATTTTGCTGTAGACTTACATGATTGTCCTTTCTTTGCTTTTCTTGGGAATCTGTCTCACTTTCTTCTCTCCCACTGGGTGCCCTGATTTCTGTTTGCCTCCGTCTTTCAGTTTTATCTCTGGCTGAGGGGCGCTACTTGACGTGTCCTCTGCGCTCATAGCTTTGGAGGGTTTAAAAGGGTCCACGGATTCATCAAAACTGTCTGGATTGAAACTGTAGGAGCTCTTAGGGAGCACTGGAGAGCTGCTCACCGTGCTATTGCTACCAAATGGATTGAAGTTTGGGTCGTCCCACTGACTGGGATCAAAGTTATATGTTCCTGATTTAGGAATAGGAATATCATCAAGGTTCAGAGCTGCAGTAGAGTCTGAAACTGGCAAAGCAGTTTCTGGAAAAGCATCCGAAACCGGTTCTGACACTGGTTGAGAAACCGGTTCTGACACTGGTAGAGAAACTGGTTCTGATGCTGGTTGAGAATCTGATTCTGACACAGTGGGTTCCTGTGCTGGTTGGCAGGAAGCCCCTGATCCTTTGGCCTTCTGCTTCTTAGCTGCAAGTTTGCTGATTGTCTTTTTACCGCCTAATTTCCTCTGAGGTGGCTTGCTGACTGTCCCCTCGTCCAGACCGAACTCCAGCATCACAGACTTCGACTCTGACGATGACTCCATCATCTCCGCTTGGGCTGGAGCTACTGAGCTGGTCTCACACACAGGCAAGGAGCTACCGAGTGGCTCGAGTCTGGGGAGAGAGCTTGAACCGAACGGTGGGGGAGAGTTTTGGATTTTGGATCCGCCGCAGGTGAAGGGGTTAAAGCTGTCATCCAGCTGGTCAGGGTCAAATTTGTAAGTGGCCTTGGGAAGAGGAAGTTCTTCTTCCTCGTTTGTTTGTGCAAGCTTCACCTTCAGGGATGGAGGCTTAGACCTGCTGGTTTTAGTCTTTTTAGTAGGCTCTGTCTGGTCGAGGCCATTGCACTGTGGTTCTGGTTCAACAAGAGGTTTCTGCTCAGGGGGCTCTGGAGCTGGTCTGGCTGCAGGTTCACTGCTCTGAACTGAGTCTGGTTCTGGGATTGGAGCAGGAACAGGAACAGGAACAGGAACAGGAACAGGAACAGGAACAGGAGCTGGAGCCACATCGGGGACAGGATCTGCCACTAGGACGGGGACTGGGACTTGGGATGGCTCAGAGGATGGCACTGTGCATGGCACTGTGCATTTAGCCACTTCAGGCACTTCCTTCACTGAGGATGGAGCAGGGACAGGCACAGAGCCCAAAGCTTCTGGAAGATTCTCTGTCTGTTCTGCTTCCAGGGTCTGGATGTTTACTTCCAGTGGGCCACCCATGGGGACCGCAGGCTCATCCTGACCCATGTTGTGGCTGAGCAAAATATCCTGATCCCAAACCGGAGCAGTCACTATCATGTGCTCCTCCTGATCCACATCTGAAGAAGAAATGTGAGAAGAAGAAAAAAATGCCAGAATTAACATAAATAACAATAATTAAAAAATAAAAAAGGGAAACTGCATGCACACTCCCTCCCTATGATAATATCTCCAATCAAATCTAAACTCAGACGCTGTTCCTATTGCTGCTGTTGCCATGGTGATGTCTTTCTATGAGGGCCATAACATTTAAACCAAGTAGTGCATTGGAAAATAGAGAGGAAGAGAAAAAAAGAGAGCTATGATGTATTTTGTGTTGTGTTGAGGACAACAGGTACAGCGGCTGCTGTGGAGTAATTATTGCCCCCAGGGACTCTTTGACACATCAACATATCTTAGTACGCCTGTCATACTCGCCATATTCATGTAATATTATGTTGCTAGGAGACTAGCAACATAATATTTTTTTTGTTTCTACCTACTTCCACTCACATTAGTATGTCGCCAGAGTGTCATTTTCAAGTCAAGTATTCCTGCAGACCAACATGCCCATCCAAACATATCCTCATTTATAGCCACATGCAAAATCAATAGAAAAATTATAAGACTCCCTTTTGGTTCTCTCATGGCAGAACATGTCACAGCAGGGTCAATCTTAATCAGCTGTTGTGTCTGCAATAATATGCAAAACCTGGTCGAATTTGAGTAGAAAATTAATAATTTTGCATTTGTTTACCATTTTGGCATGATATATTAAATTGATTTTAGTATAAAAAGTACTATCTCCACATGCACAGTAGTTGGTTTCAATCAAACACATCTATATCATATAAATGATTATCTTTGAATTTAAAACATTTCTAAAACAAAATCATTGCTAAATAGTATTCAAATAATTGTATAGAAATAATATTATAACAAATTGTCAAATGTCAGTTTATCATGCATTTCACCACAGATGAATACATCCATCCAGGAAACATACACAGCTAGTCTCAATTATTCATCTGCTAATGTAATCAAGTTTAAAGGTGCTGTGGGTAGGATTATGAAGATCCAGTACTTAGCCAACAAATTTGAACAACAAGGGAGAATGAATGTGTGTGCATGAGCAGTGATTGACACGCAGTTAGGCACCCCCCCTGGCCATGATTGGTGCATCTGAACAGGGAGCGGTGGATTTTTGCAAATCGCACTACAGGCTTTGGTGATGCCAGAGGAGCCAGAGGTTTTTTTAAATTACTTGCTTCATGTAGTTCAACTGGAACATAGGGTCAGTTTCAGCAAATATGATAGAAAGCTAGAACAGCTAGGTGAGAAAGGGGAGAGAGAGGGGGGGAAGACATGCAGGAAATCGTCACAGGTCAGACTTGAACCCTAGACTTCCGCGTCGAGGCATAAACCTCTCAGTATATGTGCGCCCACTCCACCCACCGAGCCAACCCGGCCACGAAAGTTAGATTTATAAGTCTTACCTACTGCACCTTTAATATATGGTGCCTTTTTGGCTTTGACAAAGTCTTCAACTATCTATTAAATATTTATAAACTGTCATCATGTACAGACTGATGCTGAGGTAGTAACGGAGACACAGACAAACACTGCCAGCATGTTTACATTCAAAGAAAGTTTCTAGAGGCACTTTAACTTCCTGATTCGCAGCTGCAGGAAGGGACGTTTGTGGTTGAAACAAAAGTGAACTCCCTGCACGCTCCATTCTGGTTGTTCTTCACAATGCACACTTTTGGAAAATGTTTTTGGAGCTGTTTTACAGGAAGGATTTACTCCTACCAAGAAAGCAACTGCCTCACGTTAACGCATGGTCTCCTACAAACCTCCTTAAAAAGCGAGATGGTTTCAGCCTGATAACGAGCTTTGTTCAGTTACTCCCCTCATTGTGACCTCTATCAGTTTCCAAAGGGGGCGAACCAAAGCTTTTGTTGAACCTGTTGAATTCCAGAGCAAGGGCCATTCCCACACTGTGCTATAGGTTCCTCCTCTCAGTGATACACATGACAATGACAGTGTTTCTGCCATCATTACACCCAAAACCCACCCAAAACTCAGTGTGCATACCAGCTTACCGACCAAGCATGCAGGACATGCTTCACTGCTTAGTATTAGTAACCTTAGGTACCTGTAATAAAACACATTTGTATAATGGCACTTATAGTTTGAAATAGGCAGGATTTAAAGCTAAAATGCAGTAGGTAGGTACATTCCTGAAACAGACAGACTGCATATGTATCCAATTACTCTGCTGTGGTGAACCTGATACACACAGTTCAGACACAGTAGTGGAGTTATTTGTCAAAAAGGTGCTATTTAAAATTATTATGTTATCATAGAAAGATGACTTAGTTGATGCATTTTAGAAATTTTTTTTCTTTTGTTGACTACAAAGACAAACATGCACACACACGTGATGTCTGAACATTTAGTGCAACATCGAAAGACTCTTGTTTCCATGGCAACTTCATGGAGGGACACTCTGTCTTTAACATGTGCCGTGTACGTGAAAAATACTTATTTCTTCTGATCTGTTTAATATTTGTAATGTTAATGAGAGCCTTCAGCTACCCCGAGGTGTTACTGCTGTGTGTTCACTTCTTGAACAGTATGCCGACTCTGCCTCTCCTTATCTTTCTCTCTCTCTCGCTCTCTCTCTCGCTATTTGCTCAGCAGTGGCCTCACCTGTTTTGTCTGCATCAGTGTTGTTGTTCTCCAGCTCTCTTGGG
Source organism: Perca flavescens (assembly GCF_004354835.1). Lineage (NCBI taxonomy): Eukaryota > Metazoa > Chordata > Actinopteri > Perciformes > Percidae > Perca > Perca flavescens. The sequence goes on along the minus strand of NC_041334.1, from coordinate 30,819,284 downwards.
AAGGTTGGGGGTGCGTGGACAGGAGTTGCTGCTTCAGGAGTGCCAAAATGACCCTCTGAGTCAGAGCTGTGGAAGCCAGAGAGAGAGAGAGAGAGAGAGAGAGAGAGAGAGAGATAGAGCATGAACTTTCCAAACATGAGAACACAGGAGGACAGAAAAATCCTTATATAACTAAGAAGTAGTGATCACATTATAAATACTGGAACTATGTACTCAAAAAGCAAAAGTCAGCACTGCAAAAGATGACTTGCATTAACAGAACTGCACTAACTGCATTCAAATATGCAATATGTGCAAGTAAAGGACAAATGCAATTCTTTATTTCTTTTCCCTATGCGTGACCCCTCATCACAGCATGTAGCAGTTCAACCAAAGTGTGATGTTACCTTCTAACGTTCCATTTGAATCCTAGGGTAGCCATTACTTGCATAAAAAAGCAAAGATGATAAAGTGTGAGTGAATATGTACCATATACAAAGAGGACTTTGATGTACCTTTACAAGTCTCAACTGTCCAAAATCCATCTAAATTCGATTAATGGTTCTGCGTTGAATCTACTAATTTACTATCTCTTCTGATGTTGTATTGTGCTTTGGCAACACAGGTGGCACTATTTGATTCATGCCAGTAACGGAGAGAAAGAAAACGAATAAGTGAAAGATCGAGAGAAAGAGGAAATAGGCCATCCCACTCTTTCACATTTTTAGCACTATACAGTATGAAGTTTATATTTTAAAATGAGATGCTAACATTGCAACTGAATACAGTTTGCAATGTACTTTCCATGGACCCTTTTCAACACTGACTTGTGATTTTAACATTGTAGAGCAGCAACACTCAGTTTTGATCTGATCACTTCAGGAAGCCATATCGCAGTGCAGGTTAGATATTGATGTGAGTGACTCTGGTTAGATAACTGCTGGGCTTATTAAACAATCATATATTTTGGCATTTAAGGTAGAGTGGTGATACATTATCTGGTCAATAAAATGTTTAGGTGTGGAAGTCAGCGCAAAAAAGGTTTTTGTGAATCTTTACTTTAAACAATGGCCAAAATAATACATCATCAAAGCAGACACGAGGAACAGAGACACCAGGGCCATGATGCCTTGAGCATGTGTCATGTTTGTGAGCAATGTTTACATCATTAAACTAAACCGTACTTGGCTGCAGTGTGTTACTTCTCTGAAGTAAACAGAAATGAGGATGTAGTGTCAGTAAGGCTCAGAAAAACATGCTGTTCAAACCCTGAGACAGCCTAAACCACAGCCACACCAGAAATGTGTCAGTGGTCAGCGCTGCACGACAACACATTTGCCATTTCTGCATGTAAACAAAAAATGCAGATAAGCCAACAGATGTGTTTCTCTCTCTCTTTTTTTCCTAACCTTCATAATACTAGACACACACACATGAACACACATGTAAAAATGCCCCATCCTCCAGTCCAGCCAGTGTAAATCCCAGTGTCAGTAGTCTCAGGGCTCCAGCACAACACTTGCCTGCAGCTTTGAGATCTCTCCTCCTCCTCTTCCTCTCTTCGTTCTCCACGTTGCTCTCTCTCCTCGCTGGCCTCCTGCTCCTCTTCATCCTCCTCTCCCTCCTCTCCCCCTCGCACGGCCGTCCAAGTCCATTTGGCCCATGACACGGGTGACAGCCAAGACATCACTTCTCTTTCCACGGGTTTTCTTCCAACCTTATTCAACTCAAAGCCTCACTGGACTGGTTTCCAGAGCCTGACTGATCCTTTTCTGTGTGTTTCTTCCTCAGATTTCCACCCTGCCAAATGCTCTCACATCTTTCCACAGAGCCTCTCTCTTCACATGAGTTCCCAGGTTCCCATGAAAGGGAGGAGACATTTCTCTTCCACTCTTCTATTTGTATATTCTCCGTCTTAAAATCAAAAAAAGACTTCAGCTGCTTTCTATTATCTCCTCTTTTCTTTTTTCCCAGTCACGTTCCCTCTCCGTCTGTGGCAGCACATCACAGCTCTGATCAGCTGGGTTTCAAAATGCTGTTCTCACTCTCTCCCTTGCTGAACACCCCCTCCCAACCGCTCCCCTCCACCTCGGGTCAGTCCACTGACAAAAAACACAGGGAGGCAGGAAGCTCAAAGCTCTAAAAATGAATGCAGCTTCTCCTTACTCAACTAAACGAGTTCCCCTGTGGCTAGAAAATGGTATGATCCTGTCAGGCTGCTCTTCCACTCTGAAGCAGAAGAAGGGAGTCAGAAAACAAACAGAAGGTGGAGGAGGAGGAGGAGGAGGAGCTAGACTGTTGGGGCTCCACATTTTATTGCCCAGAGAGAGGTTAGGAATGTGGGGCTAGATCTTTAAGCCTTCTTTGCTCCCCCACACTGTTAACAGTTAACAGTTTCTGCAATCCAATGGCATGCATGCATGCAGGGGAACCAGTTTTGTCGGATAGCCCCAGGAGATCTACCTGGTTGGATTCAATTTGTCTGCGGTAACAGTTCAGACCACTGAACAGACAGGCAATCACCGCCTTCAACGCACTCATTAATGGATGGCAGAAACCCATTGTTGCGTCTGACACAGGTACATATTGTTGAATGTTGTCAAGGAAACAAAAGCATGACATTACTCAGGATGCGTGTCTGAAATACCTCAACACCATTAGAGACTGTTCTCTAAAATAACTGATGTTGCTAAAAAGGCCAAAGTCAATCATTAGTACGAACTGATGACTCTGTGTAGACCAAGACACCTTTGACATACAAAAGATAGAAAGACTAAATCAGAAACACTGCTACACATGATCTATTTCTAACAGCTGATGTTGGTGATTGTGCTATTTAAATTTTTCTTGATCATAGCTCTGCATTTGATCCCGTCGATGGTGCAATTTTGTTGGATCGCCTTGAAAATTGGGTCAGCCTCTGGTTTCAATCGTACTTGTCAAATAGAACCTTTTCAGTAGTTGATGGTGATGCCTGGTCTTCAGTGGCACCTCTGACCAGTGGTGTTCCCCAGGGCTCCATCCTTGACCCCCTGTTCTCTACATACTTGTTCCCAGTAGGACATGTTATCCGCAAACACAACATTCATTAAACTCAGATTTTTGTCCCAAACCAGTGAAGGCCACCTACGTCTATGTCTCTTCTATCAGAAACCAAGTGCTGGATGTTCCAAAACTTCCTACAGTGGAACGAAAATGAATCAGAAATAATGGTATTTGGTCCTCCAAAGCCAATGCCTTCGCTACAGAACTACTTAGCTTCCTGTGTGCAATTCTTAAACGTGCAGCTGAAACCTGGGTGTTTTCCAATTATGCTTCAAAATGAGGTCATTCCTTTGCGGCACTGATCTCAAGAAGGTCATCTATGCATTTATATCATTGCGTCTTGATTATTGTAATTTACTATTCAGGGTTAAGCCACAATACAATATCACGCCTTTGGTTAGTACAAAACGTAGCTGCTCGGCTTTTAACAAATTCAGAAGACAATATCACTTTAGCCCTTTTCTGGCCTCCCCTAACTGCTAGAATTCATGTTAAGACTTTACTGATCACTCTTAAAGCACTTCATGAGCTGGCTCCCAGTTATATTGCTGAATTGCTGCTCCCCTAATAGCCAGGGCGTAGCCTCAGATCCTCAGGCAGGGTTCTGCTGGCTGTTCCTAAAAAGTATAGGTGACCAGGCTTTTGCGGTCAGGGCCACTTGACTTCGGAACTTCCTGTCTGAGGATCTGGGGCTCGGAGAAGCAGTATAATATTTCAAATCACTTCTTAAAACTTAAAAAAAGAAGCATTTTGTTAATGTCACTTTAGTTCTAATATGTTCTATTTGTTTATTTCACACTTTTTATCTTATTATTTGGTTGTTGGGTATTTCAATCTCTGTATAAGTGGCCTTATTTAATTTAATTGTATTGTGCTGAATTGTTTTATTTAGATTTGTCCATGTAAAGTAACTCTGTTTTGAAAAGTGCTTTATAAATAAAGTTTATTATTATTATTATTATTATTATTAGAGGTGATTCGTATTTGAGCAAATGCCAATTAGCAGCAGTTATCAGCTATAAAGTCTAACAATCACCATTATGAGATGTGAGTTTTTTAAAGCAGAATGAAACACATATCAGAGCTTCAATGTGGCCACAGCTTCTGTGCTTTTTTAAGAACACCTTTATGGTATATTATTTTTTGGTTTTGTGTGCCTTGTCATATAACATGCAATGCATCCTCTGTGTATTTTTTTCTAATACTGTACTCCCACTCCAGAAACTCTTCCAAGTTTTGGTTTGGCCACACAGCAACTAAACTCCTCCCAAATTCCAATGGAGGAGCTGGCTCAGAGTTTCCACATTGGACCAGAAAGGGTGCAGTTTGTCCTCTGCCCACTTATTTACTGTCTGGGTCTGGTGGGGCTTGAGGCTGGGGTGAAAGTTAGGTGGGTCCCTGCTTGCATTGATCATGTGCAATTAGTAGTTATGGGTGTAGTACAGAGAGATTATCACAGGAGCATGAGGATCTATTTGTGCCTTTATCCTTCTTGTCAGAGAAAGGGGGCCAGAGAAAACTCTAGTGGTAGCCAGGATAAGTAAGAAAGGTTCCTATTACCACCTTAACATAACTCATAACTATTCACTGGCAGTTTGTTTTTTGGAAAACACAAAAAAACTGAGCTGAGCACCACACTCTTTTCCACTCCTCCAAACAAATTATACTCACAGATGACAGCCCCTATTTTCTAGTCTAAAAAATGGCATCAATAAACATCAGTAGGTAGCGTGAGGCAGCTGTGTGTATCTCCAAATAAAATACCACACCATTCTACCACCACCACAGCCACAAGAGGTCTGATGATGCCACCAAAATCCAAACACAACTCAAAAGAGCTCAGATTTCAAACACAATGGGAGGAACCCCATTTTTGAGAAAACAGAAAGTCACTAAAACTAGAAGGAAAACAACTCTGACCTTCCCAAAGAAGTTTTTCCTCAGTTAACACAACAACTCAAGTTCTGCCTGTCTCTGTATGTGACTAATAACACATTTATGTTTAGTTGTCATGTCAAGCTTAACACCCAGTAACAATATTTTTCTGACAAACCTGCCCTGTAACTTCACAGCTCAAGTGTCTGAAAGAATGCAGAGATAATATTTCACATAAGTACACAGTGTACGGTATCATACTTTAAATAGACTCTCGCCATAAATAGAGACTGTGTTTCATTTTTAGAGGACAATAGTGGAGCCACATCATTATACAACAGCCCCTCCTCTGGAGCCTGAAATAAGTGTAGACACGAAGGGGAGGAAGGAAGTGAATCAAAATGTGAATAGAAGAATAGTTAGGCGTGTGTTTGAGGAACTAAGGAGGAGGAAGGACAAGTGGAGCAAAGGACAATGACAGAGATAGTGTGTAAAAACAATTAGTCTATGTTAGCATACAGTAGTCCTTAATGTTGCCTTATCACAAAGAGGCAAACTAAATGATCAGCCCTTTGACAGAAAGTGTATACAGTGTGACAAACTGAACAGTGTGAGATGATCATTCATCAACTAGCAGCTAGGTACTAGCCATGTATTATAAGAGCTAAAAACGTTTTGCTTTGACTTTAAGTTATGACCACATCCTGCCAGAGATGAGCAACTATCACAAAATTTCCCTCAGTTTCACTCTGAGCTGTCAAATAGCAGAAACAGTGTGTTGCAGGGACATCTAGTGGTGAAAGCTTTGTGACAACAGGACAGTGCACCTCAATAAGAAAAAAACATTGCATAGCAACAAACATAATCAATTTATACTTAGTTAACAAACCTTCCCAAACCTTAAATTAGCATCTATTATGTGATGCACCTTTATATAGTACAAACTCCAATTATATTTAATGTACTCATAATTGCACACCAATACTTAATTTCCATATAAAGGACTTCTAGTCTTCAAAGAGTGCTTTTACATAGTACAGGAACCATTCACACGTGGCCCAGGCTGCAGTACAAAGAGCCTGCTCAACAGATAATCACTCACATTGCATCGGGGGCAACTTGGAGTTCAGTGTCTTGCCAAAGGACTGCAGGGCCAGGGATTGAACCACCAACCTTCCGATTGGCAGGCAACCGCTCTACCACAGCCACCCATGTCAGCCTACTTAATTCATAATGCCCACTATTGTACACTGATCAACTCTGGGTTGATCAGGGAACTGTATAAAAGTTATTTATAATTACAGGTCCATTACTTTTGTTATTAGTTATAATATGTATTAAAGCCTTTGGAGAGCAATTCACTTCCACTGTTAACAAACTCAGTATTGCACTGTCCCTCCACGTCCACCATTAACAAATTTGCTCACTTCACAGGCAGAAAACTGAAATAACGAAGGTTAAATTTTAAGGGTCCTCTTCATGATCAACCTTAAAACTAATATCATCTTGATTGATTTTGGACACTAAACTTTAGTGGTGCAAATTCCCAAATAACCTTTCAATTAAATTAGGCTCAGGAAGCCTGAAAGTTTTGGGGCCCCTGGTGTTCTGAGGCCCTGGGGCAGTTGCTTTGCCTGGATGTTAAATCTCTTTTATTTATAATTATCAATTCTTATACTGTACAAATATATATCTTGCAAATTCACAGAGACACTGAACATCCTCATAACAAGAACCTCTAAAACATTTTGAAATCAGTGATTTTTTTTAATGTTCAGAATGCTGCACTAAAATCAAGCTAATCAGCATGCAGCGTTCATCACAGATCACAGAATTTTTGAGCTTATTGGCATCTGTCTAATCTGATTATTGCAATCTACAATAATAAATATAAAGGATTGGACAATTGTGAAAAGTGAGAGCAGATGGCGCATTGTATGCTGTTTTCTGACACTTACCGGCTCCGTAGTAAAATATGTTGCCGTAAAGACCATGAATCAGAAAGGGACGTTAAGATCAGTCATTTGAAGAAAGGTAAATGTTTACCATGAGCTGTAAAGGGGTAAACTATGAAAATAGTTCGTCGATGGGTGGCAGTAAAGTTCTTCTAGATGTGTCAGATGTAACGAAGAAGTCCGCCAAGCTTTTTACCACTGATTAACATTATTGTGTAAATTCACACATACAGCATGTGACAAAAACATTAATTATAAAACAGTTTGACATCATGACTTCTTCCTATTATACATCCACGTGCATTTCTTACATTAAAAACACGGTCCTGTCTTCACTCTCAACAAAGAAGTCCGCCAACCCTGAAGAAGAAGTATTTCCGTTGTGACGTATTAGCAAGTAGTAAATGGCGGTTGCGAACAGGGTGGACAGTAAACATTACCACGGTTATGACTTTAACGTTAACTGTCTAATTATCATCAAAACATGTACTCGAGTGTGTCGGAAATACAGGTTAGTTACAAAATGTTTATTTTCAACTTTCAGGTCGGTTCATTTGTCGTGCTGACAGGGAATTCACTGCCAAAGAGACGGAAGCGACGCAAACGGTAAGAAGTGAACCTTACAGACGGAGCTAACGTTAGCTAGTCAGTTTAGCTAGTGTCCCAAATTATTTTCCAAAAACTGAGTGTCCCAAATGATGAGGGTCTTATTTGAGACAGGTTAGTTTATTATCCCTAACCCCAACAGCACAGGTGGTTTAGCAGGTTCATAATTAATTAAGGACATTGTATGGGGAATTTGGGACACTAGCTAAACTGCACGTATACCGTATACTTATATTATAGCTAGCTAGCTAGTATACTAGCACTAGCGCAGTGCTAGTATCATAGCTAGCTAGCTAGTATACTAGCTAGCTATTCCAACTGTGCTGTCTAACGTTACTGTCTGTTGAAATGAATAACTACCCCCAGAAACAGATATGCTAGATGTAAATATGGCTACTATTCTGAGGCAGCTTTCATAACGCTATAACGTTACAAGTTACAAAGTTGAATGTTATCGTCTTCAGTTAAACTAATGGAGAATGAAGATGGAGAAAGGGACACGGAGTCTGAAGAGGCTGAGCTCCGTCTGAAAGTAGAGTCATTGAAGCAGGAGCTCCACGAGTGCAGAGCCGAGCTGACCAAGTTACACAAACAACTGAACCAGTCCGAAAGACTGCAGAGGAGCACAGAGAGCTACAACGATGACCTGAGGAAACAAGTCAGTGCATAGTAACACTTACAGAAATGACCATTATGACCACAACTTCTGCAACTTCTGAGTTTGTGACTCATTACAATTCTAGTATCATGTTATTATGATAGGTGTTTCAATAATGCCTGCCAATTGAATGTATCTAAAACGTATTGTTTCAGGTTGACCATCTGAGTGCAGAGATTCATGACCGGAAGAAGAAAGATAAAGACAGAGTCGACAGTGAATCTCAGACAGAAGAAAATGTATGGACGGAAACTGGTATGTTAGTTTTGTATATTTACATTAAATAAATAAAATAATTATTTCCTCTCGTCAGAAAGCGAGTCAACAGTTAAAAATTGTTCAATAATCCTCTCCAGAGTATTACAACTACTACTATGGAGGCTACTCTCAGAACCCAGACACTACGGACGGCCTGAACACTGTAGCAGCAGTGGATGCAGCTAATGACAGCGAGGCCGCAGAGGTTTCAGCACCAAATGAAGCTGCTGGTGCTAACCCTCCCACTGACGACAGTGTTGCAGTCACAACAGAGGTTTGTTTTATTAAGACGTTACTTAAGCAGAAGTAATTGCAAATATTTCTCTTTACACCATGAATGACAAAAAAAAAAATCATTATCAGAATTGATGGTTCAACATTTAATTGATTAATTGGCTAATTGTTCAACATTAATCCCAAATACTGAAATAAGGAGATGTTGATATGAGTGGATAAATTGAATTAATAAATGAGAGTTTACGTTCATGACTAATAAATGGCATTATGACTTTCAGGAGGGTGATGGAGGATCCATAGCTGATATGTTGAGGGCCACTGCTGAAGAGGCAATGACACAGACTGGGTTTGTCTTTGATGAGGCTACTGGAATGTACTATGACCACAGCACGGGCTTCTACTACGACTCGGTTCGTCAAAAACCCCTTTTAAGTAAAATTGAGGGCTGTCTATAGCCAAATTATTTTAGCAGCTATTTAGTTTTTTTTCCCCCTCTCTGACAGACATTTCGTAACAGTTCTCTGATCTTTTTTTCCCCTCTTCCGTAGGCCAGTCAATTGTACTATGATGCCAACACAGGCATTTACTACTACTGTGATGCAGAGAGTGGGCGATACCAATTTCATTCCAGGATTGAGGTGCCTGCTGCAGAGCCTTGCCATGACAAGAGCACTGGTGAAAAGAAGGGCAAAAAGTTAAAGAAAGGGTCCAAGAAAATCTTACACCAGGATGATAAGGTATGTAACACCTGTATCTTTTATTGATGCATACCATGTATTCATTTTATACTTGACAGTGTCCGACAGCTGGCTTTTGACTTTGTAATTCCCCTGTTTAAAAAACGAATGGCTTTACAGTTTTGGTCTCGGTCTTCAAATGCTTTTTTTGTATAAACTTGAGGCTAGTTGACTAAAAGATTATCCTCTGACCTAGGTGCAAGAGGTGACTAACTCATTGGCTAAAATGAAGATTTCTTCTTACTGGAATACTGCTTCCCACAGAGGTACACCTTTAATCCCACCATGCAGAGCCATTCAGAAGAATAGCTCAAGATATTTTTTAACCTGGGCCTTTATTTAATAGTTTTGCCATTACAATAGGAGGAATCAATAACTAATAAATCATTTATATAGTTCCAATGGAGTTATTCACACAAGCACCACCTTACCAATGTTTGACTGTGATGTGATGATTCACACAGTCTGGTTGGGTCTATGTCAGGCTCTAAAGTAAGTGATGACGTTTTAACACAATCAATAATATGATGGTCAAACTAGGAAAGTAAAGCCCAAGTGTAAGACTTAAATCATAAAGCATTTAGTCATTTTATGTCGTAGGATATCAAACAGTTGTTTGTGTGATCTAACATCTGTTCAGATGGTCATTACTCTGTACAGTCAGTGTCATAAACCGAGGATTTGGCCACTTGTGCTCATAAATCGAAGGTAAAAAGTAATATTTAGATCACTGAAGTTTTCCCTGGTGTAATTTAAGGGAGGTGTATAGTGATTGTCTTTGAAGACTGAAACCATGTACAAAAACAGTGCCTGGCATGAAACATGGGATCTACAAAGCCAGCTTGCCCCTGTCAGTGAACATCGCTGGAGATTGTAATCTCACTGTTGACTGTCTGATGGCAGGAAATCATATTTGATGAGGTACAGTTGGAAGAAGAAGAAATGGACTGGGTCGAAAAGCCAACAGCTAAGAGGACCACGGAATCCCGAAAACTGAAGCGAAAGTCTCGCAGTCCCGATGTGGCTCCCCGTAGAAAAGACTCTTCTAAACATAAAGAGGTTAGCGGCAAATCTTTGTCAAAGAGGAAGAAGCAGAAAACCGGTTCACACGATGATGATAAGGATGATAAGGACAAAGGTAGATCAAGGAAGAAAAGGAAGAAATCCAAGTCAAAAAAGCAGAAGAAGAAAAAGCGTCCGGTTCGGAGCAATGACTCGGAGGGGAACAGCGAACCGGAAGAGGGTGAGATTACAGAGTCGGAAAGAGAGGAGTGGGCGTCCACTCCCTCGTTCTCATCATCTTCTAGCTCCAGCTCCAAGGAAAGCCCAGAGTCAGAAATGGAGACTCAGAGTCAAGGTGAGAGGGGAAACAAGCCAAATTCAGAGCTTGTTCGGGGCACAAGGTGTTTTTATGTAAAGCGTTTTAAATCACCTTGTTGCTAAAATGTGCTATAGAAATAAAGGCAAACAATTAGCTCTTATGTAAATTTGTTAAATCTGGTAGTAACTTGAAGCTAGTTAGAGCATCACCTGTCATCTGTTTCTAACACTACCATTCTGAGGTTGCAGTGTTCCCGTGACAATGCAGTGGGTTTATTTTTCTTGCAGTCACAGACATTTGGCCGCCCTGTGTAAGAGTGACAGTGGTTAGATCTCCAGTGCTGCAGGTGGGCACTCTGTTCATCATCACAGCTGACTCTCGAGCCACCGTTGGCAGGTTTGTGCTAGTTTCTCTCTTGTCATGTGGCAGCATGAGTTACATATCAGTAAAAGGCTTCATACTTTCATACCAAGCGAGACTTAGAGAAAATATGAGGAATTGATCTCTCGGCAAGTACATAAAGACACCCTGCTGTCTTTCTGTTGCAGAGAGAAAGATATGGACCATGCAATCCGAATACCAGAAATGGGAGTCAGCAAGGTACCCCTCTCCACTTTTATATTTGGCCAGGGTTTTTTTCAAAATGTCTTTTCATATTGCAGGGTTATGCGATGTTTCTAACTGTGAACTGTATTTGGTTTTAGTTTCATGCAGAGGTGTACTTTGACCAGGATCAGCAGAGCTACATGCTGGTGGACCAGGGAAGCCAGAATGGAACAGTCATCAATGGCAACAGGATCTTGCAGGTCAACATTATGTCTATGTTTGTTGCCTCTAAATAAAATTGTTCAACTTTAACTTTGCAATGACGTTATCGATGCATCTTTTTACTGCAGCCTAAAACCAAATGTGAGCCACATGCGCTGATGCACGGTGATGAGGTGAAGATGGGAGAGACCGTGCTGTCCTTCCATATCCACTCGGGCACTGATACCTGCGATGGCTGTGAGCCTGGTCAGGTGATGGCTCACCTCAGCAAGCACAGGAGGGAGGAGAATACTACAGGTACTACCTCACGAAAACACATCCATAGAAAAACATTTTGTTGTTGCATGATACAACAGTGGTACACTGAGCCACTCCTCAAACAAAGGCTCAGTGTGAGACTGCATTCACTAGTTTTGATTGTTTACCACACCATGTTAGACATGAGGAGAACATTATTTTAGAGCGCAATATTTAGCTTCGCTCTGTATTTTCCCAAAGGCCCTGCTCTCACCAAAGATGATAAAGAAGCACTGAGACAAAAGGAACTGAAGCAGATGAAGGCCAAATATGGCCTGCAGGTGAGTGCTATCAGGACTAACTGCCACCAGTTTTAAGTTTTAAAAACTCAGCCAAAATGCAGCCAGTCACCTCTTTGGTTTTCTGTAAACAGAGCAGTGAATATGAGGAGGCCAAAGCCCTGAGGAACCCCAGATACCAGGACCGAGCAGAGTCTCGACGACAGACAGTGGGCAGCGAGGGCGTTTTCCAACGAGATGATGCGCCTGCTTCTGTTCATCAGTAAGTACATTGTCCCTGACTGTAATTTCTAAAGAAGGAAAACAATGGATGAAGTGGTAATCATGTATTATGTCGTACTTGTCGTCTTAAAGGGAGATCAGTGAAGTCAATAAAGGACGGAAAATGCTGGAAAAGATGGGCTGGAAGAGAGGAGAGGGCCTGGGTAAAGAGGGAACTGGAAGAAAAGACCCGGTAAGACAATCTGGGGATGTTCTGTTGGCAGATTCTGTTTGGACTAAAAATGAATTGTGAAGCAACAACATTGTTTGATTTTTGTTTCTTTCTCATTCCTTTCTCCACAGGTTGAACTGAAAATCAGGAAGTCCCATTCAGGTTTGGGGGCTGGTGGTGCCATGTCACTGGACAGCGTCTCTATGACCAAATCAAAGTCCCAGAAGAACTGGGAAAAAGCGCGCGAGAGATTTGCTGATTCGTGCCAGCCTGACATGCTGTCTCCTAAAACGCAGAAGAACAAGTCACCCAAAGCCTGGGTCCGAGGAGAAGAGACTGAGGCTACAAACACACAAGCAGGTGGTGATGCAGACGGGCAAAATTAGGAATACGTGCGAGAGAATATACTGTGGATTTAAAAGCTGGGAGGCTTGATGCGTTGCTCTCTCCTGTCAAAGGAAATGTGATATACTGTCTGTAAATTGACAGAGCTGCCACTGTGCCTCCCAGAACAAAGGGATATGGAAAGGAAAATGAATCGCCTCGAGCAAATATTGACACAGTGAAGCTATATTTCTCACAATGAGATCATGCTATGACAAGACAACAACCCCCAGAATAATGTTGCACATAAAAATGTGAACGTGCTTAACCTTTTGGTTCAGTTTGATTATTTGCATGTTATTATTGTAATTGGTGTGTTTGCCGAAAAGCACATGGGCACGCACATCCACATACTTGTCTAAGGCCAGTGAGCAAACATGTTTAACAGTCTGCCTGTATGCAGTCTTATCTGTGGGTTCATTTTGAGGGTGTGTGAATATTTGCATGTGTCTGTCAAGTGTATGCTTGACTAGAGTCCACTCTCACACCAAATGGAAAAAGAAAGCAAGTGTAGTTATACACTCAGTATTGTAGTTTACATCATAGTAGTATATGTTGTATATTCTTGCTGCTACGGCATTATTATAACTGCATACAACTTCACAAATATGAACTAGTAATGTGGGAGAGATAAAAAGCCTCATACATCATTGGTTCAGCTGCAAGCAACACACGTTTTAAATCAGTGAATGAAGACAAAGTGACAATAGATTTACTCTTTAAAATCAGCATCAAACAGGTGAGTAATTTGACTCACGTGACACTGTTGGCGTAACTCCTTGAGCTGGTTCGCCTGCTCTTCTGACTTATATTGCCACCCATTTTGATCTTTCCTCTCCGGTCGATGAATAGACACCCCCACCACTGTGTTTCTCTTAACTAGTAGGCGCTCTACTGCACTCCTCTGATGACTCTTCAATAGTAGTCCTGCATTGCTAGACCTATCTCCACAGCGCTAGTTCACTAGTAGTGATGCAATGCTGTCAGGTTTCTTCCTCTCTTGACAAGGGGGTTCTTTTGTCCCTCCCTCCTATTATCTCCTCCCTTAACTGCACTAACTGGAAGCAAACACTCTGCAGCTTATACTGTAGTGTAACAAAACTGGGAGGGATCAGCTTGTGTCCTATGTGCCCGGTTGTATTGGGTAGAAAGTCTCAGCCATAAAACGATGTGGTGAGTCATGTGATAAAGTGGGAATTCATTCCTCTGTGAGGATGTGGCTCAAGGCTTTTCAAAGATCTGGCTTGACCAGTTCCTGACTCTGCAAGAGCATTCAGAGGAACACTGATCCACTGTTCTTTCAAGTGCAGTTCATTCATAATGTAATTTCTTAAGTTATTATGCAAAATATGATGTGATTCTAGTTCCTTGCAGGGGAAAATCAGCAGATTTCAGTTATATTGACGTTATGTTGCGTGATAATGATAATATACCAGTAATTAAATCTCTTCTGTTTTGCCGGCCATGTTTAAGTGCGTTTTTCCAACTGTTTAGCTGAACACTGGAGTGTACATGTGAAATCTGTGTAACAGAAACAGTGCAAGTGCATATTACTCTTGCAGAGAGAATACACTTTCACTTCTCCCGCAGTTTGAAAATGTGACTATTCTTGAGGCAGTTGTTTTGTCCTGGGATTATACTCTCACAGGCAAGTGAAAACAAGTTCCCTCTAAGACTTGGTTTGGAGCTGTAACTGAATCGGGGTTATGTGACGGACAAGAAATAGTGTTTATAATCCATGTGATTGTTCAAGACAAGCCTCAGCCTGCATAGCAATATAACAAATCTAGATAATTTGGCATCTTTCACACACAAAATAAACAATTGGGATTTAAGAATGCAGAAAGAGGTGCTTTTATTATTTCACCATGTCTGTATTTTAAGAAAACCTGCCATTGCCATGTTTTGCTCTCATAATGACATCTGGTTTTCAACCCCTTCTAGCTTTGGGCTGCACACAGGAGCAAGAAAAGGTCATCTCCTTTTCATACATGCACCCAATCACACAGACTTGTAAAAAAACACTGTTGTGTGTTGCATTTTTAAAGATTAGACAAAGAAGAAAGGAGCGTCTCATATTTGCAGATAACAGAGGTATGTTTTTCCATATTTCAGGTATTTAGATGACGGGAGTCTGTACAATCTTGATAGTTAGGAGTCAGAAGTTGTTTTTAAATGCAAGGTTAAATTTACATCACATTAAGACTCACATGGTCTTGTGTGGCCGGGTTGGCTCGGTGGTAGAGCAGGCACACCTATACTGAGAGGTTTATGCCTCAATGCAGAGGTCCAGGGTTCAAATCTGACCTGTGACAATTTCCTGCATTTCTCTCCCATTGTCATCTAGCTGTCCTGTCAAAAATTGAAGGTGAAAAAGCCCAAAGAAATAATCTTAAAAAAAAAATAACTGTCATTCTTGACTAAAATGGTTGTGGTTATAATATGGTTATGTTACGTTCAGTATGTTGTCAAACAAGTGATGTACAACATAAATGACAAGACATTTAAATAATTACAATAAATTACCTTATATACATTAAATTAACTAAAATGAATTACATTAAATTGCACTTAACAGATTAAATTAAAAATACAATTATTGAATTAAAGTTAATTCATTTGAATAAATGATATGAAATTGAATTAAATAACTTATAAAATCACAGTTCATATATGAAACAAAGTCAAATATTGACTTGTTTTTGTCTGAGAAAATGTTCCTTCCTCAACCTTTGATGATGTAATTCTACCTTTAGCCATATTGTACAGATACTCTATGGCCATGGAATCAACTTTATTTATTAATTTGATGATTTTTAAAAAAGATTTTATGTGCCCTTAGTCAATTGTCAAAGAAAAGCTGTTGAATAAATTTCACAGACAGCTGCGATATTTGAAGTTCATCAGCAGTGCACACTGCATTTTACCAGCATCCTATCATCTCCGGTGTTATTGGATGGTTTCAATTGATTAGTGAGCTGTATTGATTCTCCACCAAAAAAAAAACTAAAATTACCATCAGATGAGTTTATTTTTGTTGCATTTTTCCAAAACACTGACATTATGAGACACATTGCCTGTAGCAGCTGACTGATTGCGAGCAGGTCTACCTCTACCTCCTCTCGGAGGACCTACTTAAATTACTTTTAATTAGCCAAAGCGTCCTTCAGTTAGTCAGAAGGTAATTTTAGTCTCTAAAATGTTTAAGTTGAAACAATCTGAAAAGGGACACTGCTCGAGATATCAGAAGTAGACTGTTCTGTTTTCAGGGGTCACACAAGCCAAAAAGCTTTGGAACTGCAGTCTTATGGGATAGTCCCTCGCACTACTCTGCCAACCTGTGGAAGCTGGGGAGAGAAAGTTGTCCAGACATGCAGATTATCCTGATCTGTCATGGACTGAAGAGCCTGACATCAACTGGTAGACTGTGAACACTACTACTAGAGTCTGCGTACTGTAGACGTTCCCCGCTGTGTGTCAGAGGAGCGACCACAAAGTAATAGTAAGAGAGCAACTCCTTCATCATCATCATTCATAGTTTCCCTACACGGGGCAGGATGTCATTCATTTCCATCATGGTCAAGGGCTAGGCTCACTGGAGTCTGTAATTTAGGAAAACATACCTCATGAATACAGTTCAGTTAGTGACAGTCTCGCTATTTATAAGACCTGAAATGCAGTTGCATGCGCTTAGAGCTTGTCTGGTGTATTGCGTTGCTCTGAGCCGAACACAGCTTGTTGTACTTTGAAATGCCAGTCACAATGTGTTTTTCAGAGCGATTCAAACAGCTGTGTGGCAGAATGAAGTTCTTGTGTAATACACGGTGTACATATAGTCATGTGGTCATGTGAGTGATCACAGCCACAAAATGAGGACAATAGCTGTACAAAGAGATGGGAGACTCTTTGTAGTCCACTCCACTATAGTGTGTTTCACTATAAATGAATAAAACAGTAGATCGCAAAAATGGGTTGCACAGATCAGGAGATGAATAGGGAAATGTATAGAATGAAAAACAATCCGAATGAATGATATTCCAAATGAAGGATGACACAACCCATCGTGTTTTGAACAAAACTCTGATGCCTTTGTGCTCTTTTACATGCAATACTCTACATATCTTTCTAATGTGCGTTTCAGTTACACTTGTTTCCAGTGGTGGAATGTAACTTACTACATTCACTTAAGTACTGTACTTAGGTACAATTTTGAGGTACTTGTTCTTTACTTGAGTATTTCCATTTTACAATACTTTCTAATTCTACTTAACTACATTTTGGAGGCCAATATTATACTTTTTACTCCACTACATTTATTTGAGAGCTTTACTTACTAGTTACTTTGCAGAGTTAGATTAGTAATACAAAAAATAAATCAACTAATACATGATGATGCATTTTATAAGTTAAGCTATAGCAGTAATTAAAACTAGCAACATCTGTAGCAGCTGCAACATTAACTTAATTCATGAAAGAAGTGCATCACTAATTATAATACAGTAATACAATATGTTGTGAAATGGGCCATTCTGCATAAGGACTATTTTTGGTACTATTAAGTACATTTTAATGCAAAATACTTTTGCACTTTTACTTAGAGTATGAATGCAGGTAGTAAAAGATCTCAATACTTCCTCCACCACTGCTTGTTTTACCCTCTCTCTTTTTTTGGGATCCAGACAGAAGCAGAAAACTCTTCCCAGCCAGACTCAACACACTTTCCTTTCATTTTTGCCAGACCACGTCTGCAACTCTGTGTTATCGCAATCTCGGTCTGTGCCTGTGATTCCATTGAGAGGCATGAGACCAGAAGCGACACAAGTCTGAGAAACCGTTCTGTGTTGACTCAACTTCCCCCCCCCCACACTCCACTTCCGGCCCAGCCAGCCCTCCCAGCCACGTCCGTCCACACCGCCCAGTGAGCCTCTATAAATCAGAACAGAGCGCACAGGCTCAAAACACACAAGATGGCACTATTTTAAAACTTGTTTTGTAATCATTGGAAGGCAGTCAAAAGAGATTTGAGACACACAGAATGCACGTGTTGGGTGGGAATGCTCATGTGAGGAGAGGTCAGGAAGTGGGGGTTTAAATGCCTCCAAGAGTTCACAGGTCATCCAACTTGATCTTTTTGGCTGAAAGGAAATGATCTTCATTCCAACCACATTCCAGCGTGAATATGTTTTTTACTTGAAGCACCCTCTTTCAAAGTGGTCCTTTTCATGTTGGCAAATTAGATTACACTACTTGAAGCCTCTTGCAAATTTATGAAAGCACATTATGTAATCCTGTTAAAGCTGTCATAAGGCTTCCGTTTATGTATTTGAGGGGGAAATATCCCATTCCAGGTTCGTCATGCCGTGTGTATAAATACCACATACAGACCAAAATTCTTGTGCTCCAAACAGAATGGAAATTCACAACGAAACTATGGCTTCCTCCCGGCAAGTGACTCATTCAGAGCCGCTGTTGAACGTCTTCCACCCCTGGCCTTTCCTGATCGGAGCCCGAGCCTCTGGGTGTGTCACCCTGTGACCTCATCTTCCCAGAAAACCCCTCCAGAAAAGCTCAACAGTGACATCGTTCACATGATGCAGCAGCTCCCATGCAAGTTGTCCACAACAACAAACCAGTCGGTCCATAGAAAAATAAACATCTCACTTTGCTGATTACATCAACAGCACGGATGGCGGTGCCGGTGCTGTTCTTGCCGGTACTTGTGCCTGTCCATTCAACCAGAGCATCAACCCGAGTGTGTGAGTGTGTGTGCAGATAGCATCCTGTTTATGCAGCCTGGTTACTGCTAAAAACGTGTCCAAACCAAACAGTCAGTCTGAACCTTATTGTTATTGCCAAAGTTCTTTCCATTCAAATCTTTGTGACTCATTCTACCTCAAGGACACAAATCTTTTCCGTAACCTGCCTGTTGTTTCTGCAAAATCTTCACAAGAACAGCGTTAATGAACAGAAGTACTGAACAGCATCGCACATCACACCCAACACAAACTGCTGGGTCGACTAGTGAGGGGAATTATACATTCATGAAAAGAGGCTTTGTGTCCATGCAAAAGACAATAGCTCCCACATGGCAGCAGGACTTTTTAGACCAGACACAGCACATTCAATGAGTCATCTGGCACACTGTCCAAAAGTCAGCAGATCAGTACCAAAAAACACACACAGTTAACTAATGTACTCAAAGCACATAATGATATGAATAACGGGACACCTGACAGGCAGACTGGCTGTCAGATTTTGAGTTTAAAGAGTGTAAATCATACCTTGGTTTCTCTGAGGACTGATGGGCTGTGACGGATCTGCTGGGAGGTTTGTCTCCTTAACAACACAGTGGAAAGAAAAGTCCTTGGTCAGTGACAGAGGTCCTTAAGGGAGTTTGTGCTCTGAGTGCTTTTGGAGGTGCCGCTCTTTGAGGGAAAATACTTGTTCTCTCTGCGTGACGGAGCTTAGTCCATGTGGGGATGGGAAATGAACTTTCTGGGCAAAGAGCCAAGAGCAGAGTTGGTTTTAAAGACACAGCAGTTGCAGCGCTATGTAAGGTTTTGTCACACTTTATACAGTGTAAGTTACAAGTTAAGACTTTATTTATCATTACCATGCATACTGCTGAGTTCATTTCCACTGTTACTTAATAATAATAATAATAATAATAATAATTGTTTAACTAATGCTTAAATGAGCATTTAGCACAGCAATAGACTATATGCAGCATTACATACTCATATCATCTCAATTTAAACTAATATCATAGCTTCACACTAGCAACTTTAGTAGCTAAAATCTACATTAATTCACAAAACACTCACAAACACTTACAAAACTCTTCCAGAGGTGGAAAGTAACTAAGTAGGCTACATTTACTCAAGTAGCTACTGTACTCAAGTACAATTCTAAAGTAATTGTACTTTACTTGAATATTCCCATTTTCTGCCTCTTTATACTTCTACTGCGCTACAATTCAACTTCTACTCCACTACAAGAGGGAAATATTGTACTTTTTACTCGACTGCATTCATTTTATTACTTTAGTTACCAGTTTGAAAATTCTGATAATTTATATCAAATATAATCAACAAATCAATTATGACATATTAGACTTTATTGACCCCGGTGGAAATTTACAAGCTACCCAGCTCTATATCAAGTAAAATGAGCCCCACCTAGCATTAAAGTGATGTAATGATAATCCAATAACATAATATAGCCTACATTTTTCTGAAAACTGGTCAATCTGCATGAGTACTGTTACTTTTGGTACTTTAAACCTATATTTTGATGCTTATACTTTTGTACTTTTACTTGAGTAAACATTTAGATGCAGAGTATTTGCTACTTTTACTTAAGAGATCTGAGTACTGCTCTCTCGGTGATCTCTCCACTCAGCTTGGCTATTCTGAAAAGTGACAAACTCAGTAGGTGATCTGTGATTTTAGTATCTAAATCCCACTGAAAATGAGATTTGAATGTGCAGTATGATTTAAATAAAAAGGAAACATCTGTTCATTTGTCACTGCTGTGCTGCCTTTTTGTGGCGCCTGTTTAAAGAAAAAAAACACAGAGTTTGGTATCAGAATTCTACAGTTTTGTCCGTTAAAGTGATGGTAATGCCCACACACTTAAACAGGAATAACCACGCTATGCATGGCTATGCATAACACAAGCAGTCATGAGTTGTAAATATTTGAGCGGTTTCTCCCTCTAGTGGTTAATCCTGAGAAGGCAACTGCAGCAGAAAACCCCTGCAACACATCTGCCTGCTGCAGTTAACAGAAACTCTGGATTATACAGACATCTCAGCAGCAGCAGCAGCAGCACACAGAGGCAGCGCAGCTGTCATAGCCACCAGGCCAAGTTAACAGTTCACCAAAGAGCTGTGATTTCCATCTCAATATGTGACGAGAACACTTTCTGTTCTGCTGCTTCCTTTTCCCTATGGATTAACAGGCTGGACCTGATCAATTACGGATCCCTTTCATTCCCACTGTAGCCTGGCAACAAGCTACTGGATAATATGCACAGACACATCTTCATTTCACTACTACTATAAATACTATGATGAGGTGATATAAAGGGCTTAGTAAAATCTAAATGTTACATGTTTTTCACAGTGATTATATACTGAATGCTTGGTGCAGTGTTTGTTAATAATTCAAGTTGATTATTTAACTATAACTACAATGTATCTTAGCCTAATGGATCCCAACATTTTTGAAGATCTAAGTTTCGTGCACAGTCACACAGTCTGATTCATGACATGATGTTTTTTTGTGTGTTTAAAAAAAAATTGAAAATATACCCATTTGGACATTCAAGCACATAGTCTGCAAAGTCATTGCTGTGTAATATCAGTGAAAAGATGACAGCCATCACTACAGAACCACACTCTGATCTGTCACTTAAAGGCCCTGAAAACCTATTTTCCCCATCAGCTTTTGGATCCTGAACATACTATTTCCTGCCAAAGTTAGAACAGTTTTCATTATTTCACTTGAGAGATTTCTGTTTTAGCTTTTTTTCTCTATGCTATTCTAACTCGTTGCATGCTGATAAACAGGGGATACTCAGCTTTACTATGCAAAAATGATGACGCTGAAGAATGCTGAATGCACTGGTAGGAGGTGAACTCCAAATCCGCGCACAACAATCACCCATGGGAGTAGGCCTACAAAACAACACATAAAAGTCTGTCAAAAATCATGTTACAAACATTATTGACAGAAGATAAAGTCAGACGCACAGACTGGGGCAGAGTTGTGCTCACACATTTCTATAAAAAATATTGGCCTATTTAAAAAAAATACCCATTTGAAAAACCTATAACAGGACATTTGATTTTAATTCAATTGTATGTATTCATGTATTTACAGCATTAGAAAAAGGTGATGTCACATACTGGGGTTGTTTGGTTACTGTCAATCCTATCTGATTAAAACCACACCACAAAATCCTGATCCAGCGTCTGCTGTCAGCGTCAGAGTTCTTGAATGTTAAACAGAATAAATAATACCTTAAGATGATTTTTTTACTTTGATTCATTAATATTTAAGGTTATAGAACCATACTTGATTTAAAGCCAAGTTTTCAGGAGCTTTAAAGAGTAATTAAACACCCACTAAAAATATTTGCTGATGTGGTGGTCTAACCTCTCACCTTGCTGCCATGATGTAGGTCTACAGGTGTACTCCAGGACACTGTGACATCACTGTGAGGTATGGTTACAGGTGCAACAGAGCACCCTTCGTACCACACCCAACCAGAATTGAGACAGGTTTGAAACTTTCAACCAGAAGTTACTCTTTAAACCTGAAATAACTGATTTCTTTGGCCACTTGGGGGCAGTGGAAACACATTCTGAACTTTGAAATATCATCACATCAAATTTTACGTTGATATGGTAAACTTGTGTAACCAGTGGCTTATTTACACATCCAGCAGTTATGGAGCAACATTATAATTTATTTGGAGTTGTGTTTGTGGCCACCTGCTGAATGTTAGTATAATATTCACTCTCTTTTAGCTCTGTTTTTGTTCTCCACCAACTCTAAGGGAAACATCTGTCTCTTTAGCTGCTAAATGCTCCACTATATTTTCATCAGCAAGTAATACTGTGTCTGTCTGCTGCTGAGCAGGTAGTGTACAGTGGGTTTTTAGAAGTTTTGTATTTTATTTTATTTTTTTCTGCCTGCTGCAGCCAAAAACAAGGCTATAAGAGCAGTGAGAGTGAACCAAAACCTCCAAGCTGTGGCCAGACAGCTAAACATAGAGCTGAAACTCGCTGCAGATTCGTGAGAGAACTCTCTGTAGGTTCATCACTACAAGTGACCTCTTTCACGTTGTCACATTGTTTTCACATTCTCATTTGATACATTTATATATAAATAAAAAATACCAATAGCCATTTTAAGATTTAAAGCCAAGTTTTCAGGAGATTTAAGTAGCCTATCATCATCAGGAAGCCAGCCACTAATACACATTAGGCTAATTCAGGATTTTTCAAAAAACTACTTTCAAATGCTTTATCTCTCCATATAACTTCAATGTTTGTATAAATGTAGGCTAGGCTATGTGTGTTTTGCAGGAGACACTACAATAGGCTACTGCGGCTCTGCAAACCACAAGTTGGTATGTTCTAGATGTAGGCTCTGTTTTTGCATAATTGCCCATAGAAATCCTTTTAATAAAAAAAAAAAACAACAATCCTGGATTCCCCTCATCAATGGATACAATAAAAACACATTGCAGGCTACATTTAGATTGTGAATGGGCTCCAGCTCCTGGGTTTACTGCCACTGATCAGATGAGTAGTCTATGGATGGATGCGATGAGGATGTTACATCACTTGCAGTGCAGCCAGACGCCAGCAGCAGCATCCAGCTCGGAGGGAACGCGGCGCACAACCCCAGCTGGCCATATTGTACACCAGCTCCTCTCCGCAAATCGGCTGCGTCACACCTAACAAAACATATAGCGGCGCTGTAGCAATAAAGTCACCACATCAGGAGGAAAAAACGCTGTTTTCAAAACGCTACTCGGCTGAGCTGGTAAGTGTTTGGATGCGGTACATCTTTTCTTTTTTTTTCCACGGTGATGCATCGGTCCCATTATGTCGAAGCCTTGCTGTGTCCTCTCCTGCGCTTTTGTGGTTAACAGGCTTTCTTGTGGCCCACAAAAGCGCCTCACATCATTGTGTTCGATTTTTAATGCTGTTTGCATGTGTGAAGATGATTGCTATGGTTTCTTGAAAGATTTAAAGAATCACACAGGAGCTGAGAATAATCCTTAATGGAGTAATACGCGCTTCTACCCCCCCCCCAGGTTGGTGTTTTTTCGTGCAGGGAAAATGGTTAAACTGGGGAATAATTTCAGCGAGAAAAATAACGGCAAGGTGGTTTCTGAAGACGGATTTGACACCATCCCTCTCATCACACCACTAGATGCCAGTCAGCTGCAGTTTCCTCCACCAGATAAGGTAAGATTTTTGTCCGTTTCCACTGATTTGGAGAGTCACAGTGAGGGGGCCTTCATTTCTGTATTTCTATCATTCCAATTAGTCCAATTAAGATAGGGGACATCAAGGAAAACACATTTCTCTGTGTAACCAATGATCATCCTTACAGGTATATTATTTATATACTACAATACACTTAATGTAACCCATCCTGCCTCGGTGAACTCTCATTTTCTTCCTGAAGCTACACCTGAAAGCTGATTGGATCGTCTCTCATGTATGTGTGTGTTTTTGTGTTTCTACCAGGTGGTGGTGAAGACAAAGGCAGACTATGATGGTGAGAGCAAGAAGGGAAAGCTACGATCTCCTAAAATCGCAGAGTTCTCAATAAGCATCATTGAAGGCGTATCTGAGCGACTCAAGGTAAGAATGATGTTGCTGACATTGTCTGCGTTTCATACAACATCCCATTTACAATATATCTCCCACTCCTACACATGGATATGCCTGGAGAGCAGACAGCTGTGTCCCTGCAGCTCAGGACATTTGTCAATGCCGTCATAACATTCCCCCACCAATAACCAAGTTATACTTCTTTGCTCAGGCCACCCTAATGTCCTGTGTCCTGCGCAGCCTGTCATCTTGTCGGGCTACACAGGGAGACATAATGCATAATGATTCACTTAACCCCGCCCTGAAACTCTCATTAATTCAGCTGCTGCCATGGCGATGGCCTCCAAACAGCAAGCATCTCTCCCACCTCCCTCAACGCCCCCCTGGCTGGCAGATGTGTGACACCATATAGAATGATTAAAAAGCATGTGCTTTTGTAAAAGAAAAGATCAAACACAATCCTGGGTGACTGAAGACCTCCTTGCATACTTCAAAATGTATGAACTATGTGTTCTGCATGCAGACTAAGCAATAGTCTACTTGATATTCAAAATCAACAGATGAAACCGTCTCTGTGAGGTGTGTCAGGCTTCCTTTAGTAAAAGAGCTTTAATTCTCAAACATCTGAAAGGCAAGGAGGCGCACCACTGTCTAAGAGAACACAGCTCACTTCCTCTGATCGTTGTTTTGAAATGCTGCAGGCAGCCCTTTCATCACAGACAGTCCTTTCGTAATCTCCTGTTGCTTTGCACTCTGTCTGCTCTGCTGTGTAACTGGGGGATTTATACAGACAGATATAAATAATATACTTTTATTCATTTTGATATGTGCTGTTAACAGTCTAATTAAACCGGTGCCAAACATACTGGGTGCAAAAAGGACTTGTTTGAGGGCACCGTGCTTCCAATCCAAGAAACCCTCAAGAATATTCTGACAGAGATTTCACATTTGCATCTGGATTTCACTGTTTCACTTTCTCAATAATCCAATTTGCCCACAAGCAAAATAACATATGGACTCATAAAAATAGCTTGTGCACACCTTGGGGCTCAACATCTTCGGCGATAATGAGGCGATTTCTCCCACACCTTGTCCTATCCCTCCCTCCCACTTCCTAGAAACACCAGTAGTCGTTACATAACTCCCCTGAGAGGTGAGAGCTGGGCTGTACAGATGGTCACACAAGCCATCTTCCTGTCGAGTTACTATGTGCAGAATATCCTTTATAGGCCTGCCTGGCTGTTAGTGACTGTTATTTATAAAACAGGTAGCTTAAGTCAAGCAGTCTGATTGGTTCACAGCTGTAATAAAATAACCATATACAACGGCTATGACGTCTAATTCCTTTGCACAATAAGTATCACTCTGTGTCTGAGAAAAAAAAAACGCTTGAACTGATAGCCTAACTTAGATAGCTAAAACCCAAAACAAAATGGAAACATTTAGGGTTAAATTCAACCTCCTGAGTGGCCTAACTATGGAGGAGTGGATTGAGCAGTACCCATCTCCTGAGGACAGAGGGGAGCAGCGGAGGAAAATATGTCCTTTAGCACAGAGATTCTCAATAGTTTTTTTAGCCAAGGACACCTTAACAAGATAGAGAATATGCCGTGGACCCTGTCATACATGTCCCTTGGAATAATATGACGTAGCTAAATTTCTGTAGTCTTAGTTACTTGAAAGAACAACACAAGAGAAATGTATTAGAAAGATATTAGACATGTTTTAAACAAAGTTGCAGAGTCTAAGATTTGTTGGATTACAACTCTATGAACTATTATAGATTTGAAAATTGAAATACTATTCGTTGAACAATGGAGCCTTTTGTTAAAAAAGAAATACAAAGTTTTACATGATGATTTGAATGAATGAATCTAAAGACTTCACAGACCCCCTGGCAGAGTGCCACAGACCCCACTTTGAGAATGAGACCTTTAGCAGAGCTGTGACATAGGTTTGATGATGGAGCTGTTGTGTATCTAGGCCTATTGTCTAATCGCAATTATTTTACTTAATCACCATTTCTTTGTTTAACCGCAATTAATTGCTCACATTAGCTAAGGCTCTAAGGGGTATAATGGTAATAGTCAATTTTATGTTCATTTAAGAAAAAAAATACAATGTTTTATAATAAAGAGGCGTGGTTTGCTTCATAGGCTGTGTACCTGTGTTATACCATTATCTGGATCACATAACAATGATACAACCAAAAGATGCATCCTGGGATTCATTCAAAACTTGCTTTTGTTTAAAAAAGTAACACATTTGACTGAAAGAGACAGTTATATTGTTAAAGGTCTCATGGTATGAAAATTTCACTTTATGAGGGTTTTTAACATTAATATTCGTTCCCCCAGCCTGCCTATGGTCCCCCAGTGGCTAGAAATGGCGATAGGTGTAAACCGAGCCCTGGCTATCCTGCTCTGCCTTTGAGAAAAGGAAAGCTCAGATGGACCAATCAGGAATCTTCTCCTTATGAGGTCATAAGGGGAAAGGTTACCTCCCCTTTCTCTGCTTTGCCCGCCCAGAAAATTTGGCCCGCCCACGAGAAAGAGAGAGTGATCATGGCTTGCAAACAAGCAAAGTGGCAGTTGCTCAAGGCCACACCCCCACCCTCCACCTTGCCCCC